>NC_092781.1:31573720-31903853 GCF_047496795.1 Chiloscyllium punctatum
CCCTCACATTTCCCTGAAAATGATTTGCCAGAGTCCATTGAATCAAGAATAAGCATCCGAAAAAAGACAAATCTGTCTTTTCTCCAGATTTGAATTAAACAAACCAATCTATAAGTCTAAAGTCTGAAGTGATCACGCAACCAGTCTTGAATGGTGATGGACAATTTTTGGTGGAGTTGTTGGACGAGTTGTTCAGAGGAATTTGTGCATGCCTGAGATCGCAGAGACACGTATATTTCCAGCAAATGCTTAGAAGGACAATTAAAAGGATTGACTTCACTGTCATTCCACTGGAAATTTTGCCACACGTCTCTGTTCCTTCGTTCATCTGGCTTGGAGATGGCTTTGGACGTTGCAATTTTTCTTATGTTAGGTGGTAAGAGGACAACCTCAATCCTGTCAGCGTAGTGAAAGCAATCTTAATCATGACTGGGGGTAATAGATTCATAGTGTGTCAGACCTCCCAGTGTTGCAGTGGAAAGTAATTCTTCGCATGCAATGCAACATGTCAGACAGCTAATCTGAAACAGTGGCATCGTCCTGAATTATTGGATTCGTGTATGTATTTTCAGGTGATATTGCAAAATGTCAGAATTGATAAGAATTGGATGAGGCTGGGCATTTGCTATTAATTCCATCATTTGTGCCATTCTTGCTCACTAGTTAAATGTGCAGAAAGTTTCGAACACGGGCACTGCTTTGAAAGGATCACCCTCTCCTTTATTTTCTCTCCTATAAGATCAGTTGAGTTTGGTATTTATTCAGTGACACTTGAGCTTTTTCAAACTTACAACGGGTTTCAAAACTCCTGGAACGTTGAACAAATCCAGTTTATGTCAACATTGTCTGGAGGAAGATGTTTAGTCCGGTGCTGATGTATGAGAGTCATTGTAATCACTGAGGCTTGCTTTCGGTTCGAGACCAAAAAAAAACGATGATTAGTTTGGATATTCTTTGAAGAAAAGCAATTTCCACTTGATCAGAATAATTCCAGACAAGCAATATGGTTATTCTCCTTGAACTGAGTGTGGAGTATTTCAGAGAATCCGTTCCCACAATTTTATTTTTAAAATGCAAACAGGTATATCTGAAGAACCTAAGGCAGTCTGGCGTCACCTGCTGATAAACAGAGTTGATGTTTTCTGTCTCATAAATATGAGAAGTCTTCAGAGAAGTCACCAGTCTTGCTGAAATTTGTCAAGCTGGATCTTTTTTTTAACCACAGATTTCCGTAATTCGCATTTTCTTTTTCGTCTATGTTATTAGAAGATTACTTTTTCAAATTCCAGATCTGGCGTGCTTGGTCAGCAGTTTTTGAATTATTGGAAGCTGAGTTCTCGGTTTTGTGATGGTATTTTATTCTCTGTGAGAAATGTTCACACTTTCCTCGCAATGGTTGGTAAGAGTCCGTTGAATCAAAAGTAAGTACCTGGAAAAAAAACAAATCTGTCTCATCTCCTGATCTGAAATAAACAAAATAATATTATCAGTAAATGCATGACATATTTGTAAATTTCAGAACATTTTAAGATTTCTCAAACTGTTTCGTATGTGGTGAAGGCGAGTTTTTCCTTCCACGTTAAGGAAACGAATCTGCTTAACATGTAAATAAAAATCTCAAGCCTCCTCTATCTATATAACAGTGAACAGTCATACATTTGCATTTTTAAATGACCTAACCCGCTTCATTTGAATAGGGACACTGAATTGTCGAGTTGTGAGTAAACCAGGTTGCCCAATAAGTGCCGAATTGCCTCGCTTTGGGATCACCTCCACATCATGGGAGGACAAGAAACCATTGATCCTTGTTCACCCAGGTTGATGTGAAACATCTGCCAGGTTGTCCCTCGGGCACAATCGCTTTGCCCAGATTTCTGGATCACCGCGCAAGTGCTTGTACCTCTCATTACCAGAAGTCAAACACCAATTAACCACTACCCTCCCCCCAATGCAGTATCTCTTTCCTTCACAGTTGGTAATGGTCATAAATGAGGGGTCAGCAAAGCCAGCAAGATGTATCAACTCGGTCTTTTGGGCAGCGCTAAGGTTCAGAGTATTAAAGTGATTGAGTGGAAGTGTGTGTAGCTGCTGTTGCCGCTTCTCACCAACTATGTGTCTCTCTCAGCACTCAATTCCTCACTTGCACCATCTTCATTGTGGATGCATTAATAGACATAAAGACAGTCCACATTTCAGTTGATTGATGGAGTGGAAACAAAGTGCTTTTCATAGTATAATGTCTTTATTAATTAATCGAATAATTGCTGTCAGTGGATGGTTCACCGCACTTTTGACCTGTTTTCCGGACTTGGACTGAGTCACCCGATAAATAAATGTATCTGCAGCAATTTAAGTTGGACCGCTTCCACCCAACTTCTCCAAATACACACAAAGACACAACCTAATCACTGAGATTAACGCTTGTGAATCTGTAAAATGTGTAATATATGCTTGGAAGGAGTAACTGAAATAAAGAACACTGGGCTAATGTTTATTTTATTGGTAGTATAAAACAGCAGAGAGATTCCAGTGTCCATGTGCAGAGATCCCTGAAAGTTGCCACCGAGGTTGATAGGGTTGCGAAGAAGGCATACGATCTGTTAGCTTTCATTGGTAGAGGGATTGAGTTTCAGAGCCACATTGTCATGCTACATCTGTTCAAAAATCTGATGCGACCGCACTTGGAGTATTGCATGAAGTTCTGATCAATGCATTAGCGGAATGGATGTGGAAGCTCTGGAAAGGGCTCAGAGGAGATTTACTCGGATGTTGCCTGGTATGGAATGAAGGCCTTATGAGGAAAGGCAGAGGGCCTTGAGGCTACTTTAGTTAGAGAGAAGAAGGTTAAGAAGTGAATTAATTGAGACCGATAGGATAATCAGAAGGTGAGCTAGGGTGGACAGTGATAGCAGTTTTCCTCGAATAGTGATGGCTAGCACCAGGGTACATAGCTGCAAATTGAGAGGTGATGGGTATAGGAGCGATGTCGCAGATAGTTTCTTTACTCAGAATGTAGTCTGGGCGTGGAACACACTGCCTGCTGCAACAGGAGACTCGCAACCTTTCAGGGCTTTTAAATGGTCATTGGACAAATATATGGATGAAAATGAAATTGTGTAATACAGATAGACTTCAGATTGCTTCCACAGGTCGGTACACAGAGCCTCCACTGTGCTGTAATGTTCTATGATCTATGTTCTATAATATCGGTCAGCCACAGGGTATGAAACTGTCACACATGGTGAAGAGGAAAACGACTGATTTCCTTCTGCTCTCCAACTCTGGGTCTCTGTGACACTGGCTCTTGCTCTACCACTTCAGTTCCTTGTGAACCTGACTAGTCAATAAAATGCACATTATAGTAAGAGCAATAAGGAATATAATTGGAGCAAATGGGAGAATTGGTGTTAAAATCATATCTTGCCAGTCAAAAATCAAAATTCCAGGATTAATACAAAAACGTGCATTTCTCTAACAGAACAATGATACTTTGGCAATATTCCTTCCAGGTTCTTACACAAAGTAGAAGAGAATATTTCTTTAAAAAAAACACGTTTTGGAGAAAAGTAGAACTGCAGTTGCCAGAACTTCAGTCTGACAATTCTCATCTTCTGGTAACAAATGGCCATAAATCGATCAATGTTAAAAGTAACGGCCAACCAGACGGAACAGTCTGTTGCTTCACGAGCTAGAAAATGTATAATGCTGCACACGGAAGTGATGTCCAGGTAAAAAATAATTAAAATAATATTTCTGAACTGTTTCAATGTGACCTCAGTGATGATGACCATTCGATCCGCTGTGGCCATGTCCACCAGGTAATATGCTGTGCAAGTGGAAAGGTCACACTTTCCCTTGGGCCAGCATCGCAATGGCTCACAGATTAACTTCAACAGATGAATGAGAATTGAGTAAGAAAATTGTTGGTGAGAATAATTTTCGAGTGAGTAAGAACGGCAGGGTTTAAATTGGAATGCAAGAGTTAAAACAATTCGTGATAAGGTCCGTCAAAATCTCATCAAGTTCACGACATACCTGCATCCAAGATTAATACCTTCTTACATACTAATTCGGAGTAATGAAGAGAAAGCAACAGAAAGCTCCCAACTGCGTCAGAGTGTGAACTGTTCTAACGAGGGTGACAAAATTAGACTTTGTAAGTTTTGAGAATATTCGTAGCTCACGTTGAGGTTCTGGATGTAGGTTTGCTCGCAGAGCTGGGAGGTTCATATTTAGACGTTTCATCACCCTACTAGGTAACATCTTCGGTGTGCCTCATTCGAAGCAGTATACATGACTCCTGCTTTCTATTTATATCTTTCGGTTGGTGATGTGTTATTTCCTGTGGTGATGTCATTTCCTGTGGTGATCTCAGATTCTGTTCTTTTTCTCAGGGGGTTACGCATTCAATTAGACCCCATCTACCACCCCCTGAGAAAAAGAACAGGAAATGACATCACCACAGGAAATAACATCACCAACCCAAAGAAACCCAAACATATAAGTAGAAAGCAGGAATCATATACATTGCTTTGCTTGAGGCCCACTGAAGATGTTACCTAGGAGGGTGAACCTCCCATCTCAGCAAACCTACATCCAAAATTTGAATTTCTCGTTCAACCACTTGGCTGGAATTTTCCAAACACATGAGATTCCGCTGCTGAGGAATGATCAGTACTGCACAAGAGATGCCTTTACTGGACTGCTGCAACTTCATCAGGTAGCATTGGAATAGGATCATAAGACACAGAATTTAAAGCAAAAGATCACAGTGTCCTGCAACTGAAATGATACATTGAACAAACCGAGATTGCTGCTCAGTATTTCATCTGTTATAAAGGTTTGCAGGTTTGTTCATTAATTTGTAAACCGCAGAACTTGCTTGAAGTCGCATTCTCAAGATAGCTTGAGGTTTTGTTTCAAGAAAGGTGACATCTCAGCTCAGACAGGATACGTTCAGTTGAGGAGGAATGCGACGGACGTCTGAAGATACTCAAGGACTCCATCATAAGAACAGGATACAATGTTCACTCATCGAAAGCCTGTTCACACATGCCACAACGAGATATTGTGATGACTTCATTCGGAGATAGACATGGGATGCAACGGATAGGATTGTCCAGTACTTCCCAGGAGCAGAGAAATTATGCTATATTCTTCGCAGCCTGGTACACATTATCGATGAGGGTCAGCACCTCGTCAAGACCTTCCCTTTGCCTCCACTTCTCGCCTTTAGTACCTGCTGCACCAAAACCATTGTTTGCAGCAAATTGCCCTGCTTTCACGGCAACATCGACCACAATACCGTTCAACTCTGTCATGGCAAGCACTGCAAGACGAGTCAGACTATCGACATGAATACCAGCATCACACGTGAGGAAACCACCCCCCATGTACGAGGTATGCACTCACGTGACTCGGCCAACATTGCTTATTTCGTACGCTACGAGCATGGATGACCCAAAGCATGGTACATTGGCGAGACCAAACAGATGTGTGACAACTGCTGAAGAGGCACTACGCAACAACGCCATACAGGGGTGTTCCCTCCCAGTCAGGGAATGCTTCAGCTGACAGGGACATTCAGTTTCAGATATTTGGGTGACCATCTTCCAAGGTGTACTTTGGGATATGCACCAATGCAGTGTGGCAGAGCAGAGTCTGACAGCAAATTTTTATACCTATGAAGATAGCCTCAAACGTGAAATTGGGTTCATGTCACACTACACCCTGCACTCTCTCTCTCTCATACACACAAACAAGCACACATACACACACACTCCTACAAACTCACACACTCACGCAGACCAGCTGTCAGACACACGCTCTCTCTCATGCACACACACATATACGCGTCACACTTAAACCCACGTGCAGACACCGTCTTACAGTTTTGTACTCCATCACACACACACACACACACACACACACACACACAATTTACCCGGCATACACGAATACAAAAACAAACTCTCTCAAGTCACTCACAAGCACACACACTTACATGCACACACTCACAGTCTCCATCTCTCATAGACAGGCACACACAAACAAGGAGATGGGGTGAATTTGCATTTTCTGAATTACACATGGAGATATTATTTTATTTTGCTCAAAACGCACACGTTCTGTGGGCAGGAAATGCAGACAGTCAATTCATGTCATATTCGAAAAACTCCTACTGTGGAAATACAATCAGTCCAACTCAAGTTTGGGATAAAGACAGAGTCTAACCTTGCAGCTTTAAAGCATTGTCTGAGCTGAGATTTCAGCTTTTTAAAATAGAAAATCTTAAGTCATCACGGGAACGTGACTGAATAAAAGTTCTGGGATTTTCATATTAATGAACTGACACCTGCAAGCCATTCTAAAAGATGGAAGACTTAACGAAAATCACGCATGTTCAGTATATCATTTCTGTTTCCTGACACTGTAATGTTTTGTTGTAAATTCTGTGTCTTACGATCTTCTCCAAAAGTTACCTGAAGAAGGAATAGCTCTCCAAAAGCTCGTGCTACGAAATAAGCCAGTTGGACTATAATCTGATGTGTGATTTTTAACTTCGTCCACCACAATCCAAAACTGGCATCTCCAGTCAGCATTGGCCAGTCAGAGAAAGAGTAGTTCAATAGTCCCGTTGCGGAAAACCGTCACAGACCTCAGGCAATGCTTCAAAATCCAGATTCGGCACACAGTTTTCTTAATAGTAAGATCCTGCTACCAGAAATTTTCAACTTGATTTCTAAATCCTGAAAAATGTCAGAACCACAGTGTGCTATTCGGTCTGAAGAATTTGTTACAATAGTGGTTTATCACACTCCTTAAACTGCATTGTGGCATTAATTTGAAGTCCACCTATCATTGTGAGGAGGAACATGCCAAGAACAAAAAAGGGAACACAGTGCAGCAAAAACCCTGTGCCATAAAGTAAAACTTGTAATTTTTTAATAACGCTTGAAGCGCCACTTATATGCACGCAGGAAATTCAGTCCTCATATATAGGTTTAATTAATGTCTAGAAATTGAAAACTGGAATTGCTGTACTTTTCATGAGATAAAAAGTAAGTTCAGAAAAAAAGGATTCGATGCATATGCACGCAGATCTGTGAGTGGAATGCAAGTCCTGTAACCCCAAATGACGTCCAGGGTTTCATTACCACAAGTCAAGTCTGTGATAGCATACTGCGCACTTCTTTGGATGAGTGAAGCACCAATCAATGTCAGGAAACATTACATACGATAGGATTAGACAGGCCATCAGAGAGACAGTACATCTAATAGGATATGCATTCTCTCACTCTGCCACTGGTGTAATGACAGCATTGATTAACATCAATGCAATGCACTGAAGTAACGGGTTAAAACATGTTGAGCATGACTCTTGAACCTGCTTTCTAGAACACCTGGATGAGGAAGGATACCGGAAGTGTGGGAAAACCACGTTTCCAAACAAGATCGAAGCAGTTCCCACTTAAAACATCTTTGACCGTTCCTTCACTGTCAAGCGAACAACTTTCTGAAACATCCCTCCTAACAGCACTCTTTCTGTTGCTGCGTGAGTAAGGCTCCTCTGGTTTAAGAAGGCATCGACCTTTGTCAGTTTCACATCAGCATTGGCTACACATTTCCAACTCAATGTTGCCATTTTGATGCACTTTCTGACAACGATATCCGTGGAAACAGTCACTGATTAAAACCTGAAGCGTTTGAACTCTGCATGAAGCTGAAAATTCTTGATGGTCCTAATCTGAATGGACAACAGAAAATTCCAATAACATTCTATAGGTCAGGCAGCAATACTGGTACGCGTGAAGGTTATTTCATTATGATTCACTCATCGGGTGTCAATATTGAGAGATTAGCATTAATTTTCAGTGGTGACCTTCAGAAGGTGATGATGTCAGCGTGATGACTTTTGATCGCATTGTTAGGTCTACGAGAAAATAAAGGACTGGATCAATAAAATATTTATAGTCTGGTTTTGATATTAGAACGTTAATATTTTAACATTTTGAGGACAGAAATTGCAAAACCTGATCAGAATTAAATGTTGACATTATCAGCTGTTCGTGGTTGTCATTCCAGATGTAAGACACACAAGGAATGTCATGACTAAGTCCTTCTGCAAAAAAACTCCATCGTACAATGTTAACGCTACAGTCACCGATTGCAGAATCTTAATTGTTTGATGCACAAGAAAATCATTGTTTCAGGCATCTGCAGGAGAAACGTGTAGGACAAACTAAAATTAAAACAGAAATGGTTGGATAAAATCACCGTGTATAGGTACATATATAGAGAATTGAAGCGTGAACTCTGGTTCTCCTCCGAGACTGTGCCTGGTCTGCTTAAACTGCATATATTTCATGTTTTGCATTTGATTGTGAAAACAATTGAGACTGATTGATTTGCTGCAGACAACATCTACCAGTCATCACGGGTACGGCGATCAAGTCGTGCGTCTATCCCTGTCAAATGATTTATTGCGCAGGTGAGGCTTCCTGCATCGTGGATTCGTGGAGCACGTTCTTTGGAAATACAGCAACGCAGCTGAGATCCGGCATGGGACCAGCGAGTTGATGTTCATGACAGCGATGGTCGGCTTTCGAACGAAGACACATCTCAAGCGATCATGTGACAAGTTCTTGCAGACAGTGAAAGTAAAATGCCACGACGACCCCTGACGCTGAACTGCAAACCACGCCATCGCTTCGCATGGTCAGTGTGGGGATTGAACCCACGACCTTGGCGTTATTAGCACCATGCTCTAACCAGCTGAGCTAACCAACCAACGCAGATGCCTATATTGCCAGAGCTCAAAACCACGATGGCTGTTCATTTTCTGCTTCACATCGATCGCACGATCGTCTGAAGTGTTTCCTTTCATTGCAAAGCTTTTCAACAAAAAAAAGTTTACTTTCCCGAACGCGCATACTTGAGTTAACCATTTGCTCTGATATCCAAAATTAAGCACAATGTCCGGACGCATGCAATTTCAATCGCAATGCCACCAGCTCAGCTGCAGCTTGTCATGTTGACAAACATCGTCTGAAGAAACGTACTTTCAAAGGTCGCACACTGTTCTTCTGGATACTCACAGACCTTTGGAGTCAGGGTTATGTGCTGCTGATAAACTGCTACGAACCTTATGACAAATGCATTTGAATTGTAATCTAACAGTGGGATTCTTTCTGCTCCCGAACGACGCAGTTGCTTTGGTGTCAGCAACAGCTCAGAAGTCAATTGTACGTTTTGCTCAAGGACTCATATTGCTTGTGCAATCTTCGTTTGACAGCATATTTTGCAAGTTATCACGCCTTCCTGCAGCGTTTATCAGCGACAGATCAGCTGCTAAGATGATTGCTTCAGACAGCATGCTACATCCTCCATTTGAAAATGGAAAAGGTGCAAACGTTTACAGGCTGAACACGCACTCACGCGTCAGAGGCTGGGAGCTGATTTTACGGAGGTTTTCCAATCATGAGGGCATGAATCGGGTAAATAGACGACTTCCTTTCGGTCAGATGGGGCATTGCAAAACGAGAGGGTATAAATCTGGGGGTGCAGGAGGGTGAGAATTCGAAAGGCAGTGAGGGCCAACGGTGCACGCAGAAGGTGGTGCGTTTCTGGAATAACTTTCCAGACGATCTGGTGATGGATGGTATAATTCCAATACTTTTAAGGAATCTGGACGTGTATTTGAAAAGGAAGGGTTTCGAGAGAAATGGCTCAAGTGCATGCAATCGCGGCTGGATCAGTTGAGGCTATCTGTTTGGAATGGACGAGTTCGACCAAAGATAGTGCGGGTGAAATGATAAAAAAGATAAATAAAATAAACGAAGTAAAATTGTCTGAAGTTGTTGAATTCAAACTACTTCAGGAAATTTTATTTCAATTATTTTATTTATCTTTTTCAGTTGTGTTTTTTTCACTGTTCTGTACCTCTTATTTCTTGATTGTCTCTCTTTCTCTCACTCCCCACTCTCTCAATAACTTTTTCCTCTCCTCTTCCCGCTTTGCTACCCTTCTCCCCTCTTTTCCATTTTGTCTCTGCTTCACCCATCCCCCACATATTTTGTCACATAGCACTGTCTTCAGATTGCCTCATTCACGGCTCCTAATCTCCCTTTAATCACTCCATGCACTGTCATTATCACCTTTGCATCTGAAGCCTTTACTCACCTTCTGTCAGCCTGGTATAAATAGCTCCCTAATTCTCCCCCTTTTTTAATCTTTAACAAAGGTTCAGTTAGACTCCAAACGTCAGCTCTTTTCTCTCCGTGCAGATGGTGCCAGACCTGCTGAGATTTTCCAGCATTTTATCTTTTTGTGTCAGATTCCAGAATCCGCAGTAATTTGCTTTTATTAATGGTGCTATGATGTTGCTGGTGATATGACAAATCCAGTGTGGATGCGTAAGAGGTGAGCAAGCATGAGGGTGAATTCCCTCTGGAAGTCGTTTGACAAGTATTAACAGAGATCCAGGAAAATAACATGAACGAAGCTTTGATTTGAATTGAAGCCTGAACTCTGGTTCTCCTCCGAGACTGTGCCTGGTCTGCTTAAACTGCATATATTTCATGTTTTGCATTTGATTGTGGACACAATTGAGACTGATTGATTTGCTGCAGACAACATCCACCAATCATCACGGGTACGGCGATCAAGTCGTGTGTCTAACCCTGTCAAATGTTTTATTGCGCGGGTGAGGCTTCCTGCATCGTGGATTCGTGGAGCACGTTCTTTGGAAATACAGCAACGCAGCAGAGATCCGGCATGGACGAGCGAGTTGATGTTCATGACAGCGATGGTCGACTTTCGAACGAAGACACATCTCAAGCGATCATGTGACAAGTTCTTGCAGACAGTGAAAGTAAAATGCCACGACGACCCCTGACACCGCACTGCTAACCACGCCATTGCTTCGCATGCTCAGTGGGGGGATTGAACCCACGACTTTGGCGAGATTAGCACCACACTCCAACCAGCTGAGCTAACCGAATAACGCTGCTTGCGAGGCGAAAGCAAATCCCTATATTGCCAGAGCTCAAAACCACAGCGGCTGTTCATTTTCTGCGTCATATCGACCACACGATCGTGTGAAGTATTTCCTTTCGTTGCAAAGCTTTTCAACAAAAAAAGCATTTACTTTCCCGAACGCGCATACTCGAGTTAATCATTTGCTCTGATATCCAAAATTAAGCACAATGTCTGGACACATGCAATTTCAATCGCAATGCCACCAGCTCAGCTGCAGCTTGTCATGTTGACAAACATCGTCTGGAGAAACGTACTTTCAACGGTCGCTCACTGTTCTTCTGGATTACCACAAACCTTTGGAGTCTGGGTTATGTGCTGCTGATAAACTGCTACGAACCTTATGCCAAATGCATTTGAATTGTAATCTAACAGTGGGATTCTTTCTGCTCCCGAACGACGCAGTTGCTTTGGTGTCAGCAACAGTTCAGAAGTCAATTGTATATTTTGCTCAAGGAGGGGCATGAATCGCGTAAATAGACAAGTTCAACGAACGCATTTTCGCATCTCACGTGATCAATAAGTCTCTAAAGCGCATCTTCTCCACTTTTCATAACTCCTTGAACACCACCCCTTCAAGCGTAGCAAGGATAGAACCCGGTGTCCTCCCCTTCCACTACATAATTTTTTGTCTCCAAGGCCATTTATAGCACGTACAAGCAGACACCACCACCAGAGATATATTTCCCTCCCCGCTCCTCTCTGCGTTCTGCATAGGCCATTCTCTCCGCGACTCTCCCGTTAGGTCTGCAGCCACCAACAACCCAGCAGCCATTCCCGGCACATTCCCCTGCCAAGGGAAGAGGTTTAAGACTTGTAACCACACCTCCTCCCTCATCTCTATCCAAGGGCCTAAAGGATAATTTCACATCTGGCAATGATTTTTCAACACATCCAGCAAGCTCATCTGGTGCGTTCATTGCTCTAGCTCTGGTCTCCTCTATACTGGGGAGTCTTCGCGCCAACTAGAATAGTAGGTGATCTCTTCAGAAAGCCTTCAGAAAATTCAAGAAATCTGTCTGCATGCAAACCTTGCTTTTTAACATTGGTGGATGTTTTTCGGAAATTTCTATCACTCTGGCCAATCGGGAGAATCATTTAATAATTTGAAACATTGTCAATTATTTGCATGAATGTTTATTTGTTTGAGTAGCCATCATTTGGACGTGCTGGTATTGGACTGGAATGGACAAAGTGAAAAATCACACAACGCCAGGTTATCGTCCAACAGGTTTATTTGGAAACATTGCTTTTGGTGCCCATCACCTTTCAAAGGTGGTCATGCAGAATAAGACCATAAGACACAGAATTTATATCCAAATATGTGCAGTGTCATGAAGATGTGATGATACATTAAACAATCTTATATCAAGTCATTCAACTTTTAGAATGGGATGTGTTACTTTCTGTTTTCTTGATATGTAAAACGCAGGACGTCGATTAAATAACATTATCAAGCAACGTGTCTCTTCGAAAAATAAGTGTCATCTCAGCTCAGACAATGCATTGAGTTGTGAGGCCTGTCTGTGTCCCAATGCTGAGTTAGTCTGGTTCTATTAATAAAGTGGAATTTACGGAGTTTTACATGGATTCATGCAGTTTTTGAGCAAACTAAAATATGATCGTACAGAAACAAATTGACCCCATAAACTCATATGTCTGCGAGGGCAAGAGAGGCAGCGTGAGTTTGTGAACATGAGTGTGCGTGCATGTGATAGAGACTGTGTGTATATGTGTGCGTGTGGGCTTGGTTAAGTGTTTGTTAGTCTGATGGGTTATAATGCTGTGAGAGTGTGCATGAGTCGGAGGGAAAGTGGGAAGTGTAATTGTATGCATATGAGAGTGTCTGTGTATGAGAGAGGATCTGCATGGGTGTGCGAGTATGTAAGAATGTGTGTTTGGGACAGAGAGTGTCTCGTGCAGTGGGGTTCCCTGCAGTGTGGCTTGATGTGGTTGTCAATAGCCAAATCCAATAGCGCAATAGAATTCCTCACCTTGCAAGATACAGATTCTGAATCAAATAAATCTTCCGGAATTAATTGAGATAAGTAGAATAATTCACTGGAAATAACTCACCATGGGTAGCATGGTGTTACAGTGGCGTCGTGGTCAACATTGCTGCGTTGCAATACACGATATCCCAGTTTAATGCCAGCCTAGGGCAGCTGTTGGTGTGGACTTTGTCCACTCTCCTCATGTCTGAGTGAGTCCTTTTCCCACAAACCAAAAATGTGTACGTTAGGTTAATTGGCCATGCTAAACAAGCAATTTAGCATGTGTAGTGAGGTGAATTTTTCAGGGGGAAATGGTCTGGATGGGATGCTGTTCGGTGTGTCAGTATGAACTTGCTGTCCTGAAGACCTGTTTCACGAGAGTAGGAATTCTCATTCTAATTCTGGAATAAAATAATTCTTAACGGTTCCAAAAGCTCCAATAAAAACAGATCTTCAGACGAGGACAAGAGTGCCTTGCACATGCGTTAGAACTGATTTTGAGACACACGCGATCTTTACAGGTGCACACGGGCATGATTTATTCTCTGTTCCCTGGAGTGAACTGCACATGTACAGAGAAGAAACCTAAAACATCTGACTGATGTTCAGAGGCAACAATTTCAAGTAAGATGGGGATGTGAGGCCAGGGAGGGATTTGCACGCAAAAGGACGCATAACTGTCAAATGTTGGAGATATTTGAGCCGGATTCCAATTTATCAATGAGGCCTGCAGTGATAGGGAATTCAGACTTCAAGTGAGAACTGGAATATGACAGAAAACAGAGTAGGAATAAATGTGTCATTTCATGTTGCCATTCAGGTATAAGTGAAGATCATTTCTTGAGACACCGGGATTTAGAATCTCAATAAATGATGAGAAGATGATATCATGTTTGTTGAAAATACAGTGACACTAAAAGACAATGAGGACATTGGAACACTGAGAAGGAGTGGGACAGTTTCAGTGGGTGAAAGTACACAGTAATGTCTGTGGAAGATAATGTAGATAAGAGTGAGGCATTGTTCATTCAGTTCAGTCTGGAAAAGATTCCACCCATCGACATTTTTTTGGATGATTATGCTAGTCCAATCAAAAAGGCAAAATTATGCCTTTTCACCCTTTCAGTGCCAACATATTTCATTGCAACCTTGAAAATTTTTCTTATCTCAGACCGTTTTAATTTTGACGAATTAAGCACTGCATTGTCATCAGTTCAATCCCTCATCATTGTATCCTTGCTTTCCAGCCATCATTTGGTCAGTCGCTGCTGCACTCAAATGGTTGTGGACTCAAATTTTCTGAGTAGCTTTTGTCTTTCCGTATTTGTAAAGTCAATTCGGTGTTGTGTTAACTTCAAATGGCAGCAGTGGACAAGGCTAAAAAGACTGACTCACTCATTCAGAAACATCAGTCTTGACTTGACAGTATAGGCTGGTATATTGTCTCAACTGTGCCTGGAGTCGACAATGCCTCTACAGCAAATCAACACACATTGAGGTATGGAGTTGGCTAAGGTGTGACAGGGATGGGAGCGAAAATGTTGGAAAGTAAACAGCCAAAGTCATGGTGCACAAGGACACACAATATTTGGTAACGAACTCTCTTTAAAGGCCGGCATCCTGTCATTAATCCCCCTTTACTTGCACCCTTTGCCATTGGCCTATCATTCAGTCAGACATTAAGCATCTTAATATCCCGGACATTCATGCTTCTTTTTTTAAGCCGTTGTTCCCTCATTGGATTAGATTAACAGCCATTATCAGGGAATTCATATTTTATGACGTCCAGCTGGCTGGACACATGGCAATAACAGTATAAACAGCGAGGAACTCCCATAAGTAAAATTCAGCAAATCGGCAAGAAATTGAAAAGCTGAACCTTTGTTACTCTACCCACTCATTGGGACGATGAGCGCGTGGCTGGAAACAGTGGTGCCAGGAGGAAGGGTTTTAGACGTATGAATTATTGGTGCTGATTCTGGATCTTGTGCGATCTGAACACTTTGGAAGCATTGGGGAAGAGTGATCATAAAATGCTTGAAATGTTTATTAAAATGAAGAATGAAGAATTTCAGTCTGAACCTGGGTGCTGAATCTAAGTAAAGAAATAATGTAAAAATGAGCGATGATGGATTGAGGAACGTAACTAAAAAGTTCTCAATGGATAGTCATTTGCCGAAGAGGAACAGACGCCAGTATGATTTTCAAAAATTAATCAGATGGATCCAGGTCAACAATCAGAGAGGAAAAGTGAGAGTGACAGCCCTGCCTGATTATCGATCTAATCAGGAAGCTTTCTCATTCCCAACCAATGATTGACGCTGCACTAATAATTTTGTGTCGACCAGTCGCATTCATTTGTGGATTCCCTTCCAAGAGCACAGTTTGAAAAGAACATCCAACATATATGTGTATGAGACCCTATCAAAGACCTTCTCCTGGTCGAGGCTGATGATGCAGGCTCCTATGTCCCCTGTCCTGCATGTGTGCGATTCCATCCCTGGGAAGTGAGAGGTTTTCAGGAATCGTGCTGCCAGTACAGATCATGTTTGTTCAGGGTGAAACACTGAGCTCAATGCAGAACTGATCCAGTTGGTGATGAACTTAGGTAGGACGGCTCAATTTACATTCTGCAAGGAAATTGGTCGTCTGTCATCCCTCTCCCTTTTCTGATGTTCAGTGAAGGAGAAAGATACCGTTCCTCACGGATTCACAAAGGCTACCTTTTAGACACTTGTTGTCCACTTATAGCAAATGTTGGCCAATCACGTCTCTCAGAATCAGAATAAAATCTGGCTGGCAATCCGTCACTTCCAGTAGTCCTATACTTTTCTGAGGACTCGACGGTCTTTATCAGCTCAACCCGGGAAAACGGTTGGTGCAGCCTCTCCCATGTGCTGTCACCTTAGAACGACATGGTTGGGAGGAATGACTACGAGGCTGTGCTGTCTGTGGGCTTCATGTCATACAGTCTGGCATGAAAGAATTTCTAATCCTCAGCATGTCAGACTAAGATAACGTTACAGAGCCGTCTTCTGCCTTCAGGTTCTGAGCACAGAGCTCTCCTTGTCCACTTTATAGAAAGGCAAAAGGGACCATGCTTCGTCTTGCTCCACGGTGTGGACCATGGATCAGGATATTTTCTTAGAAGGTCTTCCTGGCTCTTCACTTCTTTAAGATCCTCCGTGACATCGACCCAGATTTTCGGCAGCAGGCATATATTCCACATGCTTTGAGAACATATTTAAGGATAATGATCTTTTTGACACTCACATTGAAAGTTTCCCTCGAGTTTCATGGAGAATCAAAGAGGATCTTCAACTTTGTCCAAACTGTGTATTTCATTTAAAGAGTCTCCATGTGTTCTTGGAGCAACAGTTTCACGTGTAGATTGCACGTTCCTTCGATGGCCAGCAGGAGAGAGTGATCATTTACTAACACCGACTTGTTTGCGGTGGATTTGAATGAAACCAATCCCAGGCTCTCTCGTCTCACTTCACAGGAGACACTCTCGAGCACTGGCCAATTTCCCACGTCCCCTTGCTTTGTTTTCCGATGGCAAGCATTGGCAGTGTTGGCAGCATCGAGGCTTCTGAGCATATTTGACTTTCATCACCAGTCCAGTCACATCGTTCTTTCTTCCCTTCTCACTCACTTTCACCATTGTCTTCATTTGCTTGTGTTTTGACGGTGGAGGAAGATTGCATCAGTGACGTCTCCGGAAGCAGCATGCGAAAATGGAACTGGACTCCTCGTGTTGGTGTGGCAGGCCGGCGGACAGAAACCCATTATCTTGATTGATTGCATTGAACTGCGTTTAATGAAACACTGGAACTGAGATATTAAAAAGGAAGTAATTTGTTTTGAGACCGGTCAGTTGCAGAGGAAAATTAAAGTATTCAGTACTGTCTGATGTAACACCTGCCCTGAGATAGAAACAGAGTTTAAATTAAACTAAATACATCGTTGCACCAAAATACTGAAGTCAGAAATGTTCTGGATAACTTGCTAAAAGAGCATTGGAATTCCAACTAAAGCTTGCGGTTTCAAATAAAGTGAAACGGCGATAATCTGATCAAGATTACAGTGCTGCTGGAAAAGCACAGCAGGTCACACGGCATAGGAGGAGCAGCAAAATCGACATTTCAGGCAAGAGCCCTTCATCAGCACCATAATTGGGTGTCATGTATCTTCTGACATTTTCCACCCATGTCCAAGAATGGCAACTCCACCTCAAAGCTAAAAAGAAAGCCACTCAAATTAGAGAGTTTCCAGGTGCACTTCAGAAAATATCAGGACAAAGAAGCAGAAACCTTGGAATCAGGAAGAACACACTCAACTCTAATTTGAGGAGCTGACGTCGAGGATTATAAACTCGTGAATTGGCATATACATTTCAGAACTGTAAGGTCATTCGGGGATATTAGAGGGAGAGACGCGTTTTGTAAAATTGGATATCTATCTACCTTGTAATTTAAAGATTATAAACCTCGTCTCACTATTCGTGTAAAATGAACTCCACTAAGTAAGCAAGTGAATTAGATTTTATGGACATGAATATTACAGGATATAGTGTCAGTGTCTATAGGGAAATGGCCGACCCACTGATTAATTAGCTTGCCTCGGTATATTCCAGATGAAAGAATCAAATAGTAACGTTCCAATAACGTGCTTTCGGGGAGGAAACTTGCATCCTTGGCTTATCTGACCTCGTGTGACTCCAGACACACAGCAACATGGTGGACTCTTCGGTGCGTTCTGGAATGGGCAATAAATGCTGCCGTCAACAGTGAAGATCTATTCCCATATAAGACCACAGAAATAATGCTGCAGTTATAGAAATCACATTTTACAGATCTATTGAGTACCGTGAGCAGAGGCAAGCAGCACACCTCAGAAAGAATGTATTCACCGTTGAGGGAATAGTGTAGATTTGCAAGAATGATACCTAGACTTTCGGGATTTAGGTCTAAGGAGAGGCTGTCCAAATCAGGCCTTGTCTCTCTTGAAATTAAGAGCCAGATTGGATAAAAACAATCTAATTTCACTGTTTGAGTATTCTAGAGCAATGAGACTTTGTCCGAGAATTCAGGTCAGTATGTTCAGGAGAGGTTCAGGAAGCACTCCGACATAGAACAGCTGGTGGATGATTGTTACTCTCTGGCACAAATGGCATGAATGCTGGATCAGTTGTTAGTTTTAAATCTGAGAGCGATTCATTTTGTTAAGCACAGGTATTAGGGGATAAGGCAGATGTGCAGGAAAAAGAAGTTAGCTCACACATAAGCCACCGCATGGCAGAACAGGTTTAAGGGGCTGAATTACATTTTGTCATGTCCGTATACATCTTAATCTCCTCCTATATCATATCCATGTTTAGATTAGATTACTTACAGTGTGGAAACAGGCCATTCAGCTCAAGAAGTCCACACCGAACCTCTGAAGTGCAATACACCCCCCCCCCCCGCCCCCCGGCAAACACATTACCCTGCATTTATCCCTTCACCGAACACGACGGGCAATTTAACGTGGCCAATTCACCTAACTAGCACATCTTTGGACCGTGGGAGCAAACCGGAGCAACCAGAGGAAACCCGCCCAGCCTTCCAAAAATGTGGTGTTCAGAAATAGTCAGAGCTAAGTTTTATATCGTTACAAGTCATTTGCTCTTAAAGATGTCGAATCAGTTCACTTACCCACTATGTTGACTGAAACGGTGAATTTTATAAGCTTAACAACATTTCCCTTCCGTTTGTCCTCTAACTGAACATAACATGGCTTTTTACAAGGCTGCCAGACCTACCCAGTCACTTTCCAAAAACGGTACTCTCCAAGTCTTGATATCATAATGTCCTATCCAGAATTGGGGCAGTTTATCTATATTATCTCGTCATACCAACCATATTAGAACTTTGTGACTTCCTACATTATCTACCAAAGGTTTGCCGATTTCACTGGTTATCGGTGTAAAACGCACCCGGATGTATCCTACGAATTGAGTGAACAGCTGAAATATTTTGAATAAGGCAAAGGGCCCTATATAAAATACTATTCTACAGGAGAACATATAGCCAGAGAGTTGGTGATTTCACGGACAGATTGTCTTTTAAATTCAAATGTCAAAGCTTTGATTAGTTTTCAATGATTGAATGAGTGTACTGTTGACTTAAAGACACCCAACAAGACTGGGATAGATGGACGCTATTCAGTTCCTTCTCCAATTTGATGCACTGGAAAAGGAGCCATTCAGTTTCGATTTCTCTTCGAAGTTGCTGCCAGACGGGTTGGGGGTTCACAGCAATATCTGTTTTTGTTTCTGATTTACAGCAGTTACTTTTGATTTTAATTCCGTCCCGTCTCCAGTCTGTTACACAGAATTAGTCCATTCAGCAGGGCGAGGCAATGACCTCGTGAAATTACCATTTGGACTATTAATGAAGAGATCCAGGTAGTATTCGGAGGAATAAATCTCACAATGGAATTTGACCTCAGTGAAAGTCTGGAAATAAAGAGCCAATGTTAATCATAAATCCAATGTCGAATGTTGGCTCCCGTCTCCTTTCGAGAGGGAAACTGTTCTCCTTATCTGGTCAGGATGACATGTGACTCAAGACTGACAACAATGTGAATGATACTTAACTGCCTTACAGACAATTAGATGGGCAATCATTGTTTGCGCTGGCCAGCAACACTCTCATCCCTGGACTGAATGAAAAAAAAACCTTTTGAAACTGGTGCATAAGATGAGATGGGAAAGAGGAACAGTGGAAGGCAATTTTCCATTCCAATTTGGGAACAAGAGCAGAAGATGGGCATAACATGAGTCCACACTGTTTTACATGAAAGAGCTGATACAGGAGGGAAAAGGAAGGTGTGGAAAGGGTGGGCGAGTGTGAAAATAAATGACAACTGGATAGGGACGAAGGGAGCAGTCAGTGAGGTCGAGAGAGGTCATCGTGGGATGTAACGCAAAATGTATGCAAGTAGTTATTGTGATGGATGGAATGAGAGTTCAAGCTCAATTCTGTGGTTTGAAAATTTGAATGCATGAGATCATTTATTGGTAGCTCATCCCCATTCCCCTACCGTGACACGTACTGAAACTGGATATTCACCTCAGTTAACGTAACCTCTTCCCTATTTCGCAGCATTCAATCATCTCTATATCCCTGTCTGTCATCCATGATCTTCTCGTGGTTTATGCACTCCCGATTACTCTGCCATTCTCTCTCCCCCCCAACCCACGTGTTTAAACTGCTTTTCTTTGTCTTCATGGGTCTTATACCCTGCCGCTTACTTTCTCCCCTCCCCGTTGGGTCGTTGTTAGTCGTCCACAACTACCCTTTACTTCACCCGATAATGATCTGGATTTGATTCTCTCTCCACGTATTTAACTATCTCTGTTTTCCACTGTATTAAAACCTCTCCCTGTTAAGCATTTTGAAACCCTGTCCCTATTGCTTTCCATTTACTCCTCTCACAATTGCTGTCAAAAGAACCCACTCTATTTAAACCACGCACATGACAATCTTAAACACTATCTCCCTATTCAACCTTCACCTAATTGCTCTCGAATGAGGTCTCTCACTTCTATTCTCCATTTTATTCTATCCACGCTCGATTTAACCCTAATATTTGCCCTGCAGTTGGCGTCTTCCAGTTCTGTTGCATTCAACATACTCCTCATGACACTCTATTCAGATTTTTCTCTATTACTCTATTAACCACATTCTCTGCCCCTTAACATAATGCTCTCTCTGCTCCGCTGAATTAAAGACTCCCTCTCTTATACTGAATTAAATATGATCGCCTTCCACAAAGGCAAGTAACCTGTCATCAATTCACACTTCGCTTATGCTCACATGACACTGATCCAGCTGGAAGAAGTTGGTTTTGTGGAGTGAGCACAAACCCAGAATATGTTGTTTATTTATTTTTAAATTTTCATTAAACAGTTCACAGTTTGCTAAACAGTGAATATTAACTGCTGTATACAGAGAAACAGCAATTGTACAAGGGAGAGGAGCAGCAAAGCCGGACCCCAAAGCCTACAGTTCAAACAGTTTTCAAGGAAATGAGGAACCTCAAATCCAAGATTCAATGATTACAAAACAGTAACAATGATATTTTCTAATACAAGACAGTCCAGAGAAAAGAGAAAAGCACAGACTGTAACCAGCCAGTGAAACAACAATCCCTTAATGAGAACTGAGTTATACCTGAAACACTGTGCATCACGAATTTAGAGATCAGTCCTCACTAAAGGAAGACCAGTTAACAAAGCTGGCTAAATATTTCAGCCAGTTAAGGAATCAGGATCCCGCCCCCACCCCCAACCCCAACACACACACAACAACAAAAAAACAGAAACCAACTGCAACAGTTACACACTGACTGTGGCACAGCCAGCAAAGATTTTCTGTCCGACAGATTGAGAGGCCACTGAATCTCCTTTTCTTTTTAATTTAATTAAACAAGTCACAATTTACAAAGTAATTAACTTTTATAGCTGTATGCAGAGGAAGAGCAATTTTACAAGGGAGAGAAATGGCAAAGCCAAGCCCCAAACCCTGACATTCAACCGAGTTTCAGGGAAATGAGGTCAAACCTCAAATCCCAGTATCTATCATTGCAAACAGAAACAATGACATTTGTAGATATAAGACAGTCCAATTATGTAAGAAACGGAGCATACAACACCGACACTCAGAAAACCCAGCATGTCCACCCACCTTCCTTTCCACCTACTGGGCAATCTAAGGCAGCATGCCCCTACGCACCTTCCGGCTCTCGGTCCACCCCATGCCCCTTCCAATTCTCGGTCGGCCCTGTCACACTTTTCGACCACCTCGAAAAGAGCGCGCTCCAGTCCTTGCTTGAGATGACAGTGGTCAGTTTGGCCTACCAACCTTTCTGCTTGCCTAACCGCTTTCAGCGGCTTCTGACCACCTCTAAGACAGACTGTCTTTACAGGCCTTCTGGCTCTCGGCTGCTCTGACACACCTTCCGACCAACTATAGGACAGCCCGTCCCGATCAACCCTTCTCGGGACGACAGCGCTCAGAACAGCCTACCCATCTTCTGGCTCTCGGAGTGGCTGTCATCAGAGTGGCATATTCGCTCTCCAAATTTCGGGACAGCCTACCAACTTTGAGGATCACAGGATGGCCTACCCACTCTCTAACTCTCAGTGTGACAGCTTTCAGGGACACATAAATCAGTGAAGGTGATAACCCCAACAAACCACATGACAGAGTTTATTACCAACGAACCGAGTCCTTTCTGGTACATGGAGTCCATTAGCATAGACAGTTCTCTTCAAAATGTACAGTCCATTCGCAAGAACAGTGTCCACTCCAATATACAATGTGCATTGTCGGAAATAGAGTACACTCCAAACTGCAGAGTCCGTTGCTAAAAACAGTCCACAACCGAGGGCAGATCCACTCCCGAAGGCAGCAATTGCACACCCTACAGCACACAGATATTCGATCTCCATGGAGTCCTGGCCTATCCTTGGAGAACCAAGCCCACTCACATGAATGTAGTATATTGTAAAGGTGCAGTTAACTCACAGGGGTTTGGTCCACTCCTGAAAGAACGGCCTTCTCCCAAACTCCAAGGTACAGCAAGTGCTAGACTCCCAGCACAAAGATTCTTGTTCAATCTTCAGAGGCCAAGTCCCAGGGCTAGGCCTCCCTACTGGAACAACTCATCTGGTAAGATGTATTTTCGCAAGGGCTCTTTCCAAACAACAAAAAAAGTGAAGACACACACAGACACACAAAGTAAAACTGAAGTCCAAGCGGCAAAGCTCTGCCACAAAATCAGTATTGTCCTTTTCTCAAAAATGAAAGAGAACAGAGTAACACACAGGCTGCAACACACAGCCAGTGAGCTAACGGTTCACTAATGAGAACTAAGTTATACCTGAAACACGTTATGTGCATCAGGAGTTCAGAAATCATCCACCACTAAAGGAATAATAGTTAACAATCTTTCTAAATAATACAGCCAGTTCAGGAGCAGAAACCAACAGTAACAGTAAAACACTGACTGTGGCTCAGCCAGCAGAGTCAGTCCCCTAAACTGAGGAGAATCTGAATCTCCTGTTTATACCTGTCAGCCAGGGCTCGCTGATTGCCCAGGTTAACAGCCCCAATTACGGTAAATATACTGAGTGAGACTCATCTCGCTGATCACATTACAATTCCTCCAGCATCCCCTGACACGAAGAAGAAAGTGAGGCCTGTCGATGCTGGAGATCAGAGTCCATAATATGAGATTGTAAAAGCACGGCAGGTCAGGCAGTATCCGAGGAGCAGGAGTCATCGGTTCGGACAGGAACCGTACATCATGGTAAATCTGCCAGCCAGTTTTCAGCATTCTCCGTTGTGGTGATTGACTGCAAACTCAATTGTCAAGGAGCTTGAGTTCCGAGTCTATGAGCTGCGACATGTTCATTTCTTAGCTCATGGTGAAAGCTTACCCTCACTCCTGGAATTGTGTAGCAGTATCACAAACATGAAACGTTGTGCATTTTCCAGCTCATATAAAAAATAAAATCAGCCGGTGTGATTGAGAGCAAATTCGGCCTAACAGGAGGTAGGCGTGTAACTGGAAGAACTAATCGGATCTGCTGGTCCTTCAATCAATCGGAATGAAGAAAGGGAGGTGGTAAAGTGTCACGCATGACCAAATTACCCACATGCGTTTGCAGGCAGGTGTATTGCCTCTGTGACTAATGTGACCAGATGAGTGTGGGAGCTCAAAGATTGGTAGAAGATTTGTACTTCAGGTGCTCGTTGTTGTGGTTCTGTTCGCCGAGCTGGGAATTTGTCTTGCAAACGTTTCGTCCCCTGTCTAGGTGACATCCTCAGTGCTTGGGTGCCTCCTGTGAAGCGCTTCTGTGATGTTTCCTCCGGCATTTATAGTGGCCTGTCTCTGCCGCTTCCGGTTGTCAGTTCGAGCTGTCCACTATAGTGGCCGGTATATTGGGTCCAGATCGATGTGTTTGTTGATAGAGTCTGTGGATGAGTGCCGTGCGTCTAGGAATTCCCTGGCTGTTCTCTATTTCGCTTGCCCTATAATGGTAGTGTTGTCCCAGTCGAATTCATGTTGCTTGTCGTCTGTTTGGTGTGGCTACTAAGGATAGCTGGTCGTGTCGTTTCGTGGCTAGTTGGTGTTCGTGTATACGGATCGTTAACTGTCTTCCTGTTTGTCCGATGTAGTGTTTTCTGCAGTCCTTGCATGGGATTTTGTACACTACATTAGTTTTGCTCATGTTGGGTATCGGGTCCTTTGTTCTGGTGAGTTGTTGTCTGAGCGTGGCTGTTGGTTTGTGTGCTGTTATGAGTCCTAGTGGTCGCAGTAGTCTGGCTGTCAGTTCAGAAATGCTCCTGATATATGGTAGTGTGGCTAGTCCTTTGGGTTGCGGCATGTCCTCGTTCCGTTGTCTCTCCCTTAGGCATCTGTTGATGAAATTGCGAGGGTATCCGTTTTTGGCGAATACTTTGAAAAGGTGTTCCTCTTCCTCTTTTTGTAGTTCCGGTGTGCTGCAGTGTGTTGTGGCCCTTTCGAATAGTGTCCTGATGCAACTTCGTTTGTGTGTGTTGGGGTGGTTGCTTTCATAGTTTAGGACTTGGTCTGTGTGTGTCCCTTTCCTGTAAACCTTTGTGGTGAATTCTCCGTTCGGTGTTCTCTGTACCTTCACGTGTAGGAATGGGAGTTGGTTGTCCTTTTCTTCCTCTCGAGTGAATCGGATTCCTGTGAGTGTGACGTTGATGATCTGGTGTGTGTTCTCTACTTCTGTGTTTTTAATTATTACAAAGGTGTCATCCACGTATCTGACACAGAGATTGGTTTGAAGTTGTGGTAAGACTGTTTGTTCTAACCTTTGCATTACTGCTTCTGCTATGAGTCCAGAGATCGGTGAGCCCATGGGTGTTCCGTTGATTTGTTCGTATATTTGGTTGTTGAATGTGAAGCGTGTTGTGAGGCACAAGTCCAGTAGTTTAAGTATGCCGTCTTTGTTGATAGGTTCAACGTCCTGTTGTCTGTTATGTCTGTCCAGCAGGTTGGCTATTGTTTCTTTGGCTAGTGTTTTGTCGATGGAGGTGAACAATGCCGTTACATCGAATGAGACCATAGTTTCTTCCTTGTCTATGTGTATATTTCTGATGATGTCCAAGAATTCCTGTGTCGATTGTATAGATTGTCTGGATCCGCTGATCAGGTATTTCAGTTGCTTTTGTAGTTCTTTGGCCAGTTTGTGTGATGGTGTCCCTGGTAGTGATACTATGGTTCTGAGTGGGATGTCGGGTTTGTGCACTTTGGGTAGTCCATAGAATCTGGGGGTGTTGTTGCTTTCAGGTTTCATTCTTTGTAGGTCAGACCTGGTTATCTGTCCATTTTTTTGTAGATTCCTCATTGTGTTGTTTATCCTATGGGGGAGCTGTGGGGTGGGGTCAAACTCCCTCTTTTGGTAGGTGTTGGTATCTGCAAGTAGTTGTTGTGCTTTTTGCATGTGCTCTGCTTTGTCCAGGATGACCGTCATTCTGCCTTTGTCTGCTGGTAGTATAATTATGTTCTTATCGTTTCTTAGTGATTTTAGCGCTTCCCCCTCCTTGGTGTTGAGGTTATGTGTTTGTTTTTTTCTTGTTATCAGCGGTACGATACTTTGTCTCACAGTTTGTTATGTCTCCTCTGTCAGTCCATTGTTCCTGAGTGTGCATTCTAGTGCTGCTAGGAAGTCTGCTGTCTTGGCTCCCTGTGGTTGTAGTTGAGTCCCTTGGCCAGTTTTGTTCTTTCCGTGTCTATGACCTGTCTGTGGGAGAGTTTTTTAACCCAGGTGTGTGTTGTGGTGTCCTATTCTTTGTGTGTTAGTTTGGCCATTTTTTTTAGTGCCGTTTGTTTGCAGTGTGTGGTCCTGTTCTGTCCTATGGTGACAGCCTGTTCTATGGTCCGGGTCCATTCCTGATTGGTGGTTTTTGAAATTAACGATTTTTGGCGCGCAATTTCTTGTCTGTATTTGTGTAGTATGTTGTGAGCGTCTGTAATCATTACCTGGATCATCTTGAATCCGTTCTGTCTGGCTGTGTCCCTGGCTTGTGGATTGTTGACTGGTGGTCTGTATCTCACACATGGTGGAAGGATACGTATGGTAATTTTTGCACCAACGTCCGAGAAACCACCAGAATTAGGCATGAATTGCAATTTTGTGCTTGTTTTGCAAAGAGGCATTAAAACCAAAACATGCAATATAATTTACAACAGACTAAAGGCACAAATTTCTAATTTTGAAGAAAGGCGAGCTGTTACGTTGGCTCTGTCTCTTTGCCCAAAACAGACGTTATTTTCTTTTTTTGTGTGTTTTCAGCAGAGGAGATATGTTTGTGGATCCGATTAACTGATCATGTTAACGCTACACTATTAATCCAAGAGCAAAATAACACTCTGCGCAGCTGACTTTGAATACCACAGATTGTGGAATTTAAATGCAATGGAATATTTGAAACTTCGAGCCTAAGGATGACCATTATTGATTTTCAGAGAAAAAATGGAATACAAACAGCTGTGGCTCAAATCCAAAAAAATGAAACCCGACGGAACCAACACCCCACGATTCTACGGACTACCAAAACTCCATAAACCAGGAGCCCCCCCTCAGACCCATAGTCTCACTAACCGGAACACCAACTTACAAACTGGCCAAAGAACTACACGCAAGACTGAAATACCTAGGAGAAGAGTCACAGCACTCCATCCACTCCACCCAGGAATTCCTAAAAGTCATCAAAAACACCAAAATAGAGGAAGACAAAGCAATGATCTCATTCGAAGTAACAGTACGTTTCACCTCCTTTGACATCGACCTGGCAAAGGAAACATATACCACACTTTTAGAAGAGACCGTCACACACACCCCAACCACCATCAATCACATTACCAACGAAAACATCATGAAACTAGTGGACCTGTGCCTCACCACCCACTTCACCTTCAACAACATAGTCTACAAACAACCAACGGTACACCCATGGGATCTCTGCTATCAGGATTCAAAGCAGAAGCGGTAATGCAAAGACTAGAACAAACAGCCCTGCCAAACATTAAACCAAAAATCTGGGTCTGCTACGTAGATGACACCTTTGTCATCACAAAACGAAACAAGATAGAAGAGACATTTAACATCATCAACAACACCCTCACAGGCATAAAGTTCACCAAGGAGGAAGAAACCGACAACAAATTCGCATTCCTGGATGTCACAGTCGAAGGAAAGGACAACGGAATACTAAAAACCTGCGTCTACAGAAAACCGACAAACACTGACCAAATACTCAACTACACCATCAACCATCCCAATACACACAAACGAAGCGGTATCAGAACACTATTCCAATGAGCCACCACACACTGCAACACAGACGAATTTCGGAAAACAGAGGAAAGTCACCGAAACAACGTATTCAAGAAATACTCAATACAGTGCGCAGCCTCCTCAAGAACAAACCACGACAAGCAGACCAAACACATCCAGAAACCCTAACCACCATCAAAGAAGTTTCAGAAATGACAGCCAGACTACTAAGAACCCTTGGAATCCTAGCAGTACACAAACCCACCAACACTTTTAAACAAAAACTAACAAACTTTAAAGACCCAGTACAACCCATGGACAAAACCAAAGTCATCTACAAAATTCCATGCAAGGACTGCCACAAACACAAACATTGGGGAGACAGGCTGCCTATTTGCGGAATGTTTCAGGGAACACCTCTCGGACACCCGCACCAACCAACCCAACCGCACTGTGGTTTAACTCCCCTTCCTAATCCGTCAATGACATGAAGGTCCTTGGCCTCCTCCATCGCCAGACCCTGGCCACCCGAAGCCTGGAGGAAGAGCGCCTCATCTTCCACCTACGAACCCTCCAACCACAAGGGATGAATGTAGATTTCTCCAGCTTCCTCATTTCCACTCCCCCCACCTTATCTCAGTCCCAACCCCCGGATTCAGCACCGCCCTCTTGACCTACCATCTTCTTACCGACCTCTCCACTCCCAACCCCTCTCCGGCCTAACACACTCACCCTCACCTCCTTCCACCTATCGTACTCCCAGCGCCCCTGCCCCAAATTCCCCCCCCCCCCCCTACATTTTATCTCAGCCCGCTTGGCACACCAGCCTCATTCCTGAGGAAGGGCGTATGCTCGAAACGTCGATTCTCCTGCTCCTCGGATGCTGCCTGGTCTGCTGTGTTTTTCCAGCACCACATTTTTCAACTCTGGTACTCCAGCATCCATAGTCCTCACTTTCTCCTTCATTTTTGTCCTCAGTATAGTTATAAAACCCCTTTGGATTCTCATTCAACCCGTTTGCCAAAGCTATCTAATGTCTCCTTCTTGTCCTCTTAATTTCCATCTTAAGTATACTCCTCCTGTCTTTCCACCCTAAGGATTCACTCGATCTCTGCTGTCTATTCATTACATTTCCTTTCTTTCTTTTCTTATCCAAAACCTTAATTTCTCTGGTCACCCAGCATTCCCTACAGCTACCGGCTTTTCACTCTAAGTGTAATATACTGTCTCTGTTCTGTCGTTCTCTCATTTCTGAAGGCTTGCCATTTTCCAGCTGTACCTTTACCTGCGAACATCTGGTCCAATCAAATTTTGGAAGCTCTTGCTGATAGGGTCAAAAAGTGCCTTCCTCCAATTTAGACCTCCAACTTTTAGATCTGGTCTATCATTTTCCTCCACTATTTCAAAACTAAAACAATTATGCCCGCTTGCCCCAAATTGCTGCCCCAATGACATCTCAGTCACCTGCCCTGCCTTATTTCCCAAGAGTAGGTCACGTTTTGCTGCTTATCTAATAGGTACATCGACATACTGAATCAGAAAATCTTCTTATTCACACTTAACAAATTCATCTCCATCTAAATCCTAGAGGAAGTGAGGACCGCAGATGTTGGAGGTTAGAGTCGAAAATGTGGTGCTGGAAAAGCACAGCCAGTCAGGCAGCAACTGAAGAGCAGGAGAATCGACGATTGAGGTATAAGTCCTGATGAAGGACGTATGCCTGAAACGTCGATTCTCCTGCTCCTCAATTGTTGCCTGACTGGCTGTGTTTTTCCAGCACCACACTGTTCGACTCCATCTAAAACCTTAACACCATGGTATTCCCAGTCAAATTAAAGCCACCCTATTATTCTCACAAATAACGGAGATCTCCTTACAAATTTGCATCGCAATTTCACGTTGACTATCAGGTGGGATCGAGAAAACAATCTCAGTAAGGTGTTCATCCTTGTTCTATTTCGCAATACCAACGAAATAATTTCCCTGGATGCACTCATAGGAATTTCCTTCTAAAGTTCAGCCATTACGCTATCCCTTATCAAAAACGCTGCTCCTCCTTGTCTCTTCCCACCTTTTTATGATTCCTATAGCATTTGCATCCTGAAAAATTTAGGTGTTAGTCATATCTATCTCCCAGCCATGTCTCTGTAATTGCTATCTTAGCCCAGTCCCGTGTCCCTAACCATGTTCTGACTACATCTACCTTCAATGTTGGGCCTCTTGCATTGAAATATATGCAATTAATTTATCAGAAGTAACAAAGAGCATTGAAGAAGGCCCAGCAGTGGATATGCTTTACATGGACTGCAGTAAGGCATTTGAAATGTATCCTCATGGTCGACTGGTGAGCAAGGATAAATCTCATGGAATGCAGGGAGAACTGGCCATCTGGATAAGGAACTAGCTTGAAGATAGAAGATGCAGGGTGTTAGTGGAAGGTTGCTTTTCAAATTGGAGGCCTGTGAACAGTGGTGTGCCACAAGGAGGGGTGATCTTTCCACTGCTTTTAGTCACCGATATAAACGATTTGGATGTGATCATAGGAGGTATGCTGAATACATTTGCAGATGACACCAAAATTGGAGCTGTCGTGGTGCACGAAGGAGGTTACCTCAGAGCACAACTGGATCTTAGTCAGATGGGCCAATGGACAGAGGAGTGTCAGATGAAGTTTAATTTAGATAAATGTGAGGTACTGTATTTCGGAAAGGCGAATCAGAGCAGGGCTTATAAACTGAATGGTTACGTTCTAGGGAGTGTTGCTGACCGCAGAGACCATGGAGTGCAGTTCATAGTTCATTCAAAGTGGAGTCACAGGTAGATAGGATGGTGAACAAGACATTTGGTATGCTTTCCTTTATTGGTCAGAGCATTGAGTACTGCAGTTGGGAGGTCATGATGTGGCTGCACAGGACGTTAGTTATGCCACTTTTGGAATATTTTATGCAATTCTAGCCATCGTCCTAGCGGAAGGATATTTGGAAACTTTAAACGATTCAGAAAAGATTTGCAAGCGTGTTGCCAGGGTTGGAGGATTTGAGCTAAAAGGAAAGGCTGAATAAGCTGATGCTGTTCTCCCTGGTGCATCCGCGGCTGAGGTAAAAATTGTGTAGAGGTGTGTAGAGGTGTAGAGTTTAAAAATTGATGTGATTCATAGTTAGTGTAAATAGACAAGATATTTTCCCTGGGATGGCGGAGTCTGGAGGGTATAGATTTTGAGTGAGAGGCAAAAAAATCTACAAGGGATCTAAAGGGTAACGTTTTCATGCAGAGAATGGTGGGTAAAGGATTCATTTGCCAGGGGAAGTGATGGAGGCTAATACAATTGTAACTTTTAAAAGGTAACTTGATCGGAATATTATTAGGAAACGTTAAGAGGGATATTGGACTAGTAATGGCAAACTAGACTCGATTAGGATATCTGGTCAGCATGGACGAATTGGATCAAAGAGTCTGTTTCGATGCTGTCCAACTCTATGATTAAGTTAGTTTGGATATGCTGTGATAGACATTTCAAAAGGAGAATAGCCCAATAATATATAACTATCACGATGAGCCACACCATTCAGTTAACTTACCTGATCTCTGGTACTCACCTTCTCTCACCTTGATGTGTAATTGGAAAACACTGCATCAGTCAAACGTCACGTCCTCACACACCCCATCTCAGTCCCCTCAGTCACTGTTTCACACTCACCTCAGTCAATGCGTCCTACTCACCTCAGTCTTTGCATTTGCGACCGCGTCCTCATTCATTGCATCACACACATCTCAATAACCACATCGCCTCTCCTCAGTTATGGAATCTCAGTCACCTCTGTCATTACACCCAAATGCCAAGCCAAGCATCATATTCCCCTTCGTCACTTAAGGCACTTTCCTCAGTCAATGCATTCATTATCCTCTCCGACACAGCACCCAACCCGGCTTCGTCACACCATCTCCCTCTCCTTATTCAAGGAAGACAGTATCCCTCAGGCACATCATCCCACTCCCCTCAGTCACTGCACCCTCCATGCACTAATTCAGTACACTCCAAACCCCTCAATTTCTGCATCAGCGTGGTGGTCTTCTTGTGGTACGTGGTAGTCCCTCGGCCTGCAAAGGTCTCAGCGTGATTTCTTGGCCTCGAGGCAATTCCAGAGCGATCTCCCAGCCACCTGAAACTCGAGATGAAGCCCAGTGTGGTCTGTTATCAGCGTCCAGTGGGTGCAGAAAGTGCAGTGTGCTGTATTCTGGGTTGGAATACTGTTGTTCAGAAACTTTAATTCTCCAAAACTAGCATTTTTATTTCTCCATTTCTTAGGTTAGAATAGATTCCCTACAGTACAGAACCAGGACCTTCAGCCCAACAAGTCCACACCGACCATCTGACTTAATACAATCCATTCCCATCAGACACTTCATTCCACACCCTTTGCTCACTGAGTGATATTATTGTGTGTTGCAACATGGAATTATCCTCAGTCACTATATCGCATTTCTTCCAGTTGTTATCTTCAGTCAACACATCCCACTCCCCAAAGTCCCTACATCTCAATTATTTCATTCCTTCAATATATTCCCCTCAGTCACTATGTCACATTCTCACTCTTTGTGTCCTGTTTCCCCGTTCAGGAAACTCCACTCAGAAAAGTCACAACATCATTTCCATCAGGCAAAAAGGAAGTTATACAATGAAGATGTCATGCTTTCATGACAGAATGGTGTAAGAAAATATCGCAAGACTTTCTCATGAACTCTTTATGGTGGCTATTAAAACCATTCTCTATTTTTGTTTTCGAAATCATGATTAAAGATCTCCATGACTACTTCTTTTGTATTATCCCAAGCATCCGCATATTTGCTTCATATGTCACCAGCCGCAACGAGCTTTTTGTTCAAGAAGCTGCCAGCCACATCTAATACTCCATTACTTTGCCTCCAATTTTACCTCTTCAGAGAGACAGATCAAGATCTCCCTTGCTCACTCACACACACGGAAACAAACATACACATCCTCTCTCTCTCACTCGCACGCCACCCTCCCCCCCCCCCCCCCCCAAACGCACACACGCATTGCGTATCTTTCGCACAGACTGACCTATAAATGTGAGGTGCTAATTTGCGTTTGCAAATTTATATTTGTGGATAGATTGTACTTTATTCAAAACAACATTCAATTTGTGTGCAGCCAATCATTGTGGCATTTTATAAAGTCCTGTTTTGGAAATAAAACTAGTATGACTCCAGGGTAAAACAAGTTGGACTCCACACAAGACCTTCCATGGTTTGTGCATGGAAGGTCACATCTTAGCAAACATAATAGAATTCTTTGAGGAATGACAAAGTTGATAGTGTGGAAAGGGATATAGATGTCATATACATGGACTTCAGTAAGGCGTTTGATGGGATAGACTGATGGAGAAGGTGAAGTCGCAGGGGTTCATGGTGTACTAGTTAGATGGATTAGAGAACTGGCTGGGCAACAGTAGAAAGAGAGTAGTAATGGAAGCGAGTTTCTCAAAATGGACAATTGTTCTGTGTGGTGTTTCACAGGGATCCGTCCTGGGACCACTGTTTGTTGTGATATACCTACATTATCTGAAGGAAGGTATAGATGGTCTGATTAGCAAGTTTGCAGTTGAAACTAAGATTGGTAGAGTAGCAGAAGGTTGAGGGGACCGTCAGAGAACACAGCTGAATGTAGATAGATTGGAGAGCTGGGTGGAGAAAGGGCAGATGTGAGGTAATGCATTTTGGAAGATCCAATTCGAGAAAGAATTATACATTTACTGGAAAAAAAACCCTGGGGGAAACTGATGTACAGAGAGATCTGGGTGCTCAGGTCCATTGTTCGCTGAAAGTGGCATGTCGATAGAACAATCAAGAAGGCATACATCATAGTTCCTTCCTGCATTCTAACAATTTAAGAAGTGGAGAACCACAGACCAGTTAACTCGTCACCAACAGGAGGGGATCTGTCGGAATCTATTGCGTACAAGAGTAGGCAGGCCATATTACAGTTGTATAGGACTTTGGTTCGGTCACATTTGGAATACTGCGGACAATTCTGGTTGCCACATTACTGAAAGGATCTGGATGCTTTGGACAGAGGGCAGAGGATTTTCACCAGAATGTTGCCTAGTATAGAGAGAATGACATATAAAGAGAGGTTTGGTAAATTAGGATTAATTTCATTAGAAAGACGGAGGTTGAGGGAGAACTTGATTGTTGTCTACAAAATCTTGAGAGATGTGAACAGGGTAGATTGCAAGAAGCTTATTCCAGAGTGGTGGACTCAGTTACTCGGGGTCAAGAATTCAAGATGAAAGGGGAAAAGTTTATTGGAGATATGCTCGAAAAGTTCTTTGCGCAGAGGGTGGTGGGTGTCTGGAATGCGTTGCCAGCTGAGGTAGTAGAGGTGGTGAGGATGCGCCATTTAATATGAGGAAGCAGAGGTATACAGATTCTTAGAAAATAGGCGACAGATTTAGATAGAGGATTTGGATAGACACAGGCTTGGAGGGCTGAAGGGCCTGTCCCTGTCCTGTGATTTTCTTTGTTAATTGTAAATACTGGCGAAAAGCGGCTGTTGATACTTGAATGGAAAATGAAATCAAGATCAAACGTGGCACAGCGAATTGGTGGTTACGATAATTTTTTGGAGAGAACTGAAAAAATAACAAGGAGACGAAACAGTTACATTTCATCTGTCTTCAAAGAGGAAGATCCAGAAAATCTCCCAGAAATATCAAGTCACCACAGGACCTTTGTAACTAAAGACTAAAATAATTCACCTACAGTTACGAGGTAGTATTTGGAAACAGAACTGGGATGAGGATTGATCAGTGTGACAGGCCGGATATAATTCAAACTGAAATTTCAGAGAAAACAGCAATACACATGCTGATTACAAAAGGGGCCACTGTATTTCTCTGTATTCACTTCGGAAGGTTATAACTGCATTCTAATGATTTATGATGGGAAGAAGTGGGAGAGTGGAGGACTACAGGCCAGTTAGTTGTTATCCACAATAGGGAATCTGTTACAACCTATTGTAACGAAGAACTAATTGGACACTGAGAAAGTAACAGCAAATTTCAAGTGATTTATTCTGCATTTATGAAAGGCAAGTTATAATTTACAAATTTTTTCTTGAAGGTATCTCTTGCATTTGTAAATAATGGCGGATCAGTGAATATGGTACAGTCAGATATTCAGGAGGAGTTTTAATCTGCACACTAAGTAAGTTAGCAGAAAACATTAAAGCAAAGTGTATTGGGAGGAACATATGCAAACAGGGGAAGGTAAGCATTAGAGAAACTATTGGAGAACATAGGTGGTGGGAGAAGGCTGTTTGTGTGACTGCAGCCCGGTGTACGCTGGTGTGCCACAGGTTCCAGTGCTGTGTCCCTTTAAACGTCTTCATTAGAAGGGAATCCGAATACAGACGATGAAGAATCAAGTAGACTCAAAGTGTTAGCTTGCTCTCACTTCGCGGATGCTGTCTGACTAACTGTGATCTTTAGCATGTGTTTGTTTCAGTGCAGATTCCGCTTCTGCAGTGATTTGCTCCTATTAGAAGTAAAGAAATTCTGCAGGAGTAACACAGAGAGTTGGGGAGACTGTACGTGTACAATTTTGATGTCGTGATCGAAGTAAAATATACTGATCACATATACTGAATGGGCTTTATCCAGATTAATTCCTCAGATGGCACGATGGTCTGCTGAGGAAACTTGGTCTAGGAACAAGGCGGAAATTTGTGCGTGAAACTGGAGACGCTGATTGATTGTTATATGAGAACTTCACGTCTGTTTTACTTTGGAAAAGGAGGAGGCAGGTACAGAATTCAAGAAGGTACACAGGGAAGCTCTTTTACAGATTGATGTCAGATGTGAGCAGTGATTGATGTATTGGCTGGTACAAATTTGGACCAATGCCCTTGTCCAGATCAGTTTCATCTCAGGCTGCTGTTGGAGACAAGGGATGAAAGGCGCTGATGCAAATGCTTAAATATAATCTGGTCACAAGTGAGGTGTCCGAGGACTGGAGAACACCCTTCATTGGAAGGGTTGTAGAGATAGAGCAGGGAGCTAATCACCAGTGTGTTTCAGATCAGTGTTAACGAAAATTTTGCACAAAATAGGTGGTATTAGAAGGCTGTTTGTGTGACTGGAGACCGGTGTCCCCGGTATACCACAGTGATCAGTGCTGTGTCCCTTATTACTTGTGGTATTCATAAATGGTGCAGGTGTGAATGTAGAGGGGGAGTGGGAGTGTGATAAGTAAGTCTGTGTTTGATACAAAGATTGACCGGGTGGTTGGCAGTGAGGAGCAAGGTCTAATGTTACAGTAAGATGCAGATGGAATGGTCAGATGGGTGGATCAATGGCAGATGGAATGTAACTCTGATAACTGAGGTGATGCACTATGGAAGAAGGAACTAAATGGGGAATACGCAATGAATTGTAGCACACAAGAAAGCTCAAAGGGAGCTTTTCCACACATTCTTGAATGTGATGTGGGAGAATAAAAGGTTGCGTAAGAAGTCAATGGAAGCAGTAGGTGTAACGTTTACTCATCGAGGCATAATTACAAGATCTATGTAGCACTTCGCTGAGGCCAATATGGAATACTGTGTGGAGTTCTCGGAGCCACATTACAGGAAGTATGTGATTATTCTGGAGACGGTGCAGAGATTCATCTGGAAGTTTCCAATCATGGAGCATATCAGCTATGGGGAAAGGCTGGATAAGCTCGGTTTGTTTCGTTTGAATGAGAGATGGCTGAGGAGGACGTGATTCAGAATTATAAGATTACGAGGGACATGGACAGGGTAGATAGACAGCAGCTGTTCCTTTTAGTCAAAGGGCCAAGAACAGGGGAGCACACTTTTAAAGGGAAGGATTTGAGGTTTAGAGATGTTTTTCACCCTGAGGGTCATAGGATCTGGAATGCACAGCCTAAGGGGGGCAGTTATCACGGGTCACCTCACAACCATTAAAAATTATTTGGACGAGCACTTGAAGTGTCATACCATTCATGGCTACGGGACTGATTAGGAAATTTGGAATAATATAGATCGTCCTGCATTTTTGATGGTACAGAGTCTAGGCTTCTGTGATTGTATGGCTGTGGAAGGTCAATCATTGAACAGCTTAAGACAAGAAGTAATGGGTTTTGGAAGAGTACATTAACAAGCGTGAAATGCAAAATCTTCTCAATGTACAATATACCAAGGTGAAATGTTGGAGAAGATAATTGTAGCTTCCTTACAGTCCAAAACCAACGAATGGAGGACAGGAAAATGGCAGACTATGAAGCATCTACTTCAGTTCTGCCTTCATGATTGGATTTTTAAAAAAAAATGCTTTCCAACAATTCTAGGTCTACTGAGAAAGAAAGGAAATGCAATCAAATCACTAAATAAGCAGTTTTGGAGAACTTATTTGCACTGAAATCTGATAAATCCCCATGGAATGATAATCTATATCTCTGATTCCTAAAGGAGGTAGCCATGGGAATAATGGATACTCTGCTTACCGTCTTCCAAATTCCAGATGATTGAATTGACAGATTTGAGAGCAGCAAATGTAACCCCAATATTTGCAAAGGAGGCAGGGAGACAGCAGCGATTTACAGTCTGATAGGCACCAAAGAATAAGTCAGGAAAACACAAGAGTCTATTAGAAAGAATGCTTTGCCAGGGAACTTTGAGAATTATGTTAATTTGAAAGTAATGAACATGGATCAAGTTAATATCAAATTATTCATGGCGAATTATATTTAAGAATACGACTGCGAAATAAATTATGGCGAAGCAATATATGCAGTGAATTTGGATTTTCAGAAACATTTTTGAATACGTCCCAAGTGTAGTGTTGTGACAATGCTACTTCTTTAACAAGGTTATGTTGTCCTTGTTTTTCTTTCATAGCAGTCTGAAAAGCGGCGAATCCAAAGATCCTGGGTTTGACTACTTGGGAATGCTTTCAAGTCTAAAATTAAAACACGTACAACGAGGAGTGATCCGGTTCTGTGTAATGAGACAGGAATAATTAATGACCTTATAGTTAGGAATCAACTTGGAAGGAATGATCACAGTATGGTTGAATTTAAAACAAAGATGGAGAGTGAAGAGAAAATTCAATACCAGGGTCCTATGCTGAAACGAAGGAGACTACAACAGAATGCAGGGAGGACTTGGCAAATGTCGACTGGAAACAAATAATTTATAGTGAGAGTTGACGAGTAGTGGAGGATTTTCAAAGTAGTTTTTCAAAGTCCTAAGCAAAAGTATATTCAGTGAAAAGGAAAGACTGTAAGAAAAGGGAAAGTCTGCCGTGGGTGTCTAAGCAAATACGCAAGGTTGTCACATTGAAAGAGATGGAATGAAAAGTGGTCAAGAACAGCAGGAACCTAGAAGATTGGGAAAAGATTAAAGGTCAACAGAAAGCCACGAAAAAAGCTATAAAAAAAGTAGGATAGAACACGAGAAAAAAAAAACTAGGACAGAATATGAAGACAGATAGCAGACGATTCCCTAAATATATAAAATGGAAATGAGTGGCTAACTTAAACGTTGGTCCTTGAGAGGATAGAAAGGAGCATTTAGTTACAGGATTTGATGAAATGGCTGAGGCATTGAACAGGTATTTTGTATCAATCTTCATAATGAAAACACTAATAACATGCCAGTGATCGACGAAGAGATGAGGATTCTAGATTAGAATAGTGTTGGTAAAGCACAGCAGTTGAGGCAGCATCTGAGGAGCAGAAAAATCGACGTTTCGAGAAAAAGCCTTTCATCAGGAATGCTCTGTACTATTGTGCTTTACCAGCACCACTCTAATCTAGAATCTGGTTCCCAGCATCTGCAGTCCTTGATTTTACCAAAGTGGTGATGGGAGGTGAGGACTTGTGAACAATCATTATTACAGAGAAGGAAGCATTGGGCAAGCTAATGGAGTAATGGAGCTAAGGTTAGACGAATCCTCTGGCCCTGATGTAATGTATCCCAGGGTAGTAAAAAGAGAGCAGGAGAAATAACAACTGCACTTGTGGTAATTTTCTACAATTTGCTGAACTCTGGGGCAGTCCCAGCAGATTGAAAAACAGCAAATGGGACGCCATTGTTTAAAAAGGCAGGTAGATAAAAGTTGGGGAATTATAAACCAGTTAGCTTAATCTGAGTAATGGGGAAGTTGCCTTGACTGTATTATCAAGGAAGAAATAGCAAGGCATTTTGATAGTAAACGGCCATTGCACAGATGCAGCAAGGATGCATGAAGGGCAGATCATGCTTAACAAGTCTTTTGGAAATCTACAAAGACATTACGAGCAAGATAGACAACGAGGCAGCAGTGGATGTGGTGTATCTAGGTTTCAAAAAGTCTTTGACAGGGTGCCACATAGTAGGCTGCTGCATAAGATAAAGATGGATGGCGTTACGGCTGAAGTATTAACATGGATAAAAGATTGGTTGACTAACGGTAAGCAAAGAGTGGTATAAATGAGTGCTATCCTGGCTGGCAATCAGTGCTGAGTGGTGTGCCTCAGGGATCAGTGTTGGGGTTGCAATTATTCACAATTTATAAAGATGATGTGGAGTTGGGAGCATGCGTAGTTGGCCAAAGTTTGCAGATGGCACGAAGATGAGTGGCAGAGCAAAGTGTGCAGATTACTGTCAAACTTTGCAGAAGAAAATAGTTACATTGCATGAATGGGTAAAGGTCTGTCAGATGATATACAATGTTAATAAATATGAAGTAATCTATTTTGTTAGGAATACCAGTAAAAGGGATTATTACTTGAATTGTAAAAAGATGCAGCATGCTGCTGTGTAGAGGGACCTGGGTGTCCTTGTGCATGAATCACAGAAGGTTGATCTGCAGGTACATCAAGTAATTAGGAAGGTAAATGGTATTTTGTTCCTCATTGCGAAAGGGGTTGAATTTAAAAGCAGGGAGGTTATGTTGCAGCTGTACAGGGTGCTGGTGCAGACATGCCTGGAGTATTGTGAGCAGTTTTGGCCTCCTTACTTGCAAAGCGATGTACTGGCAGTGGAGGTGATGCAGAGGCGATTCACTCTGGTAAATCTGGAGTTGAGGGGGTTGTCTTATGAGCAGAGACAGCGTAGATCAGCATTATATTCATTGGAATTTAGAAGAATGAGGGGAGGATCTTATAGAAACATTAAAAAAATTATGAAGGGAAGAGGTCAGAAAAAAGTAGAGAGGATGTTTCCACTGGCAGGTGAAGCTATAGGACAAGATTGAATAACCTCAATATTAGAGGGAGCAGATTTAGGATTGAATTGAGAAAGAAACTTTTCACCCAGAGGCTTGTAATTCTATGGAACTCCCTGCCCAGTGAAGAAGTTGATGCTACTTCAGTAAATATGTTTCAAGCTGAGATCGATATGTTTTGAACAATGAAGTAAATTATGGATATGGTGAGAGCGCGGGTAAGTAGGTCTGTGTCCACGAGTAGATCAGCCTTGATGTTAGAAAATGGCTGTGCAGGTTAGAAGGACCAGGTGGCCTACTCCTGCTCCTAGAACTTCTGTTCTTATGAAAGGGGAGTGGTCAGTTCTCTCAGTGCAGACCCTCTGCTTTGATTTCTTTGGACTGATTTTTCACAGACTGAAAGCAGGCAGCCAGTTGTGAAGCTATCAGGCCAAAGAAGAACGTCCAAGCTGATCCCCCCGCCCCCTCTCTGATATCTCTTCTGGAAGAACCTGGGTTTGATTTTTCCTTTCGAATTTTCCATGGGGTGTTTATGGGGATTGTTTCAAGTACTTCGAACAACACCTTGGATTATTTAGATACAGATTACTTACAGTGTTGAAATATGACCTTTGGCTCAACAAGTCCACACCGACCCCCCCAAAGAGCAACCGATCCAGATCCATTTGCCTACATTTTCCCCTTCACCTAACACTACACGCAAGTTAGCATGGCCAATTCAGCTAACCGGCGCATTTTTGTACTGTGCGAGGAAGCCAGAGCACCCGGAGGAAAACCACACAAACACGGGGAGAATGTGCAAACTCCACACAGACAGTTGCCTGAGGCGGGAATTGAATCCGGGTCCCTGGCGCTGTGAGGCAGCAGTGCTACCAACGGTGCCACGGTACCACCCAATGGATTTCAACCATTTTCAGATTCGAAGTTAAGAAGTGGAGTGCTAATGAAGACCAGAAAGCTTCACCTGGAAGATTAGTTGAGTAGCCAACTTTTAATATTTTTAAAAATATTTATTTATAAAACTTTAAAATGACAAAAGCTGAGAAAAGTCACTTTAGTTCTACTTACTGTGGAACTAGTACCGTGGATATGGCTTCTAATTGGCTGACTCTTGGTACTGTCATCCCTAATCGTGTTACACAGTAATGCCCTACATTTTTGTAGGCTGAATTGAAAGTCAGTTCTTGGTCTTCCCATGTACCCACTCCTTATGAATTTAATTTGCTAACATCATTAAGTTAGGATAATCTGTTGGGTTTTCGGATAGGTTGTTATTCTGCATGATATTCTCTTCTGTTTGTGTTTCAATCCGTAACCTTGAGAATAAATTCTGTTTTATTTGAAACTAAGTGGCTTGACCAGCTGCGTCACTCCTGGAATATCTGCCTTACACCTGCTTAAGGCAACAAGGAAAGTTTGGGTCTGCACCACTTCCTTGAAATGACTCGAGGTGGTCTGTCCTGGCACATAACAGTGTGCAACAGTGAGACCTAATATTCTGGCATGGTTTGAGAATGGTAGAGAGCTGAAAGAAAAAGTGAGTCACAATAAGCAGTTCCTTTTTTTTGGAGTGGAAAGCAATTACGAGCAGGATGATCCCGAAATTGATGTTTGGCACCCATCTATTCAGGAAGCAGATTAAACATCTGCTCGAGGGTACTAAATGTAATGTTTCAAAATCTGCTGATGACACCAAACTGAGAATTGATTGGGTGTAAAGAGGTTCAAGGTAATTGAGACACATAGAGGGAATGGGCAAATACGTGGCAGATGAGCAGCAATGTGGATGGACGTAACATTGAACATTTTAGTTAGAAAAATATAATATCAGGTTAGCATTTCAAAAGGAATTGACGTGAAAATGTTGATCTGTGAAGATACTAACATGCATACTTTTGTTGACTTCTTCACCGAACTCTGAGGTCCATTCACGGCAGTGAATTCTGAAACCAGACGTCAATACTGGGATTGGCACTGGCACATATGCCAGTGGGTATATGTAACATTGAAAAGGATCTGGATCTCCCTGTGCACCAGTGACTGAAAGCATTATTGGAGCAACCGAAAGCTGTTAGGAAGGTAAATGATGTGTTGACCTTCATTTCTGGGGAATTTGAGTCCAGTAATAAGGGTATCGTATTACAGCTGTACATGACCTTCGTGACACCCCATCTCGAATATTGTGCAGTATTGTGTGCAGTTTTGGTGTCCTCACCTTATAAAGGACAAACCTGACATTGTGGGAGAGCAGCAAAGAATGACTAGACTGATCTCTAGGATGACAAACGTATTGTAGGAACAGAGTTTGGGGCGACTGAGTCTGTATTCCATGTGGTTTAGGAAAATGAGTGGAGATCTCAGTGAGATATACAATACTCTGACAGGGCGAGATATATTCGAAATAGGGATGATAATTCACCTGGCTGGGACGTCTAAAACAAGCAGTCACAGTATTAGGTATGGTCAGGGCACTCTGCATTGAGATGAGAATAAATATCTGAAAGCACAGACTGGTTAATCTGGGAATTCTATGCTACACAAGCCTGTGGAAGCCAAGGCACTGAATTTCGTTAAGTATTTCTTGACACTAAAGGAACAAGGTTGCAGCAGAGGTTTGGTGTGGGGAGAAAGGATCAACCATCGTTATATTGAATGGGAAAGCAAAATTGATGGACCGAAGTTCCTAATTCATATTGTTCCAATAATTAATCACTTCAAAGGATATCCAGTATGAAGTGTTTGGGAAATAATTTTGAAGAGATGTTAGACCAAAAACTAGAATGGGGGAGGCTCAATGTATTTAATGACCTACTCCTTCCCCAATGTTTCTGTGCAGTCTGTGGGAAAACTCTGTAAATGTGTCACAGGCTCTCAGCTGTTAGGAAGGAGGCATCTGCTGGATCAACAGGGCTGTGTTTCCCATTACCTTTTCCCATACCGAGACTGGTGCTGGGTGTTCTGTCCAACTTTATCCATTAATGGTTTGGAACAGTTTGACACAATAGAATGTCTTGCTTGGCATTTTAGAGACCGTTGAAGTGTTTGCCACATGTCTGTCGTCTGGAGGCACTTTTAGGCCAGAACAGGAAACCAGGAGAGATTCACTGCCTGAAAGTACATTGGGAAGGCAATTGGTGTTTACAATCGACATTGGCTTCAAGGTCACTATTACTGACAGCAGATTTTAGATTTCGACATTTTATTAGTTGTTTTTAGCTTCCACCAGCTGCCAGAGCATTAGGCTGTTCGGGATTCGTAATCCAGTGACATTTCCACAACAGCACCATCTCCACTTGGGGACCAATCGGAAACCACACTGAGCAAATAATTTCTGTGCTGCTTGGCAGCTCTGTCAAAAATAACTCACACAATTTCGTCTGTCGTGATGCGACTGAGGGGGTGGTAAATGGTTAGATTGTGATTATTCTTCTCTTAAGGGACTGGACATAGTTGAGGAATTTTCCACGTTGCCAGGGAGATGTCAGAGTTGGAGCTGGAATGAAACAGTTTCCCCAGCGACACGGCATGTTATGCAGCAGACGTCTTCAGTCCTATTGCAGGAATGGGGTCAGGGCCCATTGCCTTTTTCGTACCTACTGTGTTCAGCTGTTTCTTCATGTCACGTGCAGCAAATCGAATTGGTTGGAGACTGGCATCTGTGATTCTGTGGGCATCATCTAAGGGAAACTTCTGGCTGAGGATGCCGCAGACATTGCATGCTGTCTTTTACACTGATGTGCAGCAAAGTTCCATTCTTTCGGGGAATGGCAAATCAGTAACCTAGTGGGATTGAGCTGTTACTCTACCGACCCAGGCAATGCTCATGTGACCTGAGTTCGAATCCTGCCACAGCAAATTGTGGAATTCAAATCCAATAAATGTTTAGAATTAAGAGTCTAATGATGATCATGAAACAGTTGCTGATTGTGTGGGAAACCCATCTTGTTTTCAGATGCCCTTTCGGGAAGTAAACAGCCATTCATTCCTGCTCTGGCCTGCATGTACCTCCAGACTCTTAACTACCCTCCGGGCAATACAAGATGACCTATCCAGCGACACACTAATCCCATTGAATAATTTTTTAAAAATAATATTTGTGGAATCCTCTTCTTTGGTCAGTTGTTTCATAGTTCAACTCTATTTCTAACTGGCTGTGGCAGGACTGCAGTGCTTAGATCTGATCTGTTTGCTTTGTAATCATTTCGTCGTCTCTACCAGATGTTAGTCCTGCTGTTTGCAATGTATGTGAGTAGTCAAGTGTGGTAGCTTTAAATGGGTTGTCATCAGTTTTATGTCCACACGGCTCTGACCCTGGTATGTTCACCTACACTCGTGACTGAAACATCATTCAGCTTAATGGGAATAATGGACTGAGTAATTATCCTGGGAAAAAAGTTACGGATTGTGACTCAGTACAATTCTCCTTCTGTCCAACTGTGATCTACACTATTACATGAATTCCCGGGTGGGAGCTGCAACTTCTGCAATGCAATTCTGCTGTCTGTCGATTCCAATAGACCCGTACCCCGTGAGCTACTCTGGTTTCTGATGTGGTAGCACTTCCATTATCATATTCTTATTCCTCTGAGCGTTTGTTTATTGTGGCAGACCTCTTACTTGTCATGTTTTTCAAAACTCCAAAACATATTCCGTGAGGTAGCACCATGGCTTAGTGTTTAGTGCTGCTACCTCACAGCGCTAGGGACCCAGGTTCGATTCCATCCTCTAGCGAATGTCTTTGTGGAGCTGGCGCATTCTCCCTGTGGGATTCTTCTGAGTGCTTTGCTTCCCTCCCACAAATCAAAAAAATCCAGGTTAGGTGCATTAGTCAGGGGTAAATATAGGATAAGAAAATGGGTGTGCTTGGTTTACTCTTCAGAGGATCGGTGTGGACTTGTTGGGCTGAAGGGCCTGTTGCCACACTGTAGCGATTCTAATTCTAACTTTCATCTGAACGTTTTCCCTTGCAGTTATGCCATTTTGCGGTGTTTAAATTGAATGTGCTTCACTCTGTTCTCTCCATGGTTTCTAATATGAACTCTGTCGTGCCAATGATTCCAGTCTTATGTAGTTTCAGAACCAAGATATTTGTGCAACTTTTGTTATTTTTCAAGTGGGTCAGGACATTTGAGCAGCTTTGACATATACCTTTGAAGATGCTTAAAACCAGATATTTCTGGAGAAACTCAGCAGGTCTGTCAGCATCTGTGGAGACTGAGAAACAGAGATAGTGTTTCAAGTCCAGCGTGGCCCTTGTTCAGAACTGAAAAGGGCTGTTTAATGCCTTGGCAAAAGTGGAGGAGGGATGATAGGAAACAGAGCATGTGGAGACGCAATGGCACCGAGCGATGCGCTTTTAAATGTGGTGAAAGAGAAACAGATATAAAGTTGGTGTAAATTAAAGTGTGGATGGCAGAAATGGGTTGTCTCTATTGAGTGCAGGATAAAAAAAGACACAGACGAGATCATTGGGTGGCCAGGATGTAGAATATATGAAAAATGGAGAACAGCCATTATGGAATCAGGCCGTGAATTTGGAATTGTGTATTAACTGCTGCAGGCTGTGACACATCAAAGTGTAAAGATAGGTGTTACTCGAGCTTGGGTAGTTTTACACTGGAACATTGCAGCAGCTCAGGACCGAAATGTTAGGATGAGCGCAAGGTCGGTTATTGAAGTGAGAAGCAATGAGAGGCTCAGGGTTATTCCTACAGACAGAGTGAAAGTGGTCCTCGAACGAGTCTCTGTTTGGTCTACCCAGTGTAAAGGAGACAGCATTGTTCGCAGCAATGTCAGGAGACCGGATTGAAAGAGTAAAAGTGAAATGCTACTTCACCAGGAAGGTATGTTTTGGGTCTTGGACAGTGAGAAGGGAAAGGTGTATGGGCAAGTGTTGCTGCTTCTGTAATTGCATGGGAAGGTGTCATGGGGGAGTTGGGAAGTGTTCGGGATGATGGAGGGTGTCACAGAAGAAATGGCCCCTATGAAATGCTGTCAGTGGTCGCGAGGGAAAGACGTGTTTGATGGTGCTGTCCCATTGGAGATGTTGGAAGTGGCGGGAGATGAATCTGTGAATGTGGATTTTAGTAAAGTAGAAGTGAGGACGAAGGGAGATCTATCATTGTTCTAGGAAGGAGGAGACGGAGTGAGGGCAGAAGCGTGGGAGTTGGGATAGTCACAGCTGAAGGCCCTGTCCACCGGAATTAGCGGATTTCTGATTTGAAGGAAAAGGAGGTCACGTCACAGGCAGTTCACGGGAATGTGGCGTTATCAAACAGAAACAACAGAGACGGAGAAACGCGGAGAATGGAGTCAGCATCCGCTGATCATGTGTTCAGCTACATGCAGAAGGCCCCTCTGAATGATTGAAAATAAACAGACATCTAAATTGAGGCTTTCTGTCTCACATCTGATCTGAAGCGGGATGTGGAAGTAGACCCAGAGGAAGGTCAGTGGGTATTCCTGGGCAGACATTCAAGCAGATATCCAATAACGCTCAGAAATTGTTGTTTCTGTTCAAAAAGGAGGACTCGATTCGAAGATGTACCACCCATGGTTGACAAGGATACTATGATGAGCATTAGCGTAGGGCCAGATTTAGGATGTTTATTTCAGGGATCATAAGCAGATGCTGGGCATGACTTTCAGCTGTGCTCCCTGAATTCCCGCCAGAAACCCCTGCCATTGCTGTTCCATCCTATTCCCTGCTGCTCTCCCCTTCCTGATTCAAGTTCTCCATCTCTAATTACAGAGCACATTCTCTCACATTGTGTTCCCTCCCCACTTCACCTGAAGCTCTTTGATCCAGTCTACTTTCCCTGCACGAGCATCAATGGGCGTTTTGTGCTGCCACCTTGCCTCTGGTCTCAGTGTGGCTCGGCCTCTTCATTCATGCTGTTTTAGACCTCCCACTCACATCTCATTCCGGAAAGTTTCATTGCTGGAGTAAACCGTATTGAAAACACCATTCTCCCTTTGCACTGAATTCATATTGTGATCCCAAATCCAAAAAGTACACTCAGCCTTCATCTCACTCTGCTAAAGTTGCATGCTAACCGTATGGTATAAGAATTCTTTTTTTTAACATAGAACTGGTCAAAGATACGTTTTACCTGTAGGAATCATCACCCCCTTTAGACAAAAGAATGTGTTTGCTTGACGTCTTATTAGCACTAGTAAGATTTTCAAGCTGCCTTAGCATTGTAACATGGAGAAAAACAAATCACAGTATGAAGTTTGGGCTGAGTGTTGTTTACCTGTCATTTTTAATACTGTTACAAATTTGCAGTGCTTATCTTTAAATGCTTGCTCTTGAAGCTAGAATCAGATGGAGTGTTGAGGGGTGACATTATAGAAATTTTAATATCATGGGAGGCATGGATAGGGTGAATAGCCAAGGTGTTTTTGAGAGGATAGGAGAGTCCAAACATAGGTGACGTAGCTTAAAGTTTAAAAGGAGGAAATTTAAAAGGGACAAATGGGTAACGTTTTCACACAGAGGGTAATTTGCTTATGGAATGAGCTGCCAGAGGAAGATGCAAGTGCAGCTACAACATTTCAAAGACACTTGGACAAACATATAAATTGGAAACGTTCAGAAGCATATGGGCCAAATGCAAGCAGATGAGACTAGGTTAGTTTGGAAAACCTGCTCAGCAAAAAGTTGGACCAAAGGGTTTGTTTGTGCACGATATGACTGTATGAATCAAGAAAGCAAGGAAAAGGGGAAGAAAAGATATGATGAAAGAATACTGGCAAGAAATATCAAAGCAAGCAGCGCAAGCTTTTCTGTGTATATAAACAAAATTCAAGATGAATGTATGCCCTTTGGTAGAAATGAAGTCAGGGAAATATATTGAGGACGTTTGGAGTGTATGCCTAGACGAAACAGACAGACAATTTACACCAGAACTTTATGTCATTCCTCACATTAGAAGGCACTGTGAGTATTTCAATGATATAATCAAAATAGCGATAGGAGGGAAGTTCTTGAACTGCCTCTAACAAAAGGAACAAGGCTTTTTAATAAACAGATAAGGTAAGGGTACGCAGGTCAGCAGTAATTCACAGTTGGTTTTAAAAGCGGCGGTTACAGAGTGACTGGTGTTCCTGTGAGAAATATTTCATAACTCTATGGATTGCAGGAATGTTCCAATGAAACTGGAGACCCTACAATGTGGCGCCTCTTTTCAAGAAAACAGCGAGACTGAAAGCAGTAACCAATTAGCCTCAACATTATTGTTGGGAATCTGCTAGAGTCTATTATTGAGGAAGGAATTGCAGGGCATTTAGAAAAGCTTCATGCAAAGTCAACATGGTTTTGTGAAAAGCGATCTATATTTTGCCTGTAAAATCATGCAAAGTTTTTTTCTGGAGATCCCTGTGAATGTAACAAGCGGACATGATGAAGGGGATCTGGTAGACACAAGGCTTTTTCGCAATTTTTCATAAGGTTTCATGAAATAAAACTTGTTACACAAGACAGAAGCTCATAATTTGACAGCTAATATATTAGCATGGGATGACGGTTGGTTAACACATAGAAATCGGACTGTCAGGGTTAATGGATCTTCCTGATGAAATATATCTGCTGGAATATCACAAATATCAGTCCAATGCAAGATTTAGTTACAATCTATACTGAAAGCAGGAGCTGAGTGCAATACATATCAGAGTTTGAGGATGACACTGAGAACCAAAAGGCAGGCTGTTACTTAATGGAGAGGACATCCACAAAAGGAACAGTGAAAAGGGATGGGATTGTTTTTGCGTCTGAAACATAAAGTCAGCATGCTGATGTAGCAAATAACTAGGTTGGTTCATTAGGCGGGCTCCTGAAATGAAAGGGTTGAATTATTGAGTACATCTAAAATGGTGAGGCGTTTATTCATTGCAGTTGAAATGAATGAGGATGATATTTCTGAAATGGACAAGATACAGAGGGGATTTGAGAAGGTAGATTTCGAGAATGTGGATCCATTCCAGGGCAGAGAGTCGAACTCAGGGTAGTAGATACAGAATAAGGGATATCGATTTCAAACTGAGATACAAAGAAACGTCTTCTTTCAGAAGGTAGTGAATGTCTGGAATTCCCTAACCCAGAGGTTGTGGAGACTGGGTCACTGAATGTATTTACAGACTGGCTGGATTGGGTTTTGACATATCAGCGAGTTGAGGGATACAAGGGGTTAGCAGGAAAGTGGAGTTAAGACCTGAAGTAGATCAGCCATGTTCTTATTAAATAATAGTGCAGGTTTGAGGGGCCGAATAGCCTGCTTCTGTTTCTATTTCTCATGTTCTTATGTTATTCTTCTGGAAAGTAACTGGTTATTTTCCTGAAAATGGTGTTGTACAATGTTGCATTCAGGGAGAGTGGAGGATTTATTTGAGCTAACACTGGTAGAGGGCTGTATTCACAGCGAATCTGGGTCAGTAACATGACCCACATCTGGAGCAGAGGTTTGAGACGGGAAGTTTAAAAATAGGGATTGGGGTGTGGGTCAATTCCTGGCTCAGCCTGGATTTTCCAATTACTTTTCCCAAACTACACCGAACCGTCGCGGTGGCCTCAATCTGTCCCTGTGTAGCAGGTCCGAAGGGCTGAATGGAACATCAGAACATAAGGCTGAGGGACACTAGTGGGACATTCGGCTCTTTGACACTACCTCACCAGTTGATAAGGTCGTGGTTCATCTCATTATGGTCCTAGCTGAACATTTCTCTCCAAGCACCATTATTCACTTTCTATGGTAAATCAGATGAAGCCAGCCTCGACATAATATAAAGCTTCAGTCATCCCATACTTCTGGGAAGGAGAATTCCTACGTGAATACATTCCCACTTCGTGAATTTCTCCTCACTCCGGTTCTGAGGTTGGAGGGTGTCACTGTTTCCTTTTCTAGTCCCACTCCTTCACTACTCACATCACATTTTAAATGTGACCAGGTTAGTGATATGGCCGATGATAAAAGTCTTAGACTGCGTCAGGTTCAATGATAAGAACAAGTCAAGCAGATCTCTTTAGTCAGACACAAGTAACTAATATAACTAATGGAGGAGCATGATGGATCGGTGTTTCGCACTGCTGCCTCACATCACCAAGGAGCTGGACTCATTTCTAACCTCGGGTGTCCTGTATGTGGAGTTTGAACATTCTCCCCGTGTCTGTGTGGGTTTCCTCCCAGTGTTCCAGTTTCCTTCCACAGAACAAAAATATGCAGCCTAGAGTGGATTGGTCATGCTAATTTGCCCATAGTGCCCAAGGATGTGTATGTTTGGTGAGTTAGTCTTGCGAAATGCAGGGTTGCATGGTTAGGATGGGGACAGGTCTGGCTGGGATGCTGTTTGCTGGGCAAGTGTGGATTTGATGGGCAGAATGCCTCCACACGGTTGAGGTTCTATAACAATATCAAGAAGTTTGGACTATGCAAATACGCAGTGGATATCTACCTGATACACTCTGCTGAAGGTCTTGTATGTTTCAGTAAGATCACCTCTCTTTCGATGAGTAACCATAATATAAGGCCTTCATCCCAGGAATACATGAAGTGAAACATCACTGAACTGCTTCCAATATAGTTATATCCAATCTCAGGGAAGTAGACAAAAAAAGCCTCACACCCCATGTGAGGCTTTTTTTTGTTTTGTTTTCTCAGTGCTATGAGTTTTTGGAACTCTCTTCCCCGCAGACCATTGGAGGCAGAGTTATTGAATATTTTTGAGGCACAGGCAGAATGTTCATAAGTAGCAACAGAGTCAAGAATTATCAAGGAATGGGCACAATGTGCAGCATGGGGAAATGTTGACTGTGGTACAAAATGACAGTGCTTCAGAACATCTGGCAAAATGAAATGGTAATCTAGAAAATATTTTATAATGCTAACAGTGATAGAACAGAGTTCCAAGGACCATAGTGCTGCTCTGTCATTAGAGAGAGACCACTTGTGGTCGTTTAAGCTGAGGGTCACCACACCTCGAGTGATGGGTTGAGGGTGAGACAGCGTCCCCATTATGGTAAACTCTGTCACTGTGGTGAATTGAACCAGCGCTGTTGGCCTCCATCTGCATCGCAGACCAGCCGTCCAGCCAACTGAGTGGGAGACAGTGTAACTGTTACAGACAGAAACAGTCACAGACAAAGGGCAAGAGAAACTTTCATAACAAGGAAAGTGGTACAATTCAGATAACGGTCAAAATAACGACTGAGGGTAAAAACGTTCTCTGCTCGAAATTGTATTTTATAATGAGACAAGTATTTAAATCCGTCTTTAGCTGAATACGATAGGGTGAGACATATGAAATAACCAGAACTACTAAGTGTGACTGGATATCGATAACGTCTAGATTTTTGATTGGTCTGTGTAAAATGTGCTTAGCGTTACATAGATGGACAAAGCTGGTGGAATATATTGTTGGGAGAGTGCGCCCCCATGGGTAAAGCCCTCGAGCAGGCGCTTGAAGAAAACTGGAGTAAAAGTGCCTCAGTGTTGTCTGCTCAGTGACAGGAGCCCAGGGGTTGAATGACTGAAAATCCATGTAACATGGAACTGAGAAATGCATCAGATCAGCCACAATCTTCTTAAATGCTAGAATGCGTTTGAAGGGCTGAATGGCCTCATGGTGGATTTGAATTGCATGTAATTTGAAAACTGTGCAACTTTGTTCCTTCCCCTTCTGTGTTACATACGGGAGTATTGACATTTTCCTGAAAATGGGAATTATTTGTAACACTAACTTGAACATTGCAAAATCAGCATTCTTCAGAATATTCTATCAACATGTGGGAATATTGCAAAGGCGAGAGTGTTTGTGTGTGTGTGTGTGTGTAGGCTTTGCATGCAATAGTGAGAGTAGTGGACCATGAATCATGTTCGGGTGTCGGTGCTATAACAGATATACAGTGCTATACAGTGAGTTTGAGGGAGCAGGGAGAATACGGTGACCCTTATCCTGACAGAGTGGGAAAAGATTATTGAAGCTTCTCCTGTATTGCTGAACATTTCTTCAGACCACAGATACTGCACTGAGCTGGTTGGTGAGCTCAGACCATGTTTGGTGGGTCTGGTGGTTGCGGCTCCCTCTGTGAAGAAAATGGTCCCCCTCTGTACTAGCCCTTCCACAAGGACCTCCATGCTCCTGTCAACAAACTGCAGTGTAATTGCCCCTTACCTGCCATGCTCGGGGTAAACTGTGCAGGGCAGCTGCAACTGAGAGAGCTCAATCGTGTGTCCATTATATTTTAAAGATGGCACCGGTGCCAGGGGTCACGGACTATCGGGGCATCCTGGCGATCGTGAGTAACTCCAGCCATGATGTGTGGGATCGGGCTGGCATTGAATGACAGGGACACCATGGGGGTGGCTGGGTAGTTAATGAGGTGAGTTCGATACGATAGTACCAGGAAACTATCTCAGCCTCGTGCAGACAACCCATCTGTCACACTCAGTGAAAATCACACAAAGATAGATCCTTGTTATATTCAGCCCAATGAGTCATAGACTCTGCTGTGCCCATTTCAGTTACAGAGCTGCAGAACAAATGCCCATTCAAAACTGTTCATCATCTGAACTCACACCAATATCCGGTTCACCAATCAATCCTGGGAATACTGGCTCATGTTGCAGGGTACTGTCGAAATAACTTCATATCAGCATGCGAAAACGTGTGATCCTCAATGAAATATTCTCTCAATCTCCCTCTCTCTTTTTCCCAAAGTTATTTTGTTTGTTGTTATTTAAACTGATTTCCCCACCATCTCTCTCTGGCAGTGATTTTCAATACCACAGCACCCGTTGTCATGGCACAATGGAGATATGGAACTGTAAATGGATGGGATCTTCATATCCTTTCACTTCCAGTATGGGCTGCAAGTTTCCCCACGCTGGGCAGTGATCTAACGCAGTGTTACTGAACAATGCACTGAGGTGGTGTGCACAGTTCTGTATGCTGGGAGGGCAACTGCTCCCGGTTTACATCCAATCGCTGCTTGTCACTGTACAGCTCCCCATACTGAAGAGAAACCTGTTTATAAAGCAAGACACTGGTGTGCGCTGAATATCACCCCATGCTGGACAGATCGTTTCATCTGGGTTACTGAATTCATGCACCAGTGTGGTCTGTGCTGCTCCCCATGTTGGACAGACAGCCAGTGGCCTGGTGAGACTTACGCAATATTCCACCCTGGAGAGATTGCTGGGTTGTACTGGGCCTCGTCTGCACAGTGCTCCATCCTGGAAGATTGATGGGTTGTCTTGAGCCTGGTCTGCACAGAGCTCCATCCTGGAAGATTGCTGGGTTGTCCTGAGCCGGGCCTGTACAATGCTCCATCCTGAACAGATTGCTGGGTTGTTCTGAGACTTGTCTGTACGGTACTCCGTGCTGAACAGGTATCTCATCTGGGTTTATACGTGTCTGGGCTGGATCGGTGAAGTGGACTGAGTAACTTGTATAATTCCTTTTCGAGCTATCACTCCTCCGGCTCCGCGCAGTGGGCTGTTAAACCCCTTATTTCTGCAACATGTTGTCCATTAAGTAATTATCTAATTAAAACATGAACATCTGTCCTTCTTGCGATGCACATGAACAGACGTACCTGAAAATATATGATAAAGGTCGTCTCAACCCGAAAGTTTTCTTATTGTAAAGGTAAATATGAGGTACTCTGTTTCAGATGCAATTCGCTTGGTCAAAATATTCAGCATTCAGCAAAATACAATATATTCGAACATCGTCGATAAAATTCAACAAAAACAAGAGCAACTTGGAATATCTTAATTCTATTGGAAAACATAACAGAATAATAGATTATTTAACTATTATACAGTAACTACTCCAAAATGGCAACATCCTATAAACATCCACCTTTCACAAAAACAAATTCAGGAAACAGATTGTCTCACATGCAGTTCTCCAATCCAGGAGGAACGAACATCAAAAGACAATTCTGAGAGAAATCTCAGTGAGAGAGTGCAGCATCCGGGAGAGATTTCCTGCCTTCTAACCCTACTGAGACCCCAGCAATAACTTGCAAAACTAAAACTAAGAATCCTGCTTCTATGAGAGCTTGGCCATCACTCCACAGGGCTAGGCTGCAGCTTCAAAGACCCCCACAAGGATTGGAGTGTATCTGCGCCTTCTATGGCACTGCAGCAGCCTCTCAAAAATGCCTAATCCCACCGAAGCCATTAAATGATGGTAAGATAAATTTCAAAGTTAAACATAAATAAATAACACTAAAGTATACAGCAGGCCTGGTGATCAGTCATAGATGGTCTGGGGAACCCAGCAATTCCTACCCTGCCAAAACACAGTAGAATCGTCGAACTTGTGAAGAGATAGCATCATCTCACTCCGTCATCTCGAACTTTACAATTGGAGATGTGCCATTCACCCAATAGTCAGCAATGCCAATACCCCACCCAGACTAATTATTATTGTAATCTGTAAGGGATGTAGTGAAATGGGTTAACTGGAGCTGTTTGTTCAGTGACTATGATGATATCAGTCTCCATGAACCCTAACTGTGTCAATAGAGAGTTTCCTTCGTCCATAATTAAGGGGCATCTTTGAACCTGTTGTTCCATAGTATCAGGGTCAGTGCGATCCTCAACACGATAGGGATAACAGCTCCAGAGAGAGGGAGAGGAAGTGAATCAGAACAATTGACTGAAATGTTCCAGCAATGGTTTCGAATCTGAGAATATTACATTGGAATGATAATACAATGAACATGAGTTTATCTTTGGGTATTTACTGGCTTTCTCAGGATTGGCCATCGTTAGAGTTGCGTATTGAAGCCGTACTGATGATTATTCAAGCTGGTTACAACCCCACCCTCGCTATTATTGGTATTCCTGGTAAGTCTATCCCTATCAATTCTATAAACTATGATGAAAATCATTGCTAATTCTGTTATTTATATTTCGCAAAGACGTAGAGTATTTTATTCAGTTTCAGACACAAACTCCACTTCCTTTAAATTAATTTCAGACACTTCACTCATAAACATCTCAGAAGGAACATGGCTGTTCACAACTTCAATCTGCCTTTTGCCTTGAACTGTTCTATGTCTCGGTATTCTTTCTGTCATCGAACCTGCCCACACCCAACTCGATAATATCCCCAGTCTCGACCTCTGCCTCAATGCTGTTGCTGAATTAAACATCATCTCGCACTTTGTTAACTTCAAAATTTATGGCTCCCGTTGTATTCTGACCTCTCTACCAGTGACAAATATTTTGACCACAAACTTGTTGCTGTCACTACAGGTACTTCACAACAGGTACTCTATGAGATTCATAATGTCACTGTACGTGTAATTCAGTGGCAAATGTGATGACTCTAAAGGCTTTGTTTGAAATCCTACCATACCGATGACTGAACTTAAATTCGAATGACAAAAATTGGAATTTCAGTGATGGAAAAAATAAACAATCAGGATTTCATTTAATATTTCACTAACAGTCTTTGGTAAAGAAACTTAATATTATTGCCCGTTCTGGACTAAGGGCGACTTCAGTTCTACAATAAAATAGTTGGCTCCATGTTGCCTTGACAAATGGCCTCACAGTCAAGGGCAATAAGGATGGACAACACATGCTGCCCTTGCCAGAGACGCTGACATACCATGAAACAACAACATTTAAGGTGAAACAAACCAAGGAACTGTGGATAATGGAGATCTGAAAGGACTATCCCCCTTTTTGCACAGTAGTTTCGTTGGGCTGAATGGCTTCCCCATATTCTTGTGAAACCAGATTGAAGTGCTCAATGTTCTCCTCGTTTTACTGTGGAAATGTACAGTGCTGTAACATGGATGTGACCCAGATTTTAAGAGCACAATCTTGAATGTTGTCCAGGTCTAGTTGCATAGGGACACAGACTGATTCAAGAGCTGAAGAGGGACAACCTGTTCTAAACGTTATGTAAACTTCAGTGAATATCCCCACTTCTGCTTAGTTTTAACTCAATGGGCTGAAAGTCCTCCTTCCAAACTGCAGGGATTCCCTGCTGACAAACAGCAGATACCTGGGCTGAGGGAGCTACCTTGTGGATCTCCTGCAGAGATGCCCCATGGCCGAGATGATTGATGCTGACCAATGGTAATCATCTTCCCTTGTGCTGTGAATGACTCCAAACTCTGGAGAGGTCACAATCGATTGTCATTAAGTGTTATTTTCCTCAGGCTCCTTGATCTCATCTTCAGTCAAATACTGCCTTGAGTTCCGGGCCAGTCTCTCTTACCTGAGCCCCTGTGTTCCCTCTTTTGCTCATATAAATATTTCATGATGTAGAAGCAGAGAATGTTTTCTTCAAACAGAGGGTAGTGAATGTCAGGAATTTTCTTACACAGAGTTAGGGGAGCTAGGTCACTGAAATGGATCAATGGTGTTCTGCAGGTGGCGGCTCTGGGACCTCTACTCTTTGTTATTTCTATAAATGAATTGGATGAGGGTGTGGAATAGTGGGCTGGCAAGTTTGCCAATGACACAAAGGTTGTTGGAGTGGTACAGAATGTGGAGCGCTTTTGTAATTTGCAACAGGACGTTGACAGGATGCAGATCTGGGCTGAGAAGTGGCAGAGGGAGTTCAAACTGGAAAAGTGTGAAGTGAATCCCTTTGCAAGCTCGAATGTGAATGCAGAACACATGGTTAAAGACAGGATTCTTAGCAGTGTGGAGGAATAGAGCGACCTTGAGGTCCGTGCCCACAGATCCCTCAAATAAGCTCCCCAAGTTGATGGTGTGGTTAGGAAGGCACATGGTGTGTTGGCTTTCATTAGCAGGGGATTGAGATTAAGAGCAGTGAGGTTATACTGAAGCTCTATAGAGCCCTGGATATAGCACACTTGGAATATTGTGTTCAGTTCTGGTCACCCCATTATAGGAAGGATGTGGAAGACATAGACCGGAAATTTACCAAGATGCTGCCTTGACTGGAGGGCAAGTTTTATGAAGAAAGCTTGAGGGAGCAAGGGCTTTTCTCATTGGAGGTAAGAAAGATGACAGATGACTTGATAGATGTGTGCAAGGTGATAAGAGGCATAAACAGAGTGAATAGCTAGCGACTGTTTCCTGGGGCAGAAATATTTATCACAAGGGGTCATAATTTTAAGGTAATTGGAGGAAGGTTTAGGGGAGATATCTGAGGTAGGTTCTTTCGACAGAGAGTGGTGGGTGTGTGGAATACACTGACAAAAGTGGAAGTAGAGTCAATTACGTGAGGGAAAATTAAGAGAATCTTGGATAGGCATATGGAAGAACGTGAACGGAAGCATGTAGGTCAGTCTGATCATAGAGTAGGATAAACGGGCTGTACAACATCGAGGGTCGAATGTCCTGTACTGTGCTCGAACTGTTCTTTGTTCTGTGTTTTATGGAAGTGCTCATAGAGTTTGGAGAGGGATTTTGATGTATCAGAGAGGTGAGGGCTATGAAGCCATGATCTTAGTGAAAGGCAAGGCAGGCTTGGGAGGGGAACGACCTGCCTTTGATTCTAATATTTTCACATTCTATTATTGGAAAATTAGATTAGATTAGATTAGATTAGATTAGATTTAGATTAGATTAGATTACTTACAGGAAGGTACCTGGAAGGTCGGTTGTGGAATGTTGCAGTCAAGGAGACCAGAGGACTTTGTGAGCCATCTCTGGGTGCGGTATGGGGGCTGTATTCACAGTGAATCTGTATCTACCAACAAATGGAGCACAAGTTGCAGAGAGGAGAAGCTCTGTAAAGAGAAATGACGGACTGCTTTCATATCCAGCCTGGGTTTTCCAATTACATTTTCCAAATCTCCCAATCCCAGTGTGACAGTCATGAGGTTGTGAATGTTCTCCTCTGTTTCTGTGCACCATGTGATCGCAGTAAGTGGCCTCCAACTGCTCAGATCCAGCAGGTTTGAGGTTCTGAATGGAACACAGAAACAGGGGACTGACGAGTAGGAGTGGGTCCTGAGATACTTTGAGACTTCTCCACCAGGCAAAAAGATTGTGGCTGATCAGGTTTGGTTTCAGCCCCACTTTCTTGTCTGTATCCCATTAGCCATGACGCAGTCTCTGTGAAATCTTTAACTAACTCAGCTGTGAATACTTACAATCAGAGAGGCACCACAAACTTCTGGGGAAGAGAATTCCCATTCAAAAGCCCTTTTAGCATTTTTCCTCATCTCTGTGATAGAATAGGGGAGTCATACAGCATGGAAACACATCCTTCTGTCCACATTCTCCATGCTGATCAGGCATCCTAACCTGACCTAGTCCCAATCCCTGCATTTGGTCCTTATCCCTCTGAACCATTTCTATTTATCTATCTATCCAGATATATTTTAAACATGCAATTGTACCCATTTTCACCACTTCCTCTGACTGCAGTTTCCGTGCACCCATCAGTCTCTGCATGAAAACGTTTCCCCTCAGGTTCCGTCTAAATCTTTCCCCTGTCATCTTCAACCTATGCCGTCTAGTTCTGGAAGTCCCTACACTGGGAAAAAAGATGTTGGCCATTGAGACTAGAAATGGCCCTCAGGATTTTATAAGCCTCTGTCATGTCACTATTCAGTCTCCAACAGTCCAGGAGGAATAGCCTCAACCTGTTCATCCTCTCCTGCAACTCAATTCCTCAGGTTCCAGAAAATCCTCGTAATTTTTTCCTGCAGCCTCTCAAGCTTAGCAACATCTATCCTTTAGCAGTCCCAACTGAATTGTACGCAGTATTCTTAACATGACCTCACCAACGTCCTGTCGAAGCGTAATATGCTACTCCATCTCCTACACTCAACGTTCTGACTGAACATTAATACTCTGTCTACCTGCTACTCCACTTTCAAGGAACTATGAACCTGCATCCGTAGGTCTCTTTGTTCAGCAACATTCCCAGGGTACCACCCTGTTTAACTTACCAAAATGCAAAACCTTACGAATGTCTGCATTAAATTCTATCTGCCAGTCCTTGGCCCTTTGTTTGTCAAGGGTGCCATTGTAATCTGAAATAATCATCACTGTCCACTGCCCTTCTTTTTTTTATGTTACCTGTGAACCTACTAACCATGCCTCCGATAATCACATACAAGTTGTTTATATACATGATGAAAAGCACTGCGCTCAGCACTGATTCTTTCAGCACACTCCAGCCCACAGGCCTACAGTCCGGAAAACAACGCGTTTCCTTCAATCCAATTTTGTATACAATTGTTTAGCCTTTCCTGAATTCCATATGACCTAATCTTAGCATTCTGTGTACGATGAGGAACCTTATTAAATGCCTTGCTGAAGTCTGTGTGAACAATGTATACCACAGTGCCTTCCTCAATCTTCTTCGTCACTTTTTCAAAATACCAATCACATTAATGAGACATGATTTCCATCGTAGAAAGCCATGTTGACTATTCCTAATAAGTCCTCGTCTTTCTAAATGCATGTAAATTATATCCCTCAGAATCACCTCCAAAAATCTCCTCTACACTGGCATTAGGATGACTGAGTCGATAACGTCCTGTGTCTTTGGATCGCTGTTCCCTTTTCTAGTCCCATTCGTCCACGAGCCACAAAAAAATAATTATAACTAGATTGGTGATATGGCCAATGATATAGTCCTCAGAGTGCCTCAGGATCAGTGTTAGGAACAAGTCAGACAGATTCTTTAATCTGTTAAAACAACATGTATATGACCAAAGCAAAGTTGCTCAAACTATGATGGAAAGAAGAATGACGAGTGGATAATGCAAATATGTACATTGATATTTCCGTTTGCAAAATACTGCAAAACAACACACACACACACACACACACACGTATACACGCGCACATACACAGACACACACACGTCTGTTTTATCTCAAACTGAAAAGGAAAATCTCTGCAAAGTTATCTTGAAAGAACGTTGTCCATGTATTATTCGAACTCATGACCAAAGGAAGAATGAGAGTTTGAACCAAATGCTATTCTACTTATGGAGTCATCAAGTCCTACAGCATGGAGAAAGGCCCTTTGGCCCAAACTGGTCCATGCTGAAACAAATATCCATCCACATTAACCTCTTTTCCTAGCACAAGTCACTTGTCGTCCTTTCCTGTCCATGTTGGAACGAACAGAGTTCAGAGTTCGAACGAACAGAGTTGTTGTCTCTGGTTTGTTACCCGTGCCACGTGATAGAGAGTCGAGGAATAGGGAGAGAGAACAGTTAAATGCGTGGCTACAGGGATGGTGCAGGAGGGAAGGATTTCGGTACTTGGATAACTGGGGTTCTTTCTGGGGAAGGTGGGACCTCTATAAAGAGGATGGGCTGCACCTGAACTTGAGGGGCACCAGTATCCTTGGAGGGGAGGTTTGCTAGTGCTCTTGGGGGGGGGGGGGTTTAAAGTAACTCTGCAGGGGCATGGGAACCCAGACTGTAGCTTTAGGGTGCAGGACCTGGAGTGTAGGGAGGTTAGGAATATGGCATCAATCTTAAAGGAGGGTGCCTGTAAACAGAAGAGTGGCTTGAAGTGTGTATACTTTAATGCCAGAAGTATACGAAATAAGGTAGGTGAACTCGCAGCGTGGGTTGGTACCTGGGACTTCGATGTTGTGGCTAATACAGAGACGTGGCTAGATCAGGGACAGGATTGGCTGTTGCAGGTTCCAGGGTTTAAATGTTTTAGTAGGGTCAGAGGTGGGGGTAAAAGGGGGGGTGGGGGGTGTGGCTTTGCTTGTCAAAGATAGTATTACAGCGGTGGAAAGGAAGATGGACGAAGATTTGCCATCTGAGGTAGTTTGGGTTGAGGTTAGGAATAGGAGAGGTGAGGTCACCCTGTTAGGAGTCTTTTACAGGCCTCCTAATAGTCCTAGAATCGTTGAAGAAAGGATTGCGAAGATGATTCAGGAGAAGACTGACAGTAATAGGGTGATTTTTATGGGAGACTTTAACTTTCCTGATATTGATTGGGAAAGCGACAGCTCAAGTTCGTTAGATGGGTCAGTGTTTGTGCAATGTGTGCAGGAGAGCTTCCTGACACAATATGTAGATAGGCCAACAAGAGGTGAGGCCATACTGGATTTGGTTCTGGGTAACGAACCAGGCCAGGTATTAGAACTAGAGGTAGGTGAGCACTTTGGGGACAGTGACCACAATTCGGTGATTTTTATTCTAGTGATGGAGAGGGATAAGTGTGTACTACAGGGCAAGAGTTAAAGCTGGGGGCAGGGAAATTATGATGCGTTGAGACATGACTTAGGATGTGTGGATTGGAAAAGTAGATTCCAAGGCAAGAGCGTAATTGATATGTGGAACTTGTTCAAGGAGCAACTATTGAGTGTCCTTGATAAGTACGTACCTATCAGGCAGAGAGGAAAGGGTCGTGTGAGGGAGCCGTGGTTTAATAAGGAGTTGGAATCCCTTGTTAAATGGAAGAGGGCGACCTTTGTAAAGATGAGGCGTGAAGGTTCAATAGGGGCGATTGAGAGTTATAAGGTAGCCCGGAAGGACCTGAAGAGAGAGCTAAGAGCAGCAAGGAGGGGACATGAAAGGTCCTTAGTTGGTAGGATTAGGGAAAACCCTAAGGCTTTCTATAGGTATGTTAGGAATAAAAGAATGACTAGGGAAGGAATAGGTCCAATCAAGGATAGTAATGGGAAGTTGTGCGTGGAGGCTGAAGAGATTGGGGAGGCACTGAATGAATACTTTTCGTCAGTATTCACTCAGGAACAGGACATTGTTGTCGATATGAATGCTGAGGCACGAATAAGTAGAATGGATGGCTTTGAGATATGTAGAGAAGAGATGTTGGAAATTCTGGCAAGGATGAAAATAGATAAGTCCCCTGGGCCTGATGGTATTTATCCTAGGATTCTCCGGGAAGCAAGGGAGGAGATTGCAGAGCCATTGGCCTTGATTTTTGTGTCCTCTTTGTCTACAGGAGTAGTGCCAGAGGACTGGAGGCTAGCAAACGTGGTTCCCTTGTTTAAGAAGGGGAGTAGGGATAATCCTAGTAACTATAGGCCAGTGAGTCTCACTTCTGTTGTGGGCAAAGTCTTAGAGAGAATTTTAAGGGATAGGATTTATGCACATCTGGATAAGAATGATGTGATCAAGGATAGTTAGCATGGTTTTGTGAAGGGCAGGTCGTGCCTCACAAACCTTAAAAATTCTTTGAGAAGGTGACTAAGGAGGTCGATGCGGGGAAAGCGGTAGATGTGGTATATATGAATTTTAGTAAGGCGTTTGATAAGGTCCCCCATGGTAGGCTACTGCAGAAAATACAGAGATATGGCATTGAGGGTGAGTTGGAGGTTTGGATTAGGAATTGGCTGGCTGGAAGAAGACAGAGGGTAGTAGTTGATGGCAAAGGTTCATCTTGGAGTGCCGTCACTAGCGGTGTTCCGCAAGGATCTGTTTTGGGACCATTGCTGTTTGTCATTTTTATAAATGACCTGGAGGAAGGGTTAGAAGTTTGCGTGAGCAAGTTTGCGGATGATACGAAAGTCGGAGGAGTTGTAGACAGTGAGGAAGGATATGGCAGGTTACAGCGGGATATAGAGAAGCTGCAGAGCTGGGCAGAAAGGTGGCAAATGGAGTTCAATGTAGCTAAGTGTGAGTTGATTCACTATGGTAAGAGTAATAAAAAGATGGATTACTGGGCTAATGGTCGGATACTTGGTATTGTGGAAGAGCAGAGGGATCTTGGTGTCCATGTACACAGATCTCTGAAAGTTGCCACCCAGGTAAATAGTGCAGTGAAGAAGGCATATGGCGCACTGGCTTTTATTGGTAGAGGAATTGAGTTCCGGAGTCCTGAGGTCATGCTGCAGTTGTATAAGACTCTGGTGCGGCCGCATCTGGAATATTGTGTGCAGTTTTGGTCGCCATACTATAGGAAGGATGTGGAGGCACTGGAATGGGTGCAGAGGAAGTTTACCAGGATGTTGACTGGTATGGTAGGAAGATCCTATGAGGAAAGGCTGAGGCACTTGGGGTTGTTTTCATTGGAGAAAAGAAGGTTTAGGGGTGACTTGATAGAGGTGTACAAGATGATTAGGGGGTTAGATAGGGTTGACAGTGACAACCTTTTTCCACGTATGGAGTCAGCGATTACAAGGGGTCATAGCTTTAAATTAAGGGGGGTAGATATAGGACTGATGTTAGGGGTAGGTTCTTCACTCAGCGAGTCGTAAGTTCATGGAATTTCCTGCCAGTAGCAGTAGTGGACTCTCCCTCTTTATGGGTATTTAAGCGGGCATTGGATAAGTATATGGAGGATAGTGGGTTAGTGTAGGTTAGGTGGGCTTTGATCGGCGCAACATCGAGGGCCGAAGGGCCTGTACTGCGCTGTATTGTTCTATGTTCTATGTTCTATGTAATTGTCCAGATACCGTTTAAATATTGTTAATATAAATGCTTCAACCACTTCCGCTGCCAGCTCATTCCCTTTGTGTACCACTCTCTGTGTAAAACAGTTTCCATCAGTTTCCCTTTTATTCTTTCCCATCTCACATTAAATTGATGCTCTCTAGTCCTCAATTCCCCAACTCTGGGAAAAAAGGCACAGTCCATTCACCTTATCCATGCCTCTCATAATCTTGTACACTTCGATAAGATCCCCCTCAGTCTCCTACGCTCTAAAGAAAAAAAAGTTCTCACTTGTCCAACCTTTTCCTATAATTCATACTATTGAGTCCTGGCAACATCATTGTAAATTCCGTCTGCAAACATTTCAATATAAAAACATCCTTCTGATCGCAACGTGACCAAACTTGAACACAACACTACAAGTGCAGTCTCACCGACATCCTGTACAACTGCAACATAACTTACCAACTTCTCTCCTCTATGTCCTGACCGTTGACTGCCAGTGAGCCAAAAGCCTTCTTCACTGCCCATGTCTACCTGGGACTCCACTTTCAGAGAACGGTGAACCTGAACTTCATTGCCCTCTGTTCAAGGACACTGCGTAAGGCCTTACCATTCACCATGAAACTCCTACATTGATTTAAATTTGAAAAAAAAAATCCTCAGCCCACTTCTCCAGTTGATCAACATCCTGGTGCAATTTCTGATAACCTTCCTCACTGTCCACAATACCACCAATTTTAGTGTCACCTTCAAATTTACTAATCATGCCTTGTACATTCTGAAGAATATCATTGAACTAGATAATAAACAACAATGGGTCCAGCACTGACCCCTGAGACATTTCATGTGTCACAGCCCTCCAGTCCGAGACCATCCTTCCATTGTTACTTCTGTTACCTCTGTTTACTACAATCAAGCCAATTGTGTATCCAACTTGTCAGCTCCCTCTGAATTCCATGCGATTCTAACCTTTCAGACCAGCCTATCAAGAGTAATCTTGTGAAAGGCCTTACTGAAAACCATGCAGACTACGTCTACCGCGCTGCCCTCATCAACATTGCTGGTAACTTTATGAAAGAACTGAAACAAATTTATGAGGCATGATCTCCCACTCGCAAAGGCATGCAATAGTTCCTGTCTAAAAACAACTACTAATAATAATTATTAAAATAAATAACAACAACAATAATAAATAATAGTAACTGGACATTTTCAGTTGACAATAGATTATCCATGGTTTGTCGCATTGGAACCTGCATCATTGGTGAAGGGCAGAACAGATATTGTACCTGTATCATTGAACTACGTTGAGAAAAAGAAAGGGTGGCATGGTGGCTCAGTGGTTAGCACTGCTGCCTCATAGTGCTAATGATCCGGGTTTGATTTCAGCCTTGGGTGACTCTCTTGTGGAGTTTGCACATTCTCCCTGTGTTTGTGTGGGTTTCCTCTGGGAGCTTAATTTTCCTTACACAATCTGTGGCCTTGTTGGGCCAAATGGCCTGTTTCCATACTGTAGGAAATTGAAAACAATAAACTATTTCTAATCAAACCTTGTCTTTCCAAACGTGTGTATATCTTATCCCTCAGAAGCTCCTCAAGTAACCTACCTGCTACATATGTTAGGCTTTCCAGCTTCAATTCTTGAAAAATGGTAAAACGTTTGCGACACTTCAATGTTCCATAACCTAACCTGCGGCTAACGATGATGCAAAAATATCATGCGGGTCCCCGTAGATTCTTCTGTAGCCTCTTGCAGTATTCTTGGATGCCTCTGTTTCGGACCAGGAGATTTATTCACCTTCATACATTCTATTGCATCCAACACGTGATATTGACTAACCCCAAGATATCACCACGACCTTTGTTAACCTCCCATTTCTTCTTGTATTTCTCCACAGTAAAGACAGAGGAAAAATATTCATTGAGAATCTCATACATCTCCTATGGTTCCAGACATGCATGTCCACTTTGGAACTTGAGGGGGCACATTCTCATGTAGTTATTCATTTAACTTTAATATACTTAACGAACCTCTTTGGATTCACCCTAATCTTCTCAGACAATGCTATCCTGTGCGCCCTTTTCGCCCTTCTGATTTCCTTTTTCGGTAAATTCCTGTATTCCCTGTACACCACCAGGGATTCCCTTGATCCCAGCAGCATGAACCTCAGCCACACCTCCTTTTTCCCTGTCAAAGCCTCAATATTTCCTGACATCCAGGGTTCCCTCTTCCTGCCAACCTTGCCTTTTATCCTCACAGGAACATATAGACCTTGAACTCCAGCCATTTCACTTTTAAAGGCCTCCCACTAGCTGGAGGTCCCTTCGCCTCTAAAGAAACTCCTCCAAACAACCCCAACAAGCTCCTATCTAATTCTATCAAAATTCGCTTTCCCCCAATTTAGAAATTGAACACGCAGGCCAGTCTTGTCCTTCTCCATAATTATTTTAAATCTATGGTCACTGGTCCCAGCGTGCTCCCCCACTGTCACATCAGTAACATGTCCTGCCCTATTTCTTAGAGTAGGTCAAGTTTTACCCCTTCCCGAATTGCACCCTCTACATACTGCTGGAGGAAACGTTTATGAACACACTAAATACATAAACCCAATCTCAGTCTTTAATTCTATGTAATTCTCAGTGAATGTTAGGAAAATTAAAATCTACGACTATGGCAATCCTATTGGCCCTGCAAGTCTCCCCAATCTTTCTACATATTTTAATTATTCTAGTTCCCGTTTAATATTGGGGGCCTATAATACAACCCAAATAATATCATCATTTGCTTTTTATTTCTTAGCTTCCCCCAGAAATCCTCACTGGATCATCCATCAGTTATTTTATCCCTGATTACTGCTGTGATATTCGCCTTAATCAAAAATGAAACCCCCCACACCTCCTTCCACCAACTCTGTCTCGCATAAAGCACCTGTACCTTGGTACATTAAGCTGCCAATCCTGTGCCCCCCCTTAGCCATGTTTCTGTAATGGCTATAATATCGCAGTCCCACGTACCTCTCCACGAACTGAGTTCACCGGCCTTACCAGTCAGCCATCTTACATTGAGACAGATGCAGTTAAATCCAACAGGCATTCCTTGCTGCCTGTCGTGTTCCTGTCTAACCTGTCTCTACACTTTACTGCTTGCGATTACAGTATCTCCTTCCAGCCTCGCACTTGCATCCCTGCTGTTGAGATTCCCACACCGTCCCCCACGCCAGCCAATCGAGTTTAAACCCTCCCTTGCAGCACGAGCAAACCTGCCAGCCAGGATATTAGTCCCCTTCCAATTCAGGTACAACCCGTCCTTCCTGAAGGACGTCACCCCTGCCCCACAAAAGATCCGAGTGATCTAAAACTCTGAATCCCTACCTCCTGTACCAATTACCACACATTCCTCTGCCATGTCCGCCTGTTCTTACCCTCACTAGCACGGAACACTGGAAGTAAACTGGATATTACCACTGTCGTGGTCCTGTCTTTTACCCTTTTTCCTCGCTCTCTATAATCACTCTGCATGACCTCATCACTACTTCTACCTGTGTCATTTACACCAATTTGCACAATGACTTCTGGCTGCTCCCCCACCACGGTGAGAACGTTCTGCAGCCGCTCTGAGACATCCTAGACCCTGGTACGTAGGAGGCTATACATCATCTTGGATTCCCATTTGCAGCCACAGAATCTCTTGTCCGATCCCCTCACATATCGAGTCTGAATAATTACTTCTGAAGATTCTCATCTCGCATAACCTTCTGACAATGGGATTTCCTCCTGCAACAGTTGGATTTGGCTGAATTAATTTGCTTCAGGCAGTGGGGATATTCAAATGAATCATCATCAGGAATCTTCCATGAGTGGAAAAGACGAATAGGCTTTTTTTAATTCCCACATAGTGCTGTGTTGAGCGGCAGGGAAACAGAAAAGGAGCAATAGGCTGTTCCTTCACATATAGGCTACATTTTTCCATCTGTAAGTTAAATCAGTAACGTCATCAGGCCCCAAACGGGACCATGTGAGCTCTCCTTGAATATTGTCCGAACTATATGACTCCATCACATTTTCGACTCCAGGTCAGTGCATTATTGCTGTTGTCAGACACCGAATCAATTCATTAACAATAAATGGCCCTACTTGTTTTGAAGATGTGTTAATATGGGTCTGCATAATGTAAACATAAGCGTTTGATCACTTCACAATATCTGTGTTAAGATGAATATGTTTTATTCTTAAACAAATACAGAAATTACTGAAAAGCTCAGCCTGTCTGGCATCAGATATGAAGAGAAATCAGAGTTCAATTTTTCGGTCCAATGACCTTTCCTTTGATCCTGAATTCTTCTTAAATTATTTCCCCAATTTTATTCTCCCACATAAGAAGAAATATCCACCCGGTATTCACCAACTACACTCTTTCAGGATGTTATACGGTCATTAAAACATCTCTCATTCTCAGGTCGAACTGTTCCTTCTTCGTAACATAATGCCTTCATCCCAAGAATGAGTAAAGAGAAAAATCATTGAAACGATTCGAAAGCAATTTTGTTTTTACCAGTTAAGGCAATTATAACGACACATAATACATCAGATGTGATCTCAGCAATGCCCTGTACCGGTGCAAAAATCATCGCTAAGTTCAACACAACACCCCTTACGCGGAACAGAGTCATTCCATTTACTTCCAAATCACCAGCTGCATCTTCAGAATACTTTATTGTGATTCATATACTAAGACACACAGATCCCTCTGTACCATTCTGTTCTGCATTCTCCTTGCATTTAAATAATTTTCTGCTGTTTTGTCTTTTCCCCAAAACAGAAAATTTCCATCACATATATATTGTACATTTTTTCTGCTGCAGGTTTGCTCAAAAATGTCCTCTGTCTGTATGCCATTGCTTGATGCTCTGCCCCTCCAACTGTCTCTATCCCATTTCAGACGCTCTGCCCTCCTTTTGTCTATATCCCATTACAGATGCTCTTCCCTTCCCCTGTCTGTATCCCATTGCAGACACTCTGCCCTCCCCCGTCTGTATCCCATTGCAGATGCTCTGCCCTCCCCCCGTCTGTATCCCATTGCAGATGCTCTGCCCTCCCCTTGTCTGAATCTCATTGCAGATGCTCTTCCCTTCCCCTGTCTGTATCCCATTGCAGATGCTTTGCCCGCCCCCTGTCTGTATTCGATTGCAGATGCTCTGCCCTCCCCCTGCATGTATCGCATGGCAGATGCTCTGCCCTCCCCCTGTATGTATCCCATTGCAGATGCTCTTCCCTCTCCCCGCCTGTATCCTATTGCAGACGCTCTGAACTCTCCTATCTGAATTTCATAGGAGACGCTCTGTCTCCATTTGACATCTTATTGATTGACTATCCTGATGTATGAGCAAACTGAAATCCATCCTCTTCATCCAGTTCATTGGTGTGGATTGTAATTTGTTGATGACCTCACACAAATCCCTGAAGAATTCCACTAGTTACAGCTTTCCAAATACAAAATGAATAATGATCTCTACTCTGTATTTCCTGACGCTGCCCAAGGCGCCCCATGCTCCTGCATAACAGCCTGGGATGGTTATATGGCATTCTCCTGTGCTGTGTAATTTACTGAAATGATTTGATTACTTCATTTATTCCTGTCTAACCCCATAGAGGTGCATTATGGCCTGATCTTGCCGTATTATCACGATGCTGACTGGCTGAATGGGATCTTTCTCTCTCTCTGTAACAGCCTTGGGGGTGAATTGACAGAACAACGCATGAGGTAGGACCAGCAGATGGTCATTCGTCCCCTACAACTTGTGCTCAGTTTAGAAACATCATGGCTGATCTGATTGGAACTGAATACCCCTTTTTTGTCTGTTCCCAATAAACATTGACCCTCCTGTCCGTCAATGGTCAGTCAAGATCAACCTTGAATATCCTCAATGACCCAGACTTCACTGTTCTCGGGGGATGAGAACGCCACAGTTCGCATAATCCAAAGGAGAAAGGAGCAATGTTATCTCAAATGGAAATGGGAGACCCCTTTTTAGAAAAAGCGTGTTAACCTCACAGCAAGTCACCTATTCTTTTCTGAAACAAGGGCACAGAAAATAGGAACAAACATATACCATTCAGCCTCTCAAACGTATCCCACAGTCCCATTGACTGTTTAGTCAAGTATTTATCAAACGTAGCTTCTACTGCACACTTGGAAAATAATCCTGACACCTTAAGGACACAGAGTTTAAGAAATTGGATTTAGGCCATTTAGCCCATCAAGTCTACTTTGTTATTTGATTCTGTCGTGTGTGTTCCTCAACACAACTTTCCCGCATTCTCACTGCAACTCTCGATCGTTGTTTTAATCTAACCTTTGTCTTAAAGACATGGTTGCGTCAGTATCTTTGTATGTGTGTGCGATTGCGTGTGTGTTTCTGTGTATACCTGTTTAATGGCAGGAGACAGGGTGGTGGTAGATGGTTGTTTTTCTTTAAATGGAAGCCTGTGAGCAGCGATGATCCAGAGGCAAAATTGTTGGGTCCACTTTTGTTTGTCATTTATATAAATGATTTAGATGAGAGTTATAGAAGGTATATTTCGCAAATTTGTGGATAACATCAAGTTTTGGTGTACAGTGGACAGTGTTTTTATAATGGTGAACAGCTGAAGATTACAAAGAGACCTTCACTAATTAAAACAATGATTCATAGAGATGTACAACAGGGAAACAGACCCTTCAACTTGTTCATGCCATCCGATTATTCTAAATTAATCCGCTCCCATTTGCCAGCATTTGGCCCATGTCCCACTAATCATAAAGCCATCCAGTTGCCTTTTAAATGCTGTAATTGTTCCAGCCTCCACCAGTTTCTCTGGCAGTGTATTCCATAGAAGCACCACCCTCTGCAGGAAAAAAAGTATTTCTCTTCCCAACCTCAACCTATGCATTCCAGCTTTAGACTCTCCTACCTTGGGGGGGGGGGGGGGGGGGGGGGGGGAAGGATCCTTGACCACTCACTCTATCCATGCCCTTCATAATTTTATAATCCTCTAGAAAGTGTAAATGTAACTCTAATTAGGACGGTTGGCTGCGCTCTCAGTCTTCCTGGGTCTATAGTCTCAAGTTCAGTAGTGGTACCTCTTCCTTCTCCATCAAGGCACGATTCCAAAAAAGTTTAAACAACTTGTTCAAACATATTATGAAACAGCTCTGTGGGATTTGGAACTAGACTTTTCGGCGCAGTGATATGGACACTACCATCATTCAGCATTAGCCCCTAAAGCTGCAACATGGTGCGCCTGTGTGTTTGTTCATCAGCCTGTTGTGACATGCTGTGACACAACTCCACAGGTCATGAATACACCCCACCTTCTCCAGAGATAGGGGCACTATCAGACAGTCATGGACTGGAATCGAATGCAGAGCTCCGGCGCAGAAACGTGGGCACCATCCATTAAACAAGGCCTAAATCATGCCCAGATTTCGGGTCATATTTGAAGTGAATGGATTTATTAAATTCTGGTTAACATTACCAAATTATACAGGGGACTTTTCTAATTGAAAAAAAGTACAAGTTATTAGCCTCCACTAAAGGATGTTGAGTGCATTCGCTATGTCATTGAGATAACGAATGAACATCTTCAATTGCTTAGCTATGATTTCCAGTTTAAATGGCGATTACCAGTAGTCTGCTATATTAGGGAAAGAAATCCTGCAGACACACTCTGCACGATGAAGGATCTCGAGCAGATATCAATACTGAACACCAGAGAGGAGAAAGGACCACAATTCTGGGCCCAAAACACCGGTCACTATTTCAAATCTCTATCATGTGGCTTTCCTCTTGCTAAAATCATTCATTGATACAAGGCAACTGCTTCCTTTCCCGATATTGCTAACCGACTCCTCCCTCTGCCCGAACAAGGCAAACCAAGCTCTGGGTCAATGGGAAACTCAAGGCTGGTGTGTGTAAGCGTTCTGGAGATGGGATTGTCGTTTTAATCCGAAGGGGGAGTGTGAGGGGGCAGTAATATCATTCACTGGGCTGAGGTGGGGCAGATGGAGGTTAACATGGATGCATGTGAGGCATTGCATTTTGATAAAACAAACAAGTGGAGGGCTTATACAATTAATGCTGGGCTTTGGGAGGTATATAGAAAAGAGGGGCCCACGGGCGCAGGTATAATACTTTGAAGTTGGTGGCGTAGGATGTTTAAGGTTACTTCATTGCTCATACCTTTGAGGTTAGAAGTTGGGAAGTCATGCTGAGATTGTGCAGGATATTGATGCAGCCTCTTCCAAAGTACTGTGTGCAGTTCTGTTATACGAAGGAGATTATTAAGCTGGAGATGGTTGAGAACAGATTTACCAGGATGTTACCAGTAACACCTCATCTTCTGCCTCGGAAGCCAACAAACACACAGCATAAACATTGGATTCACTGGTTTACAAATCTCCCCTGGCCAACCCAGATCGCAGATCCAACCCCCGGACCCATATCTGCCCTCTCGAGGAGACCTAATGCCCATCTTCCTTCCCTCCATCTGCGCCACACTCCCCGTGGATCTATCACTATCACCTCCTATCTTCACTCACCTATCACTGATCTTTCCCCCAGCCTCACCCTATCACCCATTCTCTCTTAGCCCCTTCTCCCTCCCCAGTCCTGAAGAAAGGTCCTGCCTGAAACTTACACTCTTGCTCCTCGGATGTTGCCTGGCTTACTGTGCATTTTCCACCGCCATGTTTTGCCTACACGGAATTGTCCAATATCTGCAGTCCCCAAAATATCTTAGGTACAATTCCCTTTTAACATAGCCATATCGCAGTCTGTTATAACCGCATGTCGTGTTAGGGATATTTTCTTCTCAGATCATGGATGATGAAAGTTCTCTCAATGTCTTCCTGATATTGCAGTGCCTGATCAGTAGATACAGAACGTATATTTCAATTTATAAACGGAGAAGCATGCTTATATTCTGTTAATTGCTCCCATATCCAAGACAGATTGAATGGTAACAAATAATTGATCTACCAGACCCAACATTTGTTCCCTCAGTCTCCCCCACATATCCCATCCAAAATATGTAAATTTTAATCATAATGTTGAATTTTAATAAAAGGTATTGAATTGAAATGGGTTAACGAGAGGTATTTGTTCAGCGACTGTGATTGATGTTTTAGATCAGATTACTTACAGTGTGGAAACAGGCTCTTCGACCCAACAAGTCCACACCGCCCCGCCGAAGCGCAACTCACCCATACCCCTACATTTACCCATTACCTAACACTACGGGCAATTTAGCATGGCCAATTTACCTGACCTGCACATCTTTGGAGTGTGGGAGGAAACCGGAGCACACGGAGGAAACCCACGCAGACATGGGGACAACGTGCAAACTCCACACAGTCAGTCGCCTGAGGCGGGCATTGAACGGGTCTCTGGCGGTGTGAGGGAGCAGTGCTAACCACTGTGCCACCATGCCGCCCATCGTGCCTTGCCATATGAGGAACGGCTGAAGCACTTGGGGCTGTTTTAATTGGAGAAAAAATGGTTTAGGGGTGACTTGATAGAGGTGTACAAGATGATTAGGGGTTTAGATAGGGTTGACCATGAGAACCTTTTTCCACGTATGGAGTCAGCTATTACGAGGGGGCATAGCTTTAAATTAAGGGGTAATAGGTATAGGACAGATGTTAGGGGTAGATTCTTTACTCAGTGAGTCGTGAGTTCATGGAATGCCCTGCCAGTAGCAGTGGTGGACTCTCCCTATTTATGGGCATTTAAACGGGCATTGGATAGGCATATGGATGATAGTGGGTTAGTGGAGGTTAGGTGGGCTTGGATCGGTGCAACATCGAGGGCCAAAGGGCCTGTACTGCACTGTATTTTTCTAATGTTCTACGTTCAATGTCAGTCTCCGTGGTTCCTAAATTTGTCACTGGAGGGCTTTCCTCTTCTATTAATTAGGGACTCCGTTCAATGTATTATCCCATAGTATCAGTGGGAGCATCACCGACAGCATTAACAGGCATCAGCAGATCCAGAGAGGGGGGGAGGAGAGATCAGAACCTGAGAACATTAGACTGGAATGTTCCAACAATGGATCAGAATCTGAGAACATTTGAGTGAAACGTTCCAGCAATGGACAAGAGTTTATTCGAGGGTCTTTACTGTCTTTCTCGGCCTTGGATCTCATTAGTTTTGCGGATCTATGATGTACTGATGGTTTTTCAAGTTGGTTACTATCCCATCCTCGCTAAGTTGGTGTTCCTGGTAATTCATTCTATCTGTTCATTAAGCCAGGTTGGAGTGAATTGCTGCACATATTATTTAAAATTTAGAAAGGTGGATGTCAACATTTTCAATTCCAATGACATATTCCATTCCTCACAAATTGTATCGAGCAAATTACTCATGACAAATTGCTCACCAAATTGTGAGGAGAACTAGACTGGTCTCAAACTCCATAATCCTTCTAGCCCTGCACAGATCTACATTTCTATATCCTCCCACTCACGAATCCTGTCCAATCCCACAATCATGATATCCCCAACTCCTCCTCAACCTCAGTGCATCTTCTGAATAAACCATCAATTGTGCCTTTGTTAAATCTGGATACAATTTATCAAGTCCCTTGTAACCACATGTCAATTACAGAATAATTGCTCTTGAGTATGTTGACCTTGTTTACTGCTCAGATTCTGTCAGACGGGCAGAATCAGACGGGCAAATTGGCACATAATCTAGAGGCACAGAATAAAAATCTGTTGATATCTCATGAACGAAATTGATGTAATTGAACTGAAACTATCATCATTTGTGAGAAAAAGCCCATCTGCTTGCTTCATGTCCTTCAGAGAAGCCAATGGGTTATCCATCCCCAGTCATGTCTGGGCAAACCCACAGCAATGTGTTTTACTCGTGACTGTCCTGTGGAACAGCTGAAACAGTCACTCAGTTAAAGCTCAGCATAACATGCTGGCCTGTCCATGGCTGCACACATCCCGTGACAGAAGAACAAAAGTAAAGTTAGCTCCCTTCCTCTGCCTGTTTTCCTTATTTCTACACTTCATTTCCATTCAGGTAGGTGACCATTCCCTATTTCAAGTGCAATCTTTGTGAGTGAGTGTCGCCCCAAGAGTTCATCTCCATCGGCATCTCTGGTGCTGGCTTTACTGATGCTGACATGCAGATGTAAGAAACTTTTAAATTCCACAACAGTGGCAGTGCATAGAGAAGGAGAGGGTTTTTATGTCATAATAAAGATACGGAGACCAATATGTGAGGGAAAGGAATTATTGTGATCATCACTTAGAGTGTAGTTGAGGTAGTATTTGGGGTATTATGGACAAATTTTTCTACTTTAAAAGGAATTATCTCATTGCAATAGTGGCTGTGCAAAGGAATTTCACGAGACTAATCCCTGGGCTGATGGTAAAAGAGGAGTGAGTGAAGGTTAATCTGTAGCACAGTCAGCGAATAACAGGTCATTGCATTGAAACTTGATGGTGATGAACAATCACTCGTTATGTTCTACACAGACACTGAGAAGATGATAAGTTCCATGGCTTGTCTTTTTTAATTTTACTCGGGATGCATGATTCTGGATATTTAAGTGCCTCTGTGGATAAAAACTTCAGTCAAATCCTGCCTTGATATCAGGGTCAATCCGTCTTACCTGAACAGGTCAGTTTAACACTTTTGTTAATGTTAATACGTGATGGTGTCTGTTTGGAGAGTGTTTCCTTCTCATAGAGGGTAGTGAATGTCAGGAATTCTCAGGTCTAGAAAGTTAGGGGAGCGATATCAATCCAAGTATTTAGAGAGGAGGTAGATGGATTTTTGACCTGTCAGAGAGCTGAGGGGTGTGAAGAATTGCGCATTAAACTATCATCATTGCGCATTAATGCCAACAGTAGGTCAGCCATGATAGCATACAATGGTGAGAGCATCCAAATTACTACTCCTGTTTTTATTTTCTCATATTCTTTCTTTGGAAATTTAATGGTTTTAATTTTCCTGTAAACGTTGTTATTGAATGTTGAGGACAGTGAGAGAAAAGAATTTTGTGAGCCATCTCTGGGAGAGGCATGGGCTGGATATCCACATAAATCTGTGTCTACAACATGACCAACAAATGAAACACCACTTGCAGAGAGGAGACACTCTTTAAAGAGGTGGGACCACCACTTTCATACACAGCTTGGATTTCCCATCACATTTTCCAATCCACACCAAATCACACAGTGTTGAGGGACTGAATGATATCCTGTAATACTGCGAACAAGGTATTTGGAGCAAGTGGTCTCCATCTGCTCCTATACAAGTGGTTTTAAGGACTGAATGGAAGATAGGAACAGAGAACTGAAGAGCAGGAATGGATCATTAGACACTTTGTCATTGCTCGGTCAGACAGTAAGATCATGGCTGATATGATTATGATCTGTGCAGTACTTTTCAGTCTGTCCACAATTTTCCTCCATTCGCATGTCTGTCAAATGTTGCAAAACACAACTTTGAATAAATGCAAGCATCCAGGCACAATACTAGGGAACTGTACAAAGCCTAACTACACAGGCAACACATTTCTGGAAGGCAACTGGCATTTATCTATCAGTCTTGTTCCCATCCAATTAATTCTGCAGCAGTTTATCATTTTAGATTTGTTCATGGAATTTGGGTGTTGTTGATCGGCCAACATTTATGGATCATGTCTAATTATGCTGGAAGTGATGTGTTGAGCTTCCATCTTGAGCTGAAACTTCTGGGGAAGAGAATTCCCTTTTGAAAAGCCCTTGCGAATTTCTCATTTCTGCTCCAACAAATGTTGGAGGGTCGCTGTGTCCTTTTCCAGCCCCACTTGTCAACTGGTTACAACAGGTTTGAAGTGTAACCTAGACCAGTCTCTCGAAAAATGTGAGACACAGAGACACACACGAACAGACACATACACAATCACACATGTCTGAAGATGAAAAAGAATAGGAAAAGGTTTCCAGAGTTTCATAGTAGTTGAACTCATTTCAAATGTAAAAGAGATAATGCGTCCCAACTGATACTCTGTCTCCGACGTTATTCTACACAAACAAGCTGCTGGAATGAGACTTCTTCCTGGAAGTGTTGGATTTGGCAGAATTTCCTTTCCTTCAATCAGTGGAGCGATTCCCATGAATCCTCAACAGGAATGCTCCAAGTTTGGTGAAGTTGACTCAGGGAGCTTTTACTCTCACATTTTCCTGTCAGAAGGGACAAAGTAAGAGAGAGGGTAGCAATAGACTGTGGCTGACGGCCACAAGATCATCGGATATAGGAACAGAAATTAGGCCTTTCAGCCCATCGAGTTTGATCCACCATACAATTATGGCTGACAAGTTTCTTAAAGCCATTCTCCTGCATTCTCCCTGTAACCCTTGATCCCTTTGATACTCAAGAAGCTAACGACCTCTATCTTAAATAGACACAATGACCTGACCTCCACTGCCTTCTGTAAAAACGAATTCTATAGATTCCCCACTCTCTGGCTGAAGACGTTTCTCCTCCGTTCTTAAAGGATTTCCCTTTACTCTAAGGTTGTATCCTTGGGTCCTAGAATCTCCTACCAATGGAAGTCTTCTCACCATCCATACTGTCCATGCCATTTAGTATTCTGCATGTTTCAATTAGATCCCCCACATCCCTCTGAACTCCATCAAGAACAGACCCAGATTCCTCAACCATTCTCATTCCTGGGATCCTGAGCTGTTATCCTGAGCTTTTCCTTCCTGGGACCATTCCCATGTACCTCCTGTGAACCCATTCCAAGGTCAGCACATGCTTCCTGAGATATGGGGCTCAGAACAGCGCACAGTACTCCAAATATGGTCTGACAAGAGCCTTATAGAGCCTCAGAGGTACATCCCTGCTTTTACATTCAAATCCTTTCCAAATAAATTCCATCACTGCATTTTCCTTCCTAACTACTGCCTCAACCTGCAAGTTTACATTGAGAGAGGCCTGGAGTAGAACTCCCAAGTCCCTTTGCACTTCAGACATCTGCATTTTCTCGGTAGTCCATGTTTTTATTCTTCCTAACAAAGTGCATGTTCCCACAATTTCCCACTTTGACTCCATCTGCCATTTCTTTGCTCATTATCCTAACCTAGCCAAATCCTTCGTGAGCCTCCCTGCCTCTTCGACGTTACCTGTCCCTGTACCTATTTTTGTTTCATCTTCAAACGTAGATAGAATGCCTAAAGATCCTTCATCTGGATCGTTAATGTATAAAGTGAAAGGTTGTGGTGCCAACACTGAGCCTTATGAAACACCAATTGTCACCGACTGTCATCCTGAGAGGGACACGTTTATCGACATTCTTTGCTTCCTGCCAGACAGACAAACTTCTATCCATGATAGCACCTTGCCTCTAACACCATGGACCCCGGCCTTATTCAGTAGCCTCCTGTCGGCACATTGTCAAAGACCTGCTGGAAGTCCAGGTGGATGACATCCATTGGCTCTCATTGTTCTAACCTGATCGTTACATCCTCAAGGTTTTCTAGCAGATTTTCCAGGCATGACCTCCCCATGATGAAACCATGGTAACTTTGTCCTACTTTACCAACATCCAAGTATTCAGAAATCTGATCCTTCACGATGTATTCCAGGATCTTACCCACAGCCAAGTATAGATTAGTCAGAATGTAATTTTCCGGTTTTTTGCTTTACTTTTTTAAACGGGGTATCACGTTATCGATTTTCCAGTCCTCTGGGAATCTCCCTGATTCGAGAGATTCTTGAAAGATCACCGCCAACGCCTCCCCCGTCCCATCAGCTATCTGCCTTAGAAATCTGGAGTCGAGTCCATCTGGTCCAGGTGATTTACTTACCTTCAGGCAATTCAGTTTCCCCAGCACCTTCTACTAGGTGATGGCCACCTTACTCAGGTCTGACAACTAAGTCTTTTCAATGTTTGGGATATTACTCATGTTTTCAATCATGAAGACTGACAAGAAGTAATTTTTCAGCTCCTCAGCCATTTCCTTGTTCCACATTACTATCTCTCCTGTGTCAATGTCTATCGATCAGATGCCCATTTTTGCCTCTTGTTTGCCTTTTATGTATAGAAAGAAGCTCTTACAGTCTTTCTTTACATGACTGGCTTGCTTACCTCATATTTAACTTTCTCACTCCTTACTTCATTTTTTTTTGCTCTCTGTTGGTCTTTGCAAGTGTTACGACTTGGGGGTGAACGCCTCTGTTAATTAAACCAAACACCCAGGAGAGCTCACCTCACCTCGGAATCTATTAGAATATGAGTGACAGAAAACTCCCAAATTTCACTATTTAAAGAAAATAACGCCAATTTATTTTTAACTGTAAAAGTGAACATTACGCCACAACTATTTACAGCTTTAATCAACCCACCCCCCACAACTGCCCCCAAATCTCTAACAATATGCAGTTTCAATTAGACACTAACGAAGATTACATCAACTTAATTTCACAACCACACAGCCACTGCCGTCCTCTGTGATATTACTCTTCTGGCTGCTGAATTCCCTGGGTCGTCGTATTTCTGTTTACTGTGAATATGTTTCATATGCAAAATATATATGATTAGTGAGTACTTCCTAACTTCTTGTGGAGCAAGATGATTGATCCCCAGGCTTCTTCCGTCTCGATAGCATCTGCTCCCTCCCTAATTTTCCAAATATTCGCAATTTTATGTCCCCAGCATCAAATTGTCTCACTGGTTGAATGTTGGCAATAAAATAAATTCAATCTCGATTTGCTTTCAGTGACAGAGAGAGTGAAGGAAAGGGAGTGTTGCATGCAAAGGTGAGAGTGGTGTAGCAAGAGTCTTGTTCGGGGGCAGGTGCTGTAACAGATATGCAGAGAGTGTGAGGGAGTAGAGAGAATAGGGAGACATTTGTCCTGGCCGAGCGGGGAAGGTTATTGTTGCTTGTCCTGAATCGATATGCATTTCTTCAGATCATCTCAGCATCGGGGTGAGCCTCCCCAATGTCTTGTTCACGTCTATCACTAATAGCACCACAGAGCACATTCCACAGCTTCTTCAGAATCAGTTTGTATGGACCTTGCAAACAACAAGGAGGAACACACATTGGTGCCTTACATATCGAAACCAAAACTGTAGTGCAACTTTGTGCATCCGATTCTCTGGAAATTACATAGAACATAGAACAGTACAGCGCAGAACAGGCCCTTCAGCCCACGACGTTGTGCCGAACACTGATTCTCATGTATGCACCCTCAAAACTCTGTGACCATATGCATGTCCAGGAGTCTCTTAAATGTCCCCAATGACCCTGCCTACAGAACTGCTGCTGGCAACGTATTCCATGCTCTCAAAACTCTCTGTGTAAAGAACCCGCCTCTGACATCCCCTCTATACTTTCCTCCACCCAGCTTAAAACTATGACCCCTCGTGTTAGTCATTTCTGCCCTGGGATATAGTCTCTGGCCATCGACTCTACCTATGCCTCTCATTATCTTGGATAAATTAGATATGCAAATATCATGGGTGCTGCAGTAATACTGAATAATCAAAAATTGCATCTAAACTGCGTTAACTAATTTAGATTACTTACAGTGTGGAAAAAGGCCCTTCGGCCCAACAAGTCCACACCGACCCGCCGAAGTACAACCCATCCATAACCCCTACATTTACCCCTTACCTATAACTATGGGCAATTCACCTGACCTGCACATCTTTGGACTGTGGGAGGAAACCGGAGCAAGCCCACACAACGCCGGGAGAATGTGCAAACTCCACACAGCCTGAGGCGGGAATTGAACACGGGTCTCTGGCGCTCAGAGGCAGCAGTGCTAACCACTGCGCCACCGTGCTGCCCACAAACAATGGCTAATGCTGTGAAAAATCAATTTTATGTGCATTTGAGGTAGGCTGAAGAGTATGTTGTGAACCAAAGTAGAGAGCAGGTTATTTCGGGCGTGGTGTTGTGTAGTCTGAAGGACTAATTACTTTCCGTGCTCTGAGGCAGCTTTTGGGCAATCGTGACTTTAATATGTTGCATTTTACATGGCGCCTGCAAGCAATATGGAATGTTTGAACATTACACTCAAATATCATGGAAACCCGAAGGCTAGAGGGTCAAGTGAATTGGAAAAATACAATATGACATTTAGTGTGAGACAAACATTGGCTGTTAGTGATAGAAATACTGTAAAGTCTGAAAAATACCTACATATCACTAAGTTACAAACACCAACGAAAGGGAAGGGGACTCATTAATGGTTTATGTAAGAAATTAATGATTCCATTAAATCTAAGGAAGCAGTTTCAGAGGAATTCCAGATATTGTGCAAACCTGAACATACAGAGAGATTCACTGTTCTGAAAATAAGGACGAAGAAAGTGTTAAGGAAATCCAAAAGAACATGAATACAAACAAACAGGAAACAGGAATCTACGATTCGTACATCAAAGAAAACAAAAGTAAGGCCAAATGTGGAAATTTGTAAGGTATAGGAGAATTTATTGTGGGGAACAAGGAAATGGCAGAGAACCTAACCAGCTACTTTGCATCTGTCTTCATGGAGAAACTGCCAGGAACTCTCCGTGTCAAGTCATCACATGGGACTTGTGGAACTGAAGAGATAAAGTCAATTCATATCAGCAACAAGGTAGTACTTGAAAATGGAGCTAGATTGATCATTGCTGAGTCTGATGGGCCAGATATACTTCATATCAAAATACCAGAAATAAAACAGCATATTAATTGAACTATCGGTGACTGTGTTTTATTTTCTTGCAGATCCTGTAAAGGCTGTAGCCATTGTAGATGACTGAAAGGTAGTAAACATGATCCATCTATGTACACAGGGAAGAAGAGATAATGTGGAGGACTGAAGACCAATTAATTTGACATATGTAGGGAAAGAGTTGGAAACCATTATACAAGATGTGATATTGGGTACTTAGATATGAACAGCAAAATTGCAGAGAGTCACAGTGCATTTCTGAAAGAGAAATCATGCCTGACAAACTTCGGAATTATTTGAAGTTTTTTGTTGCAGCAGAGACCACAGTCAACTAGTGAAAGTAGTGTGTTTGGATTTTCAGAGGCCAGGGCGGGAAAATTTTCTGTCTGTAAGAGCTGCTCTTTTTTGAGTTATTTTAGGTGTTGGAGGTGATTTCCTCTAATTCCAGGAACAGCAATTACTGTTTTGTATGCTCTTGCATTGTTTTGGAACGTTGGTGAAACAAAAGGTCAAAGAAACAGCAGTTTATAAAGGATTATAAATGCAGTAGGAGTATACTTAAGAGGGAAATCAGGGGGGCAAAAAGGGGACGTGAGATAGCTTTAGCAAAAAGAATTAAAGACAATCCAAAGGGTTTTTACAAATACATTAAGGAAAAAATCATAACTAGAGAGAGACTAGAGCCCCTCAAGGATCAGCAAGGCAGCCCTTGTGTGGAGCTGCAGGAAATGTGGGAGATACTAAACGCGTATTTTCCATCAGCATTTATTGTGGAAACGGATATGTAAGATATAGAATGTCAGGAAATAAATGGTTACACGTTGAAAAATGTCCATATTACAGAGGAGGGAATGTTGGATGTCTTGAAACGTGTAAAAGTGGATAAATCTCCAGGACCAGAACATGTGTACCATAGAACTCTGTGGGAAGCTAGAGAAGTGATTGCTGGGCTTCTTGCTGAGACATTTGTACCGTTGATAGTCACAGCAGAGGTGCCAGAAGACTGGAGTTTGGCAAAGGTGGTGCCACTGTTTAAGAAGGGTGGTACGGACAAGCCATGGAACTATAGGCCAGTGAGGCTGAACTCGGTGGTGAGCAACTTGTTGAAAGGAATTCTGAAGGACAGGATGTACATGCATTTGGAAGGACAAGGACTGATTAGGGATAGTCAACATGGCTTTGTGCGTGGAAAATCATATCTCACGAGCTTGATTGAGTTTTTCGAAGAAGTAATGAAGAGGGCAGAGCGGTAGATGTGATCTATATGGACTTCAGTAACGAGTTCGACACGATTCTCCATGGGAGACTGGTTAGCAAGTTTAGATCTCACGGATTACAGGGACATCTAGCCATTTGGATACAGAACTGGCTCAAAGATTGAAGACAGAGGGTGGAAGTGGAGGGTTGTTTTTCAGACTGGAGGCCTGTGACCAGTGGAGTACTACAAGGATCAGTGCTGGGTACTCTACTTCTTATCATTTACATAAATGATTTGGATGCGAGCATAAGAGGTATCGTTAGTATGTTTGCATATGACAACAAAATTGTAGGTGTCGTGGACAGTGAAGAAGGTTGCCTCAGAGTACAACAAGATCTTGATCAGGTGGGCCAATGGGCTGAGAAGTGGCAGATGGAGTTTAATGCAAATAAATGAGATGCGCTGCATTTTGGGAAAGCAAATTTTAGCAGGACTTATACAATTAATGGCAAGGTCCTGGGGAGTGTTGCTGAACAAAGAGACCTTGGAGTGCAGGTTCATGGGTCCTTGAAAGTGGAGTCGCAGGTAGATAGGATTGTTAAGGTGGCGTTTAGTATGCTTTCCTTTATTGGTTAGAGTATTGAGTATTGGAGTTGGGAGGTCATGTTGCGGCTGTACTGGATACTGGTTAGGCCACAGTTGGAATATTGCGTGGAATTCTGGTCTCCTTCCTATCAGAAATATGTCGTGAAAATTGAAAGGGTTCAGGAAAGATTTAGAAGTATGTTGCCAGGGTTGGAGGATTTGAGGTAAAGGGGGAGGCTGTACAAGCTGGGGCTGTTTTACCTTGAGCGTTGGAGGCTGAGGGGTGATCTCGAGAGATGTAAAAAATTGTGAAGGGCATGGAGAAAATAAATGGATAAAGTCTTTTCCCTGGCGTCGGGGAGTCCAGAACTAAAGGGCATAGGTTTAGGGTGAGAGGAGAAAGATGTTGGGTGGCACGGTGGTTAGCAATGCTGCCTCCCAACGCCAGAGACTCGGGTTCAATTGCCTCCTCAGGCTGTGTGGACTCTCTGTGTGGAGTTTGCACATTCTCCCTATGTCTGTGTGGGTTTTCCCTACCATCCAAAAATGTGCAGGCTAAGTGAATTGGCTATGCTAAATTGCCCATATTGTTAGATTAAAGGGTAAATGTAGGGGTATGGGTCTGGATGGGTAGCGCTTTGCCGGGTCAGTGTGGACTTCTTTCCACACTTTAAAAAATCTAAACGTAAAAGAGATCTAAAGGGCAACTTTTTCACACAGACAGTGGTACGTGAATGGAATTAGCTGCCAGTGGATGTGGTGGAGTCTGGTACTATTGCAGCATTTAAAAGGCATTTGGACGGTTATATGAATAGGAAGGGTTTGGAGGGATATGGGCCGGGTGCGGACAGGTGGGACGAGATTGGGTTGGGATATCTGCTAGACATGGGTGGATTGGACTGATGGGTCTGTTTCCATTTTGTACATCTCTATGCCTCCATAACTCGCACAGTGAGTTCGTAAATGCAATTAGTGTGAATGGTATTTGGAGGAATACGTGTAATTGGAAAGTTAAAGTTAGCTTGGAGTTTGTTTAAGGGAATCGGAAAATAGAGGTAAAGACGTCATAAAGCGGTTGCATAGAGTGTTGTTGAGAGTGTACCTGAGTTATTGAGTGCAGTGTTGGTGATCTAATCTAAGAAAGAATACACTGATCATAGAGAACGTGCAATGGACATTCTCCAGATTAATTCCTGAGATGACAAGATTTTCTGATGGGGAGATTTGTCTTGCGACCTCTCCAGTTTCAAAGCATGAGAGGTGATCACAGTGAATTTTCAAAAATCTATGATACATGTGATGAGGTGGAAATAAACAGGATGTTTCTCTAGCTGTCTACTCTATATTTAAGGCAAATAATGACAGGATAAGGGATATGCCATTTAAGACCGTAATAAGGAGGAAATTCTTCCCTCGGAGGGGACTGACTAACACAGGGGCATGGAAGCCTGTTGGCAGGGCAAGATTAAGGAGAATCCCCAGATATTCTTCTCGTATATCAAGTTGAACAGAACAACCAGTGAACATGTAGGGCCTATTAGTGATTGCCAAGTTGCATCCAAACTCAACTTCATGGTAGAAGGGTGTTTGTGTGACTGGAGCCCAGTTTCCCCGGTGTACTGCAGAGATCAGTGCTGTGTCCCTTATTATTTGTGGTATTCATTAGTGATGTGAATGTGAGGTGGGTGGGGGAAGTGTGATAAGTAAGTTTGTGTTTGACACAAAGATTGGCCAGGGGGTTGGCAGTGAGGAGGAAGGTCTTATGTTACAGGAAGATACAGATGGAATGGTCAGATGGTCAGATCAATGGCAGATGGAATGTAACCCTGATAAATATGAGGTGATACACTTTGGAAGAAGGAACCAGACAGGGAAGTACTCAAAGAATGGTACCACACTAGGAAGCTCAGAGCGTGCTTCTCCACACATCCCTGAATGTGACTGGATATGATAATTGATGAGTTCAGCATGACTGCAGATAAAGCCTTTATTCATTGACCCAAAGATTATCCGAGTTTTATAAAGCACTTCGGTAAGGTCAAATGAAAGACTGTGTGCAGTTCTGGGAGCCACATTACAGGAAGGATGTGATTGTACTGGATGAGGTGCAGAAGAGATTTCCCAGGATGTTCCCTGGGATGGATCATTTGAGCTGTGGAGAGAGGCTGGGTAAGCTCAAGTTATTTATTTTGGAGCAGAGGAAGTTGGGTGGGTAAGTAATTCAGGTTTAAGATTACCATGGGCATGGACAGGGTGAATAGACAGCAGCTGTTCCTTTTTGTCAAAGTTTCAGCTTCCTTTCAGTCTGAAACCAGGGAATGGAGAATGGAGAACAGAGAAACATGACGCAACTACTTCACTTCTGCCTTCACAGAAAAATACATAAACAAAGCCTTCCCAGCAATAGGAGAAAACCTGAGTCTGACGAGAAAATGATGTAGAATTAAATTAGTAAATAAACTAACTTGGAGTAATTATTGGAACTGAAAATAATGGGCATAGGAAAAAATCAACGCACATTGATGAAATGGGAAACATATTTGAGAAACTGACTGGTAGATTAATTGCAGTAAAAAATAATAGAGGCACTGAACTTGGGTTTTCAGCAAGAATTTTAATAGAGTCCCAATCCTCGTGTGCAAAATAAAAGCACATGGGATGGGGGGTAATATATGAACATGGTGTAAAAATGGGAGTGTTGACAGGAAACAATGAGTAGCAATAAATGGATGGTTTTCAGTTTGGAAGGCTCATGAGGCATCGTAATGATTGGTGCTGGGTCGCCGGATATTCACAATACATCTCAAACATCTCGCTGAGGGAGTCAAATGCAAAGTTTCCAAGTCTGCTGACGGAACTAGGATTTTGGAAAGTGAGGATGATGTGAAAAAAATTAAAGGTGATTGAAAAAAATGGAGTGAATGAGTAAACATGTGGCAGATGAAGAGCAGTGTGGATAGATGCGATGTTGTCTACTTTGTTGGGAAACACTAAAATTCCAGCCAACCATCGGAAAAGGGATTGTTTGAGACATGTCGACCTATGAAGGGAACTGCACTTTTCTTCTGTTATTGTTTGGACAGACCTCTGAGTTCCATGCAGGGCAGTGAGTTCTGAAGACAGAAGCCATTACAGGGAATACACTGGCACACAGACCAGTTTACACAGGCCCACCATGTGGGGAGCTGCAACATTGAAAAGGATCTGGGATTTCCCTGTACACCAGTCACTGAAATCAATATTGCAGGAGCATAAAGCAGTCAGGAAGATAAATGGGGTGTTGACCCTCATTTCAGGGGGGCTTGTGTCCAGGAGTAAAGGTGTCTCAGTGCAGCTGTACAGGCCCTTGGTGAGACCTCAACTAGAACATTGTGCAGTGTTGTGTGCAGTTCTGGTCTCTGTACCTAATAAAGGACAAACCTGACATTGAGGGAGTGCAGCGAAGGATGACCAGACTGATCTCTGGGATGACAGACTTTTTATGGAGCAGGGTTTGGGGCGACTGAGCCTGTATTCCATGGGGTTTAGGAAAATGAGTGGCGATCTCAGGGAGATATGTAAAATACTGATAAGGTTAGATAGATTGGAAACAGTGATGATAATTCCTCTGGCTGGGACGTCTAAACGAAGGGGCCACAGTATTAGGTACAGACAGGTCACATTGCATTTAGATACGAATAAATGTCTGAACTCAGAGACTGGTGAGCCTGAGAATTCTCTCTCACATAAGGTTGTGGAAGACAAGGCACTAAAGACTAATAAAGATGTCTAGACAAAGAAAGCGTGGGGGAAGAGAGCAGGAGTATGGTGTAGAAATAAAGGGTCAGCCGTCATTATATTGAACTGGATAGCAAACTTAACAGACCAAAGGAACTACCGCAGTTCCTATTTTATAGTTCCACAAGGTTAATCACATTAAGGGATGTATACAGTGTGTGGGGAAAGTGCATTGAGGAGATATTCGACATTAACTAGAATGGGGCAGGCTCAATGTGCTTTATGGCCTATTACATTCCTGATGTTTCTGTGCGGTTTGTGGGAATGCTCTGTAACTGTTGTCACAAGTTCGCAGATGTTCGGAAAGAGGTCTCTGCAGAGTCAACAGGACTGTGTTTCCCGTTCCCTTTTCAATCCTGAGGCTAGGGCTGGATGTTCTGTCCAGTTTTATCCTTTAAGAGCTCGGAGCAGTTTCATAAGATAGAGTGTCTTGTTTGGCCTTTTCAGAGACCATTGAAGAGTTCATCACATGTCTGTGTGTCTAGAGTCATTTTTATGCCAGACCAGGAAAGCACGGGAGTTTCACTTCCTGAAAGTACATTGGAAAAGCAAATTGGTGTTTCCAGTCGACATTGACCTCAAGGTCACTGTTACTGACACCAGATGTGAGATCTCGATATTTTATTAATTGTTTTAGCTTCCACCAGCTGTCAGAGCATTAGCCTGGTCTGGATTATTAATGCAGTGACTCTTCCAAAACAGCACCATCTCCACATGGGGGCCTATCGGACATCGCACTGAGCAGGATATTTCTGTGCTGCTTGACAGCTCTGTTAAAAAGAACTCCCAATTTGACTACCGTGATGAGACTGAAGGGGGTTGTAATTGGTCAGATTGTAATTATTCCCCGCTTAGGAACTGGACATAGCTGAGTAACGTTCCACATTGCCGGGGAGATGTCAGATTTGGAGCTGCAATGAAACAGCTTCCACAGGAACACGGCTTGTTGAGGAGCACAAGTCTTCAATCCTATTGCAGGAATGGTGTCAGGACCCATTGCCTTTGTCATATCTACTGTGTTCAGCTGTTTCTTCATGTCACGTACAGCGAATCGAATTGGTTGAAGACTGGCATCTATGATTCTGTGGGCATCATGATGACGGTGAGTTGAATCATCGACTCAAACCCGTGACTAGGATGGTACAGATACTATTTCCCTGTTTTATACACTGATGTGCTGAGCTGATTCATTGATAGAATGGTAATTATTGTTGAGCCCACTCCACCCGTTAGTTGTTTAATCGTCTATCACAATATTTGGCCGGATGTGAAAGGCTGCAGTGGTGTCATCTGGGTGTATTGACCTTGTGACAATTTCTTTCTCCTGACTATACGATTTGGTTTCATTTGATTTGATAGGATTCATTGTCGCATGTATCTAAGTAGAGTGAAACTCTTTGTTTATACACAGTTCTGGCAGATCATAGTGAGAGTTGGAGCTGCCTTTTTTTAGAGACATGGAGTGGTGGAAATGTAAAAGTGTATTTCAGCTGTCTTTTTGTGAGGGACCACAAAATAGCCAGAAATTAAAATAGATTGCTTCAGCATTAGTGAAAAAAGGACCTTTGAGAAGGAAATAATTCCAAGGCCAAAGAAAGGATAATCTGATTCGCAAGGTTCTGAAACATGCCAATATAGTGATAAAGAGGGTTCTTCTTTTTGAAAAATTGATGATTTGTCACAGAACACAGATGAAATAATGAAATTGTAGCACAAAAACTTTGAAGACTCACTACAAAAAGTAACTTACTCTGATCTCAGTAAGGATTCTTTTCATCCACAAAAACAGTAACTCAAGGTGTCTTTCAGAAGCAAGCTGCGCCTTTGAAACTGTTTACAATAGTAATAAGTTCGAGTTAAATATTTGGTAAATAATTATGGACACAGATTTCAATGTAAATTATGAAACCTTAAATAGATGCCTGGCATGTCTTGTCTAATTCACTAAGAAAAAAGTTAACAGTAGAAATAATAATACTATTATGAATTTTGTATCAGAATCAGCTTTTTAATGTAAAATGTGATAACGGAATTTGATAGCCTGCCCAATGGAGAATAGAATTCATGCAATCATTCAAAATAAGCAATGAGGGGTATGACTCAAAAGAGCACAGCGACTATCTGTGGAATGCATTATAGAAAGATCCCAAGGACGAGAGACAAGAAAAATCGTTAAACATCCGAAATAAATAAGAAGCTCGGGCTGTCCCTGGGAGTGTCCATCATTGATCAGTTGTTTTATAAGATTGGTTCTGCAGAAGGGGAGTGGAGGGTACACTGACAAGGTTGTGTACGATCATTGCAACAAAGAACATATAAAAATACTGATGTTTTCCTGTAAAACCAAAGTGCGTCATTGATTTACCTTCTGAATCTTAGCTAAAGGTTAAGGAAATGATTGTCTTCTCATGTCAAAGCCAGATTCGAGGAAGATCCTTTGGTATTCTCCCAGCATTAACTCGGTTTTGCTTGAATTAAAGTCCATTCCGTGCCTGTGCCCTGTCTGCCTCCAGATTCTTTGTCCCTAGCTGGGGAATCTCGCTCCTACAATAAGCAAGGAACATACAGATCATTTGGTAAAGGAAAAACTTAGACTGAGGCATACAGGCTACACCAGAAAGGGCATGCAATGGGCAACATCAATGTGAGCAAGATCAGCATTATTTGAAGTTAGAGAGTCCATTCCTCAGTTTAATAATGGGCTGGGAAGATGCTGTTCATGAGCCGCTGGTTTGTGTGTTCAAGCTTCTGTATTGTCTGCATTATGGAAGAGATTGTAGGAGATCCAGGGTTCGATGGGTCTTTGATCATGTTATAAGCCTTTCCGCGGCAGCGAGCTGTGTAAATGGAGACAATGAATGGGACGTTGGTTTCCGTGATGGCATGGGCTGTGCACACAACTTTCTGTCATTTCTCTTACTGTCCTGGGCAGGGCTGTGGCCACACCAGGTCATTATGCACCCAGATAGTTTGCTCTCAGTGGTGCATTTGTAGACATTGCTGAGGGTCCTTGTGGACATGTCAAATGTCCTGAGCTTCATTAAAAGAAGAGGTGTTGTTGTGCCATCTCGGCTGTCACATCTACATGCGAAGTTGTTTATAGTCACTCCAAGCAACTTAATGCTTTCCACTCTTTCAATTTCAGTTCCATTGATGCAGATGGGGGCATGTTCTCCTCATTTCTTTCTGAAGTCATTGATCAGTTGATTAGTTCTGCCGACGTTGAAAGAGAGGTTGCTCTCAGTGCAGCACACCACCAAGTCCTCTATTTCCGTTCCGTATTTTGACTTGCCATCATTACATACCTGTCCTACTATGATGGTGTCATCAGTGAACATGTAGATGGCATTCGTTCAAAATTTGTCAATACTGTCGTGGGTGAACAGGGCTATAGTAGGGGGCTGAGGACACATCCTTTGGGATTTCAGTGTTGAATTGTATCATGGAAGAGACACACTCACCTATTTTCAATGATTGTGTACTCTAGGACAGGACGCTGAGGATCCAACTTCAGAGGGCGGAGCCAAGGCTAAGGTCAGGGAGTTTTGTGATCAGTCTGAAGGGAATAATGGTGTTGAAGGGGAACCTATAGTAAATGAGCAGGAATCTGACGTGGGTGTCCTTGTTGTCGAGCTGTTCCAGGAATATGGCATCCGCTGTGGACCCATTCCACTGGTAGGAAAATTGTAGGCGATTAAGGCAGGCTGGGAAACTGGAATTGATGTGGGCCATGACTAGCCTATCGAAGCACTTCATGCCACCCATCAGTCCCAGCTTCTCCAACCTCCCCCTATGACTCAGACCCTTGAGTCTTGGCAACATCCTTGTAAAGTTCCAGTTTAATACCATCCTTCCTATAGCAAGGTGATCAACCTCAACTATATGTTGACCTTGGAAATATTTGCAACTGTAAGTTTTACTCTGCTGTCAATTATTATGCTCCTGTGATATTATATTATTCTTTGTGTTATTCTGAAATCTTATTGTTCATTAAATCTTCTGATGGCAATCCATTCGGGTGAACGTTCTCCTGACTGCCTGAATTTGAATCAATCTATTTTGTTTGGGCAGATATTTTGAGGCCGCTGTATATCAGACAACAGGAAGATATCAGGAATGACTGTGCAGTGTGTGTCCTTTACTGGACCAGCTTGTCTCTCCAGGCACCTAAAGCTTATATTGTGGGTCAGAGTACCTCAGTATTGTTACATCCCAGAAGGAAGCTATTCAGCCCATTGTAGGTGCATGAGCATAGAACATTACAGCTCAGTACCTGCAACATCCTTCAGCACTGCCCACAGCCCACCGACCTTACTTCGAACTGTCAATTTACTAACTCATCCTTCCATTCCATCATTAAGGTCATTTTCACAAAGGCAAACAACAGTTGCCCCTCAAACATATTTTTACTTTATATCACTAGCGACTGAACTCAAGGATGAACATTCCCCATCAACTACCAACATCTGTCTTCTTTCAGCTAGCCAGTTTGTGATCCAAACCGCTAAATCACCCTCAATTCCATGTCTCTGTATTTTCTGGGAGAAAGCAAGGACTACCGATTTGAGATCAGAGTCTAAAGTGTGGTGCTGGAAAAGCACAGCAGGTCAGTCAGCATCCGAGGAGCTCGGTGAAAGTGAAGTCGGCAGATCAGAACCTGATCTGATTACTGATGAACGGCTTACAACCTAAACATCGACTCTCCTACTCCTTGGACGCTGCCTCATCTGTTCTGCTTTTCCAAAACCACACACTCCATATTTTCTGCAATAGCCTACCATGGGGGACCTATCAAATGATTTACTGAAATCCATATACCCCAGTTTACCCACATCCACCTGTTTGGTCACCTTCTCAATGAACTCAGTATGATTTGTGAGGCATGACATACCCATCACAAAACTTTGCTGACTGTCCGAATCAAATGATTCTTTTCTAGTTGATAATAAATCCTACCTCTTATAATCCTTGCCACCACTTTACCCATATCCAAAGTAAGCCTGGTATATAATTACCAGGGTGGTCTCTTCTTCATTTCTTGAACAAGGGGATAACATTTGCTGTCGTCCAATCTTCTGGCACTATTCCTGTAGACAATCGCAATGTTAAGATTCGAGCCAATGTTAGTGTAACCTCGTCCCTAACTTCTCAGAGAATCCTAGGAAGGGAACTTATCTATTTTCACACTCTCCATAATTGCTAACATCTCCACCTTACGAACCTCAATCCCATCTAGTCTATTAGCCTTTACTCTTTATAGGCCTCGATAGCATTGTCTTTCCAGTGTGAATACTGATTCAAATATTTATTTAGTTCCTGTCCTATCTCCTTGGACTACACACACAACTTCACACTACTGTCCTTGATTGACACTAATCGTAATTTAGTCATTATTTTATTCGTGACATACTGATAGAACGCTTGTGGATTTTCCTGGATCCTACTTGCCAAAGACTTCTCATGCTCTCTCTTGGCTATTCTTCTCTTTTTCTTTAATTCCTCCCAGGATAACTTACAACTCTCAAGCATCTGAACTGAGCCTTCACGTTTCCTCTTTACATAAGCCTCCTTCTTCCACTTGACAAGCGATTCAATTTCTTCAGTAAAACACAGCAGCCTCACTCGACCACTTCCTTCTTTCCTGACATGTATAAACGTATCTACGACACAGAGTAGCTGTTGTTTGAAAAAGCTCCACATTTGAATTGTGCCCATCCCTTGTAGTTTCCTTCCCCATTCTATGCATCCTAAACCCTTTCCTAACCGCATCATAATTGTCTTTCCCCCAGCTATGACTCTTGTCCAGCGGTTAACCTGTCCCTTTCCATCGCTAAGGTAAACATAAATGAATTGTGGTCACTATCAGCCAAGTGTTCACCTACCTCTAAATCTAATACCTGGTCTGGTTCATTACTCAGTACCAAATCCAATTAGGCCTCATCCCTTGTTGGCCTATCTAGATACTGTGTCAGGAAACCATTCTGCACACATTGTACAAAAACTGACCCATATAATGTAATTGAACTGTAGCGTTCCCAGTCTATATTTGGAAAGATAAAGTCCTCCATAACAACTACTCTGTTATTTTCGATCATATCCAGTATCATCTTGTAATCCTTACTCTACATCTCTGGAGGGCAATAGAGAACTGACAACAGGGTGACCTCTCAATTTTTGTTTCTAAACACTTCCCATAATAACTCAGTCGACTAGTCCTTATCAAACATCCTTTCTGCTAACGTAATATTGTCTTTGATGAACGATGCCACCCCCCAAACACTTTTAGTACTTTCCTTGTTCTTAATGAAGCATCTAAACCCGGAACCTCCAACGATCAGTCCTATCCCTGCTCTATCCTTTTCTCCAAAATGGCCACAACATCAAACTGTACAACTGCACAATTTGGAAACAGGGTGAGGTTAGAGGGATGTTAAACAAGGGTGAGTTGGATAGATCAGAAGACATCATGAGGGGCGATAGACAGGAACAGACAGAAAATGGAAGTTGTATTTAGAAATTCTCACGGACGGCAAGGCCTTTATCTATTGCCATACCATTTGAGCACTGTGCGGATACTGGCTGTGGTCCCAGGGCATTTATCGCCAATAATATCACAGAGCTGAGTTGCTGACAGTTCAATGGAGTCCAAAAGGCCAAGTGATTTTTTTTTACAGTGAGAAGGTGGTTTAATTCAAATAGACTTGGTGAACAGCAGCAGGAACTGAGAATCGTGCTCGATACTGAGATACTGCGCTAGAGAATGTCAATGAGGTGGATCACTGACAGAGGGGAAATCAGCATCTCAGCTGTGGGCCAAATAATGATTGAGAAATATTCCACATCACTTCCGTGGTTTGGTAATACACATTTCAATTTATGTAGCTCAATATTATGAGTGTAGCTTATTTCTTTGTACTTTCCATAGTTTAGTATGGACAGAAAATCATTTTGTCTTGTAGTTTGTGTTCAATAAACAGATAGATTTTACTCCTCGTTCCTCACTTTAAATGTATCCTTGAATCTGTTCTTCATATGAATATTAAGGGTAACATTCCAATACTGATGACTGGGGAATATTATTTTCCCTCAATCCTGCCATGTCCCCCAATTCTTTCTGTTTTCTGTCTCCTCCACAATACCATAATCACACTGCAATTTAAGTCCAGTAAATAATATTTCATCACGGTTCATTAACATCAATAACATCAATAGGACAGGCCCCATCTGCCTCTTTCTAAACTTGGAATAACAATCCGAATTGTATTTGTCACGTACAATTCTCTGTTAATATATCCATGCCATTTGTCTGTTATAACCCCACGTTTCTCAGACACACATTCCCTTCAGATCATGAAATATAATAATTGTTTCAATGTTTTATCGAAATTATGATGCTTGATCATGAATTCCAGGATGTATGTTTCCATTTATAAACAGAGACGCATGTTTACGTTCTGATAAACTTATGGCATTTCTCCCGCATCCAAGACAGATTGAATGGTTACACTCAATTGATCTACCAGCCTCAGGATTTGTTCCATCAGTCACCCTCGCACAGCCCACCCAGAAAATGACAGTTTGAATCATTGTTTTGAATTTTAATAAAACAATATTGAATGAAAGGCATTGGCTGGAGCTATTTGTTCAGTGACTGTGATTGATGTCAGTCTCTGTGGATCGTAAATGTGTCACTGGAGGGTTTGCCTCTTCTATTAGTTAAGGACTCAGTTTAATGTGTTATCCCAGCATGGGCGGGAGCATCATCGACTTGACTAACAGGGATCAGCAGCTTGAGAGACGGGAGAGGAGAGATCAGAATCTGAGAACATTAGACTGGAAAGTTCCAATAATGGATCAGAATATTACAACAGACAGGAGTTTATCCTTGGGTCTTTACTACCTTTCTCAACCTTGGATATCATTAGCATTAAGGATCGAAGATATCTTTTGGATTATTCAAGTTGGTTACTATCCCATCCTCGCTATAGTTGGTGTTCCTGGTAAGTCATTCCATCTGACCATGAAACTAAGTTGAACTACATTGCTGTTCATATTCAAATTTTAGCATTTCGAAGTCATCATTTTCAGATCCAGTCAAAAATTTTATTGCTTACAGATTATAACTAGCAAATTGCTATTCACAGCTTACTCAACAATACACGAGGAGAAACCAGACTGTTCTTTAACTCCATGATCTTTTTTCTCCATTTAGATTTACATTTCTACATATTCTCCCCAATCACCAACCCTGCCTACGACTACTATCAGGAAAATTCAGTCACCTTCTGAGCCTCAGTGCAACTTCTGAATAATCCATCATTTGTACCTTTGCTGAATCCAGATATAGCCGTTTCAAGTCTCTTCTAACTTTGCTTCCGTCACAAAATACTTGCACTTGAGATGGGTAATTTGTTCTCTCCACAGAATCTGTCATATGGACAGACAGTGCATGGTGCTCAAGTCATTGATTTATCATCAAGAGGCACAGAATAATAATGCTTTGGTGTCTCATGCAGAAAGTTGATGCAATACAAATGAAATCATCACCACTTGTTTTAAACAGAAGCCTATCTGTTTACTTCATGTCCTGTAGAGAAGTCGATGCGTCATCCTTCCCTGGTCAGTTCTCTGTGTGTCTGCAAACCCACAGCAGTGTGTTTTACTCTGTACTGACCTGTGGAACAGCTGAACCGGCTACTCAGTTCAGGATCAGCATAACATACTGGTCTGACCATGGCTGCACACATCCCGTGAGGGCAGAACAAAAGAAAAGATCGCTCCCTTCCTCTGCCTGATTTCCATGTTCTTGCAAATGATTTACATTCATGTAGGTGACCATTCCCTGTTTCGAGTGAATTCTTTCGCATTGAGTCTCTCTCTGAGAGTGATATTCATCTCCATCGGCACCTCTTGTGATGACTTTATTGATGCTGATGTACAGACGTAAGGAACTTCTAAATTCCACATCATTGGCAGTGAGAGTGAAGGAATGGCTTTTTACAGCACAGGAAACAAGCTGAGACAGCTAAGTGAGGGAACAGAATTATTGCGATCAACCCTGAGATTGTTGGTGAGATACTATTTGGGGTGTTGTGGGCAGATTTTCTCTCCTTTATAAGGAATAATCCTCTTGGCAGAAAGAGTGTAAAGGAGTTTCACCAGACTCATTGTTGGGATGAGTGTACCATCGGGAGTGCATGAGGATTAATCTGTAGTGCTTTGAGTGCTTTGCATCTTAAGGGGATGGACAGTCACTCCTTATATTCGAAACAGACAATGACATGGTGGTAAATTCCATGGCTTGTTTATTACTTGGTTTAAATTATTCTCGATAGTTTAAAAGCGTCTGGGAACGTCCCTCTCATCCCACGCCACTCCCCATTTAAAATGAGAGAGAGAGAGTCAGTTGTTGAGTAACCTCTCCCCACAATATGAACGTCATGTAATCCAGAGTCCCGACAGGAGCCTCAATACCTTCATGCTAAAAAAAGTTAACAATTCCCATCAGCCTCTGACCTCCATGGAGAACATGGGTCTGTCTTCAGAGATAGAAGATGCCTCTTTGAGACTTGGTAGAAAACAGTTGGCTTCCTTCCTCACTGTGAGCGAAACATATTAAAGTATCATGTTTTCCACAGTCAATGGAGCCACGAGGATCATTGTGGAGTGGTCTATGAGTGCAGTCTTTGCTCCATTGTTTTTTTCAGGTTGGAGCATCAATGACACCCTCCTCTTCCTGTATAAATGACTTGAGGAGCTGACTGGCCTCCTCCGGCTCCCATGAAACAGGTTCAAGGGTGTAATTGGGTTCGGCCTGTTCCTGTTTAACAGATTAATGTACTGACCAGAGCCCTGCTCTTCTTGGGGAACAGGCAACACGATTGAATGGGTGTCCCTCTTCTTTTTCAATCGTTTCGAAAGGCTGAACGGCTTCCACATTTCTGTGCAACCAGCTTGAGATCTGAATGAGCTCCTCTTTTAACTGTCTGGCAGTACTGATACACGAATGTTAATGACACTTTAACAGCATAAAACAGAATGCAGTCCAGGTCTTGCTGCACATGGACACAGAGACTGGTTCAGGAACTCAGAGGGGACAAAATGTTCTGAACTTTGTGTGATCTTCAGTGATCAACCGCTTCTGATCTTATGATGGATCGGGGTGCCAGGGTTGCGGGCGCGAAGACATTGACGTCGGAACTGAAGATGTTTGTGTTGAGGAAGTTAATCTGAGGATCTCATGAACAGATGTCCTGGAACTGAGAGGACAGTTAGTCACCGCCCACATACATCTTCCTTTGTGCTCTGAAAAACCCCATCCAGTGGTAAGGGTACACCTGATTCCCATTAAACTCAAATAAGTAGATGGTCCCGATGACACCCTCAGTCAAATACTGCCTCGATATCAAGGCCATTCACTCTTTCCTGACCCCCCTGCTTTCACCTCTTGTTCATTGTAATAGGTGACGGTCTGTGGATGAGGGTAGAGCAGTGGATGTAGTGTACATGGATTTTAGTAAGGCATTTCATAAGGTTCCCCATGGTAGGCTTATGCGGAAAGTCAGGATGCATGGGAGTGGGAAATTTGGCCAGTTGGATAGAGAACTCGCTAACCGGTCGAAGTCAGAGAGTGGTGGTAGATGGTAAATATTCAGCCTGGAGCCCAGCTACAAGTGGAGTCCCACAGGGATCAGTTCTGGGTCCTCTGCTGTTTGTAATTTTTATTAATGACTTGGAAGGGGGAGTCGAAGGGTGGGTCAGTAAATTTGCAGATGATACGAAGATTGGTGGAGTTGTGGATAGTGAGGAGGGCTGTTGTCGTCTCCAAAGGGACTTAGATATGATGCAGAGCTGGGCTGAGGAGTGGCAGATGGAGTTCAACCCTCTCAAGTGTGAGGTTGTACATTTTGGAAGGACAAGTAAGAATGTGGAATACAGGGATAACGGTAGGGTTCTAATTAAGATGTCAGGTTCTTTACCAAGAGAGTGGTGGGGGCGTGGAATGCGCTGCCTGTGGAAGTGGCAGAGTTAAAATCATTGGTGATGGTGTAACTGTGATGGTGTGAATGTGAGGGGGTCAGGGTGACTGTGATGGTGTGAGTGTGAGGGGGTCAGGTTGACAGTGATCGAGTGAGTGTGAAGGGGTCAGGGTGACGGTGATGGGGTGAGTGTGAGGAGGTCAGGGTGACGGGGAAGGATTGAGTTTGAGGTGGTCAATGTGACGGTGATGGAGTTAGTGTGAGTGGGTCAGGGTGACAGTGATGGTGTGAGTTCGAGGGGGTCAGGGTGACTGTGATGGTGTGAGTGTGAGGTGGTCAGAGTGACAGTGATGGAGTGAGTGTGAGGGAGTCAATGTGACGGTGACGGAGTGAGTTTAAGTAGTTCAGGGTGACTGATGGAGTGAGTGTGAGGGTGAGTGAGGGTGACTGTCATGGAGCAAGTGTGAGTAGGTCAGGGTGACTGTGATAGTGTAAGTGTGAGGGGGTCGTGGGACTGTGATGGTGTGAGTGTGAGGGGGTCAGGGTGACAGTGATGGTGTGAGTATGAGGGGGTCAGTGTGACAGTGATGAAGTGAGTGTGAGGGGGTCAGTGTGATGGAGTGACTGTTGGGAGGTCATGGTAATGGTGATGGAGTGTGTGTGAGGGGGTCTGGGTGACGGTAATGAAGTGAGTGTAAGCGGGTCAGGGTGAAAGTGATGGAGTGAGTGTGGAGGGTCAGGGTGACGGTGATGTAGTGAGTGTGAGGGGGTCAGGGTGAAAGTGATGGAGTGAGTGTGAGGGGTTCCATGTGACGATGATTGAGTGCGTGTGAAGGGGTCTGGTGCAGGTGATGGAGTAAGTGTGAAGTGATCAAGCTGACTGTGATGGTGTGAGTGTGAGGGGGTCAGGAAGTTGTTGATGGAGTGAGTGTGAGTGGGTCAGAGTGACTGTGATGGAGTGAGTGTGAGGGAGTAAGAGTGACGGAGATGCAGTGAGTGTGAGGGTGTCAGGTTGACGGTGATGGAGTGAGTGTGAGGGAGTAAGAGTGACGGAGATGCAGTGAGTGTGAGGGGGTCAGGTTGACGGTGATTGAGTGAGTGTGAGGGGGTCAGTGTGACAGAGATGAAGTGAGTGTGGGGGGTCAGGGTGACTGTGATGGTGTGAGTGTGAGGGGGTCAGGATGTTGTTGATGCAGTGATTGTGAGGGGGTCAGAGTGACTGTGATGTAGTGAGTGTGAGGGAGTAAGAGTGACGGAGATGCAGTGAGTGTGTGGGGGTCAGTGTGACGGTGATGGAGTGAGTGTGAGGGGTTCAATGTGTCGATGATGGAGTGAGTGTGAAGAGGTCTGGTGCCGGTGATAGAGTAAGTGTGATGTGATCAGGGTGACTGTGATGGAGTGAGTGTGAGGGAGTCAGGGTGACGGTGATGGAGTGAGTGTGAGAGGGTCAGGATGTTGTTGATGGATTGAGTGTGAGGGGGTCAGGGTGACTGTGATGGAGTGAGTGTGAGGGAGTCAGAGTGACGGAGATGCAGTGAATGTGAGGGGGTCAGGTTGACGGTGATGGAGTGAGTGTGAGGGGGTCAGGGTGACTGTGATTGAGTGAGTGTGAGGGGGTCAGTGTGACAGTGATGAAGTGAGTGTGGGGGGTCAGGTTGACGGTGATGTAGTGAGTGTGAGGGGGTCAGGGTGACAGTGATGGAGTGAGTGTGAGGATGAGTGAGGGTGACTGTGATGGAGCGAGTGTTGTTCTATGTTCTATGTTCTACTGTCCAGCCTCTCCTCCCCACTGACTGTGTCTGCGATCTGTCCCTCCTCCCCTAACCACACAAGGCAAACCAAGCTCAGTGTCTTTGTGAAAATCAAGGCCGGAGTGTGCAGACCTCCTGGAGAGGGGGAAGAAATTTTAAAATTAAACGGGAAAGGTGAGGTGATAATATCACTCAGTGGGCTGAGGAGTGGCAGATGGAGTTTAGTTTGGATTAATGCAAGGTATTGGATTTGGTAAATCAAACAAGAGCAGGGCCTATAAAATTAAAAGTAAGGCCTTTGGCAGTGTTGTAGTACAGAGACCTAGGCCGTCAGGTAGAGTTCATTAAAATTTGCATCTGATACAGAGAGTGTGGTTCAGAAGGTGTTTAAAACATTTGTCTTCGTTGGTCAGACCTTTGAATTGGGACGTTATGTTGTGGTTGTACAGGACATTGGTGAGACCTCTTCTGGAATACTGTGTCCAGTCCGGTCACCCTGCCCGCTCATTCCGTAGGCACACCATCCTCTGTGTGAAACAGCTGCCCCTTAGGTCACTTTTAAATGTTTCCCCTCTCACCTTAAACATTTGCCCTCTAGTTTTGGTCTCCCCTACCCTTAGAAAACACCTTGACTATTCCCTTATATATTATTGACCTTGATGTTTTTACGCTGGAGAGGGGTCAGAAGAGATTAACCTGGATGTTGCTGGGAATGGGGGGAGTGAGCTATAAGGAGAGGCTGGATAGGCTGGGACTTTTTTCACTGGAGAGGATGAGATTAAGGGGTAACTTTACAGACGTTCATAAAATAATGAGGGGTACAGATAAGCTGAAGGGCTGATGTCTTTTCCTGAGAGTTGGGGATTCAAAACTGAGGGATATTTTAAGCTGCGAGGAAAAAGATTTACAAAAGTCACGAGAGGTAATTATTTTAGACAGAATCTGGCTTGGGTGTTGAATGAACCTCCAGAGGAAGTGGTGAAAGCAGGGACAGTTACAACGTTTAAGGGACATTTAGATCAGTACATGGATAGGACATCAGTTTGGATGATGCTGTGAGCAGCTGCCCTCTCCCTCCCCCTCCCCCTCCCCCTCCCCCTCTCTGAATGAATCCCTGTTAGTTTTCACCCTCTGCCATTGCTTGTGCAGTGGCGTGAGGACGCCAGCAGATGGAGGCATTGAATCACTTTAAGTACCACAGAGACTGTCAGACCTGCCCCACACAGAGACATACAGATACACACACAGCAATTGTTAGGGCGCGGCATGAAGCTCATCTGGTAACTTAAATGAAACATAAAGAAATACTCAATTCGCCTCGTAACCTGTTAAAATATGAGTGGCAGAGAACTCCAAAATGACACTGTTTAAACAAAAATATCAACTTATTTTTTCACTCTGAAAGTGAACATTTTACATCATCTATTCACAACTCTGGGACCCCCTTTCTCTTAACTGCTTATACCCGATTCCAGCTCTATAGCAACATTCTGTTTCTGGGTCTGCCATTCTCTCATACCACAGGTGCTTGTAAGCTCTCAGTCCAGAACAGCATTAAAGGTACTGTACACGCTTTCGACTTCATCACATTATACTCTGATGAATATAGATAAGTGGAACCTATCCGGATTTCTCTAGCTCTGTGGTTTGTCAATATTTCATCTTCTCTGTCTCGTATGTGTCAGGATTTTTGTTGCTCCATTGACAGTATGTCATTATTCGACTCTGTCCGTGGGAATATATCAGTACACTTGCTGACACTCGTGTATGTGGGGCAGGATTTCAGTTGTTTCATGGGGACTGTGAGGCTATGACAATCTCAATGTTTGTAAATGGCACCAAACCTGGAAGAACTCTGAAGTCTATGGAGGTCAGTGTGGAACTCTAACAGGACAATCACACGTTGGTGTAGTGTTCAGATTTATTGCAGATGGGGATCAGTGCAAAGCAGTGTGAGGTGATGCGCTTTGGTAGGAAGGACAGTGAAAGACAGTTTAAAACAGGCTGTACCGTTATAAAGGGGCTGTCGGAACAGAGAGCGCTTGGTTTACATGAGCACAGATTGTTGAAGATGTCAGGACAAGTGAGGAGCAGCGGCCGAGGAAAAACGAACCCGGGAGACTACAGCTAAGGTAAGACAGTTTGTTTCAAAATTACTTACCTGTAGCGGGCAGCGGTTTTTTTTTTCTCTCTTCACAAAAAGAGCGGGAGCAGCAGAGGAAGTGACGGTAAACAGAGGGGCAGCCGGGAAGGAGAACGGTGAGTATAAATACTCCCCCTTTAATCACCAACGGTCATTTGAGTGGGAGCAGCGGCCGAGGAAAAACGAACCCGGGAGACTACAGCTAAGGTAAGACAGTTTGTTTCAAAATTACTTACCTGTAGCGGGCAGCGGTTTTTTTTTCTCTCTTCACAAAAAGAGCGGGAGCAGCAGAGGAAGTGACGGTAAACAGAGGGGCAGCCGGGAAGGAGAACGGTGAGTATAAATACTCCCCCTTTAATCACCAACGGTCATTTGAGTGGGAGCAGCGGCCGAGGAAAAACGAACCCGGGACTACAGCTAAGGTAAGACAGTTTGTTTCAAAATTACTTATCTGTAGCGGGCAGCGGAAGTGAGGTTGGAGCGCATAGCTGGGCGGGAAGGCAAGTGATTAGTATTTGAGTGGAATGTTCCTCCTGCAGGATGTTTGAGGTAGGGGTGACCACCGATACTCCTGGCAACTTCGTGTGCAGGAAATGCAGTCAGATCCTGATCCTCACCCAACGAGTTAGGGAACTGGAACTGGATGAGCTGAGGATTATTCGAGAGGGTGATCGATAGAAGCTACAGGGACATAGTTACGCCAGAGAACAGAGGTCGCTGGGTAACAGTTAGAGGTGGGAAGGGGAAGAAACAGGCAGTGCAGGGTTCCCCTGTGGTCGTTCCCCTAAAAAATAAGTATGCAGCTTTGGAAACTGTTGGGGGGGACAGCCTTGCAGGTGTAAGCTGCAGTGAACGGGTCTGTGGCTCTGAGATTCAGAAGGGAAAGGAGGAGAAGAAGAGAGCGCTAGTTATAGGGAACTCTCTAGTTAGAGGGACGGACAGGCGGTTCTGTGGATATGGGCGAGACTCTCGGATGGTTTGTTGCCTCCCAGGTGCTAGGGTCCGAGACGTCTCGGACCGTGTCTTCAGAATCCTTAAGGGGGAGGGTGTGCAGCCAGAAGTCGTGGTACACATTGGCACCAACGACATAGGTAGGAAGAGGGGTGGGGAGGTCATTCAAGAGCTCAAGGAGTTAGGCTGGAAGCTAAAAGCTAGGACAGACAGAGTCGTCATCTCTGGGTTGTTGCCGGTGCCACGTGACAGAGGCAAAGAATAGGGAGAGAGTGCAGTTGAACACGTGGCTGCAAGGATGGTGTAGGAGGGAGGGCTTCAGATATTTGGACAATTGGACTGCATTCTGGGGAAGGTGGGATCTGTATAAACAGGACGAGTTGCACCTGAACCAGAAGGGCACCAATATCCTGGGGGGTAGGTTTGCTAGCACTCTTCGGGGGGGTTTAAACTAATTTGGCAGGGGGATGGGATCCGGACTTGTAGTCTAGCAAGTAAGCTAGCTGTGTGTCAGGATGTCCAAGACTGTAGGGAGGCTGTGGAGAAGGTAGCACTGACAGGGACTACTTGCAGACACAGATGGGCTCAAGTGCGTATACTTCAATGCAAGGAGTATCAGAAATAAGGTGGGTGAACTTAAGGCGTGGATCGGTACCTGGGACTACGATGTTGTGGCCATCACGGAAACATGGATAGATGAGGGACAGGAATGGCTGTTGGAGGTTCCTGGTTACAGATGTTTCAGTAAGATTATGGAGGGTGGTAAAAAAGGAGGGGGGGTGGCATTGCTAATTAGAAATGGTATAACGGCTGCAGAAAGGAAGTTTGAGGGGGATCTGCCTCTGGAGGTAGTATGGGCTGAAGTCAGAAATAGGAAAGGTGCAGTCACCTTGTTGGGTGTTTATTATAGGCCCCCCAATAGGAGCAGAGATGTGGAGAAACAGATTGGGAAACAGATTTTGGAAAGGTGCAGAAGCCACAGGGTCGTAGTCATGGGCGACTTCAACTTCCCAAATATTGATTGGAAGCTCTTTAGATCAAGTAGATTGGATGGGGCGGTGTTTGTGCAGTGTCCAGGAAGCGTTTCTAACGCAGTATGTAGATTGTCCAACCAGAGGGGAGGCCATATTGGATTTGGTACTCGGTAACGAACCGGGACAAGTGGTGGGCTTGTTAGTGGGTGAACATTTTGGTGATGGCGACCACAATTCTGTGACTTTCACCTTGGTTATGGAGAGAGATAGGTGCGCACAACAAGGAAGTTTTTACAATTGGGGGAAGGGAAATTACGATGCTGTAAGACAGGATTTGAGGAGCATACGTTGAGAGCATAGGCTGTCAGGGAAGGATGTGGTGGAAATGTGGGACTTTTTCAAGGAGCAGATACGACGTGTCCTTGATATGTATGTACCGATCAGGCAGGAAAGAAATGGTCGTGTGAGGGAGCCTTGGTTGACGAGGGAGGTTGAATGTCTCGTAAAGAGGAAGAAGGAGGCTTACATAAGGTTGTGGAAACAAGGTTCAGACAGAGCAGTGGAGGGATAAGGATAGCCAGAAGGGACCTGAAGAAAGGGATTAGGAGAGATAAGAGAGGGCATGAAAAATCCCTGGCGGATAGGATCAAGGATAACCCCAAGGCATTCTATGCGTATGTGAGAAACCTGAGAATGACGAGAACGAGGGTAGGTCCGATCAAGGACAGTGGTGGGAGACTGTGTATTGAGTCGGAAGAGATAGGAGAGGTCTTGAACAAGTACTTCTCTTCAGTATTTACGAACGAGAGGGACCGTATTGTTGAAGAGGAGAGTGTGAAACGGACTGATAAGCTAGAAGAGATACCTGTTAGGAAGGAAGATGTGTTGGACATTTTGAAAAACTTGAAGATAGACAAGTCCCCCGGGCCTGACGGGATATATCCTAGGATTATGTGGGAAGCAAGAGAGGAAATTGCAGTACCGTTGGCAATGATCTTCTCGTCTTCACTGGCAACTGGGGTGGTACCAGGGGACTGGAGAGTAGCGAATGTTGTGCCCCTGTTCAAAAAAGGGAATAGGGATAACCCCGGGAATTACAGGCCAGTTAGTCTTTCTTCTGTGGTAGGCAAAGAAATGGCAAGGGTACTGAGGGATAGGATTTACGAGTATCTGGAAAGACACTTCTTGATTAGGGACAGCCAGCACGGATTTGTGAAGGGTAGGTCTTGCCTTACAAGTCTTATTGAATTCTTCGAGGAGGTGACCAAGCATGTGGATGAGGGTAGAGCAGTGGATGTAGTGTACATGGATTTTAGTAAGGCATTTGATAAGGTTCCCCATAGTAGGCTTATGCGGAAAGTCAGAAGGCAAGGGATAGAGGGAAATTTGGCCAATTGGATAGAAAACTGGCTAACCGGTCGAAGTCAGAGTGGTGGTAGATGGTAAATATTCAGCATGGAGTCCAGTTACAAGTGGAGTTCCGCAGGGATCAGTTCTGGGTCCTCTGCTGTTTGTAATTTTTATTAATGACTTAGATTAGGGAGTCGAAGGGTGGGTCAGTAAATTTGCAGATGATACAAAGATAGGTGGAGTTGTGGACAGTGAGGAGGGCTGTTGTCGGCTGCAGAGGGACTTAGATATGATGCAGAGCTGGGCTGAGGAGTGGCAGATGGAGTTCAACCCTGCCAAGTGTGAAGTTGTCCATTTTGGAAGAACTATTAAGAATGCGGAATACAGGGTTAATGGTAGGGTTCTTGGTCAGGTGGAGGAACAGAGGGATCTTGGGGTCTATGTACATAGATCTTTGAAGGTTGCCACTCGGGTAGAGTTTGTAAGAAGGCCTATGGAGTATTATCGTTCATTAGCAGAGGGATTGAATTCAAGAGTCGTGAGGTGATGTTGCAGCTGTACAGGACTTTGGTTAGGCCACATTTGGAGTACTGTGTGCAGTTCTGGTCGCCTCACTTTAGGAAAGATGTGGAAGCTTTGGAGAGGGTGCAGAGAATATTTACCAGGATGTTGCCTGGAATGGAGAGTAGGTCGTACGAGGATAGGTTGAGAGTTCTCGGCCTTTTCTCGTTGGAACGGCGAAGGATGAGGGGTGACTTGATAGAGGTTTATAAGATGATCAGAGGAATAGATAGAGTAGACAGTCAGAAACTTTTTCCCCGGGTACAACAGAGTGTTACAAGGGGACATAAATTTAAGGTGAAGGGTGGAAGGTATAGGGGAGATGTCAGGGGTGGGTTCTTTACCACTCCCTCGGACAGCGCATTCCATGCCCCCACCACTCTCTGGGTAGAGTCAGATTCATTGGCGACCTTTAAGCGGCATTTGGATAGGTACATGGATGGGTGCTTAATCTCGGATAGAAGTTCGGCACAACATCGTGGGCCGAAGGGCCTGTTCTGTGCTGTATTGTTCTATGTTCTATGTTCTAAATATCTCAGATTAGTTTCAGTTTCTGAGCTGTTTACAGGGGGAGGTGTAGGAGGGAGTCTCCGTGCTCCCTCCCTGGGAGGTGGTGGAGACGATGTGTTGTGAGCCCACCCTCCTGCCCACCGAAACTGTGGGGATTTCCTTTGTACCAGCTCGACACAAAAGGGAGATGGCATCAGGGCCATGGCTTCTAAGTTGTGTCGGGGGGGAAACGGAGCTGCCAATGGGTTTAAAGTGAGAATTGCCCTTCACTGAACATTGCTCCTTACTCGGTCGGTGGGACGTGGATGTTTCAGAATCTCCACACGAGGTGTCCCGGTCGTCTCCGGCTCCTACCAGGGTCCTCCCCACATGGCGGGGGGAGGGGTGTGAGGGAACGAATATCGGGCACTCCACCACCCGGCTTGGCCCTTTCTGTCCTATTCCAGGCTGTTTCTCCTGGAATGGGAGAAAGGGAGGGGGGGGGTGGAGGGAGGGAGGGTGGGAGTGGATGGCCCTGCTGTTAGTGCTGGTGTAGGTGTGGGATGTGGTCATGGTGAGGTGTCCGGAGGGAGTCAGTCCCCAATGTTGTATCCATGCAGGGTTATTAGCGGTGGGGGTAAAGTGGAGAGACAGAGAGACAGAGAGACAGAGAGACAGAGAGACAGAGAGACAGAGAGACAGAGAGACAGAGAGACAGAGAGACAGAGAGACAGAGAGACAGAGAGACAGAGAGACAGAGAGACAGAGAGACAGAGAGACAGAGAGACAGAGAGACAGAGAGACAGAGAGACAGAGAGACAGAGAGACAGAGAGACAGAGAGACAGAGAGACACCATGAGACTTGTTCGGGAGTAGTTGCAATCACAGATATACAGTGAGTGTGAGGGAGCAGAGACAATACGGTGACCCTTATCCTGACAGTAGGGAAGTTTATTGAAGCTTGTCCTGTATTGCTGGGCATTTCTTCCGATCGCAGATACCGCACTGAGCTGGTTGGGGAGCTCGGATCATGCTCAGTAGGTCTGGTGGTGTGGTCCCCTCTCGGAAGAGAATGGTCCCCCTCTGTACTAGCCTATCTACCATGAGCTCCGTGTCCCTGTCGACAAACCGTGGTGTAATTACCCCTTATCTGCCATGCTCGGGGTAAACTTTGCAGGGCAGCTCCAAACTGAGAGAGCTCAACCGTGTGCTCAATGGCCTTTTCAAAGATGGCGCCAGTGTCATGGATCATGGAATATCCAGCAGCACCCGGGCGATGATGAGTACCTCCAGCCATATTGGCTGGGAGAATCGGGCTGGTATTGAATGAGAGGGACACCATGGGATAGGTTTTGGTAGTTAATGAGGTGAGTTCAATAAGATAGCACCAGGAAACTAGCTCAGCCTCTTGTGGATGATCCCTCTGTCACAGTCAATGGAAATGATACTGAGACAAATTATTGTTAGATTTATCTCAATGAGTCAAAGACTCTGCTGACCCTACACCAAGATACAAAGCTGCAGAATAAATACTCATCCAAAACTCTGCATCATCTGAACTCTCACCAATATCATGTTCACCTACCATTCCTGGAAACACTTATGTTACAGGATGCTGTTAAAATGTTTTGATTTGAGCATTCTGAAACCTGGGAATACATCCTTCCATAACACTGTCTCCCAGTCTCCCCCTCTCTGTCTATTTCCCATAGACCTCACATTTGTTATTGTTTAAACTGATTCCCCCTCAGTCCTGTCACTTCCAGCCCGGGCTGCAAGTTTCCCTACACTGGGCAGGGATCTAACACAGTGATACAGATCAATGCACTGTGGTGGTGTATACAGTCCTACATGCTGGGAGGGTAATTGCTCCTGGGTTACAGATCAATGCACTAGGGTGGTGTACACAGTCTACATGCTGGGAGGGTAACTGCTCCTGGGTTACAGATCAATGCACTGGGGCGGGGTACACAGTCCTACATGCTGGGAGGGTAACTGCTCCTGGGTTACAGATCAATGCAGTGGGGCGGGGTACACAGTCCTACATGCTGGGAGGATAACTGCTCCTGGATTACTGATTAATTCATGGGTGATCACTGCACAGGTCTCTATGCTGAACAGACTGTCTGTTTGAGGTTTATAGATAATGCAATGATGTGGTCAGTGCAGCTCCCGGTGCTCGTTGGATATGTAGCCTGTGCACAGTACATCATCTTGGTGGCGTGGATAGGGGGAAAGGTGTTGGACAGGTCAAGGAGTCCCCCTGAACGTTCTGTCCCCAACAATCTATAATTGACATTCCCCGGAATATTCTGTCCCCAACATTCTATAACTGACATTCTCCGGAACATTCTGTCCCTGACATTCTATAACTGACATTCCCCGGAACGTTCTGTCCCTGACATTTTGTGAACGGCCGGACGTCAGTGAATTGAACACCCGATGAGATCCCGAGGAAAGGGATCCTGTTCCAGGGACAAGGCGACACTGTTCCGAAGGCCCCTCAGGCAGTTAAAGGGGTGAATACGTTTTCCCTGCGTATACATTTCTCCACGACACAGGATCGACCACAATTTAGACCTAACTACAGGAATTCCCAAAATTCGTTTGTCTTCAGGAAGCTGGGAGGGAATGCTTCAGGACAGCAACGTTTCCACCCTCCGTATTAGGAACTGGGAAGGAGTGACCTGTGCCTGCTCTCGAATGATCGAGTGTGTGGGAAAGTTCTAGAAACCATTTGTCCTTCTGCATGTGTCTCTGTGTGTTTGGGGAGGAAGGGTTTCTTGTGGTTTATGTCATATTTTTGTCATTAATTCCCACCCTCCCATTTGTTATTCCAGCTCCAATTATTTTAATAAATCCCTGAATACAGGGACACATTTGAAAATCTCACTGGGTCCCCGATCAAACGGGTCCCTTTCCCTCCAAGCTGATGGATAATGGGTTTGTTTTCCTTTCTCACAGCTAACTTAGTGACCACCTACGTCCTGCTTTATAAAGATTGTGGATTGTCTCCATGTGTCAGACGTTACCTGGGGGCCATGGCAGCGGCGGATCTCCTGGTCATTACCCTCGACCTGATCCTGAGACACATTCCCACTGTTTATCGGGAACAGTTTTATTTCCTGATGGACTCCATCCCTGTGTGTAATATCCACGCCGTCCTGCTTTATGCAGCCACTGACTGCTCTGTCTGGTTCACCGTCACTTTCACCTTTGATCGGTTTGTGGCCATTTGTTGCCAGAAGCTGAAAAGTAAATATTGCAGGGAGAAAACGGCGGCTGTGGTTCTGGGAGCAGTGACTGTGCTGAGCTGTTTAAAGAACATTTTCTGGTATTTTATGCTCACGGCTCAGTATCGGCTGCGGAACACCCCTTGGGTTTGTGTTGTAACAACCGCTGTTCTATTCTCCCGTGTCTGGGTCACAATCGAGTTCCTCCACCACATTCTAACCCCGTGTGTCCCATTTCTCCTGATTCTGCTGCTCAATGTTCTCACCGTCAGACACATTTTAGTGACCAGCAGAGCCCGCAGGAGACTCCGCGCTCACACCAATGGGGACGCTCAGTCTGACACTGAAATGAGAAACCGAAAAAAATCCATCATGTTACTGTTTGTGATGTCGGCCAATTTCATCCTGTTATGGTCAACGTTCATGCTGTATTCTATATGGAGCCGGATGTGGTTTATTGGGTATCAGTCTGTGTTTCTCGATGCCTTTGTGCAGGAATTGGGCTTCATGCTGCAGCTCCTCAGTTGCTGCACAAACACCGCGATTTATGCCATGACCCAGACTAAGTTCAGGCAGCAGCTGAAGAATGTGCTGAAATATCCCTTCACCCAAATCCATCCATCCATCAAATTCCCTCATTAATCAATCCATCCGGAATTTTCTCATTTCAGTTCAGTGTTTCAGCGATGGAGCAGCCTGTTGCTATGGTAACAGACAGGGGGTCGCACTGGTTTGTCCATCCTTATCCCCCAGGGGGGTTTACAGGGAAACATTTCAATGTTTCTCACAACTCAGGGGCCAGTGTGAAAAGGCACCATCCCACTGACTGTATACATCACTTCCATTTGTAAACAATAAAAATATTGATTCAAGCGTGCCGAGCAGCAGAGTGACCAATGTTGTTGTGTGTCTTTGTGTCGGAGAAGCTGAGCTGGAGAGAGACAGACTCAGCCCCAAGTCCTGGTCCTCAGGGAAGGAGAGGTCACCGCGCCCTGAACTCAGGAGCTGGGTTTAACTCCATCTGACCCCGCCCCCACTCCAACCTGACCTCCCCATTTCCTCACCCCTACTTTTCCTCCTCAATACTCTCCCTCTCTCTCTCTTTCTGCACACTGCCTCTTTCTCACCACCTCTCCCTTTCACTCTCTCTGGTCCCCTCTCAGACAGCCCCCAACCCCGGTTTCTCCACCTGCCTCCACTATTCTTTCTTCCTCTCTCTCCCCCTTTCTCTCTCACACCCCCAACATGAGTTTCTCCACCTGCCTCCATTCTTCTCTTTCCACTTCATCCTCACTCTCTCTCTCTCCTACCGTCTCTGTCTCCCTCCCGCAATTCCGTCTCTACCCCATTTTCCCCACCTCCCACTTCCCACATCTCTCGATTATCTCACCCCCACCCCGCCACATGCAGCCTCACCACCAACCCCCAGTCTCTGGGTCAGAGGGAGAGGGAAGGACCAGGGAGACAGAGTTTGTCAGAGAGAGAGGAAGGGCGGGACAGGAGGGAGAGAGATTCAATCAGAGAGAAACGGAGGGATGTGGGGAGAGAGAGACCAAGATAGGGGGATTGAGAGTGAGAGAAGATGGAGAGAGAACCAAGTAGCATGGAGAGACAGAGAGAGAGAGAGAGAGAAGGGAGAGATAAGCTGAGCGAGGGAGAGAGAGAGAAAGAAATAGGGGAGACATAATGAGAGAGGGGTCACAGAGAGAGAGGGGCACAGAGAGAGAGGGGCACAGAGAGAGAGGGGCACAGAGAGAGAGGGGCAGACAGGGAGAGAGGGGCAGACAGAGAGAGAGGGGCACAGAGAGAGAGGAGTTGACAGAGAGAGGAGGGGACAGAGAGAGAGGGGAGAGAGAGTGGGAGAGAAAGAGAGGGTCAGAGAGAGGGGAACAGAGAGAGAGGGGAAAAGAGAGGGGGACAGAGAGAGGGGCACAGAGAGAGAGGGGGGACAGAGAGAGGGCTGTAGAGAGAGGGGGACAGAGAGAGGAGGGGGGTAAGAGAGAGGGGGGACAGAGAGGGTGGATAGATAGAGGCAGAACAGAGGGGGGGACAGAGAGAGGAATACCAGATAGAGGGGGGACAGAGTGAGTGAGGGGGACTGAGAGACGGTGACAGAGAGAGGGCAGAGAGAGGGCGAAAGAGAGAGGAGGGCAGAGAGAGGGGTACAGAGGGAGGTGCGACAGAGAGAGAGGGACATAGAGACGGTGACAGACAGGGGGCAGAGAGAGGGCGACAGAGAGATGGGGACAGAGAAAGGGGGGACAGAGAAAGGGGGAGGGGGGAGAGAGAGAGGTGACAGAGAGAGGGGGTACAGAGAGAGAGGGGGAAAGAGGGACGGGGGCCAGAGCGACGGTGACAGACAGTGGGGAGAGAGAGGGGTACAGAGATGGGGGGGCAGAGAGAGGGGAGACAGAGAGCGGGGGGACAGAGGGAGGGGGACAGAGGGGGGGGGGACAGAGAGATGGTGACAGAGAGGGGGCAGAGAGAGTGCGACAGAGAGAGGGGGACAGAGAGAGGGTACAGAGAGAGGGGGAGAGAGGAAAAGGGGGGCAGAGCGACGGTGACAGACAGGGAGGAGAGAGAGGATTACAGAGATGGGGGGCAGAGAGAGGGGGGACAGAGAGAGGCATGACAGAGAGCGGGAGGACAGAGGGAGGGGGACAGAGGGAGGGGTACAGAGGGAGGAGGACAGAGAGATGGTGGCAGAGAGGGGGCAGAGAGAGCGCGACAGATAGAGGGAGACAGAGAGAGAGGGGGACAGAGAGAGAGGGGACAGAGAGAGAGGGGAGAGAGAGTGGGGGAGAAAGACGGGGTCAGAGAGAGGGGAACAGAGAGAGAGGGGAACAGAGAGAGAGGGGGACAGAGAGAGAGGGGCACAGAGAAAGAGAGAGAGGGTCAGAGAGAGGGGGGAAAGAGAGAGGGCTATAGAGAGAGGGGGACCGAGAGAGGAGGGGGGTCAGAGAGAGGGGGGACAGAGAGGGTGGACAGATAGAGGCAGAACAGAGAGGGGGGACAGAGAGAGGGGCAACAGATATAGGGGGGACACAGTGAGAGAGAGGGACTCAGAGACGGTGACAGAGAGAGGGCAGAGAAAGGGCGACAGAGAAAGGAAGGCAGAGAGAGGTGTACAGAGAGGGGGGGACAGAGAGAGAGGGACAGACAGACGGTGACAGACAGGGGGCAGAGAGAGGGCGACAGAGAGATGGGGACAGAGAAAGGGGGGACAGAGAAAGGAGGGAGAGAGGGGGGAGAGAGAGGGGTGACAGAGAGAGGGGGTACAGAGAGAGGGGGACAGAGGGAGGGGGACAGAGAGAGGGGGGACAGAGAGATGGTGACAGAGAGGGGGCAGAGAGAGTGCGACAGAGAGAGGGGGACAGAGAGAGGGTACAGAGAGAGGGGGAGAGAGGAAAAGGGGGGGCAGAGCGACGGTGACAGACGGGGGGAGAGAGAGGATTACAGAGATGGGGGGCAGAGAGAGGGGGGACAGAGAGAGGCATGACAGAGAGCGGGAGGACAGAGAGAGGGCGACAGAGAGAGGGGGACAGAGAGAGAGTGGACAGAGAATGGGGGAGAAAGACGGGGTCAGAGAGAGGGGAACAGAGAGAGAGGGGAACAGAGAGAGAGGGGGACAGAGAGAGAGGGGCACAGAGAAAGAGAGAGGAGGTCAGAGAGAGAGAGAGAGGGGGAAAGAGAGAGGGATACAGAGAGAGGGGGACAGAGAGAGGAGGGGGGTCAGAGAGAGGGGGGACAGAGAGGGTGGACATATAGAGGCAGAACAAAGAGAGGGGACAGAGAGAGGGGCAACAGATAGAGGGGGGACACAGTGAGAGAGGGGGACTGAGAGACGGTGACAGAGAGAGGGCAGAGAAAGGGCGAGAGAGTGGGGCCAGAGAGTGGGAGAGAGAGATAGGGGACAGAGACAGTGGGACAGAGAGAGTGGAAACAGAGAGAGCGGGACAGAGAGAGGGGACCGAGAGAGGGGGACAGTGGGGAAGGTGGCAGAGAGATGGCAACAGAGAGAGTGACAGAGAGAGAGGGGGGGCAGAAAGAGGCGTCAGAGAGAGGGGAACAGAGAGAGAGGAAGACAGAGGGAGGGGTGGCACAGAGAGAGGGAGACAGAGAGTGGGGAATAGAGATATGGGGACATACAGAGGGGGACAGAGTGAGGGGGGGCAGAGAGAGATGAGGGCAGAGAGAGAGAGCGACAGAGAGTGGTGCACAGAGAGTGGGGGAGATAGAGGGGGGTCAGAGAGTGGGGGATAGAGAGCGGGGCACAGAGAGTGGGGGAGATAGAGGGGGTCAGAGAGAGAGGGGGTCAGAGAGAGAGGGGGACAGAGAGAGCGGTACAGTGAGGGAGGGGGAAGAGAGATGGCGACAGAGAGAGAGGGACACAGAGAGAGAGAGGGACAGAGAGAGTGGGTGCATAAAGAGGCGTCAGAGAGAGGGAACAGAGAGAGAGGAGGACAGAGAGAGAGGGGAAAGAGGGATGGGGACAGTCAGAGGGGGACAGAGTGAGGGGTGCAGTGAGAGGGGGCAGAGAGTGGGCGACAGAGACTGGGGCACAGAGAGTGGGGGAGATAGAGGGGGTCAGAGAGAGGAGGACAGAGAGAGGTGTACAGAGTGGGGGAGAGAGAGGGGTCAGAGAGTGGGGGGATGGAGAAAGTGGGGAACAGAGAGAGAGAGGGGAACAGAGAGGGGGGGACAGAGAGGGGGGTAGAGAGAAGGGGAGAGATATAGGGGACAGAGAGGGGAACAGAGAGAGGGGAAACAGAGAGCACGGGACAGAGAGAGGGGGCAGAGAGAGGGGACAGAGAGGGTGGACAGATAGAGGCGGGACAGAGAGGGGGACAGAGAGAGGAGGGCAGAGAGAGTGTGACAGAGAGAGAGGTACAGAGAGAGAGGGGGCAGAGAGTGCGGCAGAGAGACGTGAACAGAGAGAGGGGGTACAGAGAAAGGGGGGACAGAGAGCGAGGGGACTGAGAGTGGGGGTCAGAGACAGGGGTAAAGAGTGCGGGAGGGAGAGGGGGTCAGAGAGAGGGGGACAGAGATAGGGGTCGAGAGAGAGGGGGGTAGAGAGAGGGGGCAGAGAGTGGGCGACAGAGAGTGGGGGCAGAGAGCGGGGGAGAGAGGGGGCAGAGAGGGAGGGGGTCAGAGGGAGGGGGCAGAGAGAGAGGCGGGTGGGAGAGAGAGGGGGATCAGAGAGAGGTGGGCGGGAGAGAGAGGGGGACAGAGAGAGAGGGGACAGAGAGAGGGGGAACAGAGAGAGGGCTAGCAGAGAGAGGGGGATACAGAGATGGGGACAGAGAGAAAAGGGACAGAGAGAGAAGCACAGAGGGCGGGGGACAGAGAGTGGGGGAGATTAAGGATGTCAGAGAGCGGGACGAAGACAGAGGGGGACAGTGCGAGGGAGCAGAGAGAGAGGGGGCTGAGATAGGCGGCAGAGAGAGGGGGGCAGAGAGAGGGGGCAGACGGAGAGGGTCAGAGAGAGAGGGGGCAGAGAGAGTGGGACAGAGAGACGGGGGACAGAGAGAGGGGGAACCGAGAGAGGGGTAGCAGAGAGAGGGGGGTACAGAAAGGGGGACAGAGGGAGGGGGGACAGAGAGACGGTGACAGAGAGGGGGCAGAAAGTGGGCGACAGAGAGAGAGAGGGACAGAGAGGGGGCAGAGAGTTGGGGGGACAGAGAGAAAGGGTGAAAGAGAGAGTGGGACAGAGGGAGAGTTGGCAGAGAGAGGGGACCAGACAGAGAGGGGACAGAGAGATGGTGACAGAGAGGGGGGCAGAGAGAGGGAGACAGAGAGAAGTGGGACAGAGAGAAGGGGTACAGAGAGAGAGGCACAGAGAGAAGGGGGACAGAGAGAAATGGGACAGAGAGAGGGGGACAAAGAGAGGGGGGCAGAGAGAGGGAACAGAGAGAGGGGACTGATAGTGGGTGAGATAGATGGGGTCAGTGAGAGGGGGATAGAGAGACAGGGGACAGAGAGAGGCGGACAGAGACAACGGCGAACAGAGAGAGAGCGACAGAGAGGGTGGACAGAGAGAGGCGGGACAGACAGGCGGGACAGAGAGGGGGGCAGAGAGAGGAGGGCAGAGAGTGGGTGACAGAGAGAGAGGACAGAGTGTGTGGGAGATAGAGGGGGTCAGAGAGCGGGGGACAGAGAGAGGGGGACAGAGAGACAGGGGGACAGAGAGAGATGGGGGCAGAGATAGGAGGGACAGAGAGAGGGGGGCTGAGAGCGGTGGAGAGAGAAGGGGCAGAAAGAGGGCGTCAGAGAGAGGAGGGAAGGGTGTGACAGAGAGAGGGCGACAGAGGGAGGGGGCACAGAGACATGGTGACAGAGAGGTGGCATAGAGAGTGCGAACGATAGGGGGCAGAGAGAGAGCGAGGGGGGGGACAGACAAATGGGGAACACAGAAATGGGGGGACAGTGAGAGAGGGGGACAGAGAGAGAGGGGGACAGAGAGAGGGGGCAGAGTAAGAGGGTCAGAGTGAGAGAGGCAGAGTGAGAGGGGGTTAGAGAAAGGTTGACAGAGAGCTGGGGACAAAGTGAGGGGGGACAGAGAGTGCGGGTCAGAGAGTGGGCGACAGAGAGAGAGGAGACAGAGAGTGGAGGAGATAGAGGGAGTCAGAGAGAGGGGGAACAGAGAGCGTGGGGAAAGAGAGAGGGGTGACAGAGAGAGAGGGGACAGAGAGTGGAGGAGATACAGGGAGTCAGAGAGAGAGGAAAAACAGAGAGGGGGGCCAGAGAGAGGGGGACAGAGAGAGGGGGGATGGAGAGGGGAGACAGAGAGGGGGTGGCAGAGACGGGGGGAAGAGAGAGGGGGTACAGAGAGAGGCGTTTGGGAGAGAGTGGGTGTCAGAGAGAGGGCGACAGAGAGAGGCGGACAAACTGTGGGGGAGATAGATGGGGTCAGTGAGAGGGGGGCAGAGATAAGGGGACAGAGAGAGGGGTGACAGAGAGAGGGGGACAGAGAGAGGGGGTCAGAGAGAGAGAGGGGGACAGAGAGAGAAGGATACAGAGAGAGAGGTGGACAGAGAGAGAGAACGACAGAGAGAGGGGGAGAGAGAGAGAGAGGGTGACGAGAGAGAGGGGGTCAGAGAGAGAGGGTTACAGAGAGAGAAGGGGACAGAGAGAGAGGCGGACAGAGAGAGGGGGGACAGAGAGAGAGGGATACAGAGTGAGAGGGGCAGAGTGAGGGATGCAGAGAGAGAGTGGGCAGGGAGAGAGGGGGGCAGAGAGAGAGGGGAAAGAGAGACGAGGGCAGAGAGAATGCGACAGAGAGCGGGACACAGAGAGTGGGGGAGATAGAGGTGGTCAGAGAGAGAGGGGGTGAGAGAGAGAAGGGGACAGAGAGAGATGGACAGTGAGGGAGGGGCAGAGAGATGGCGACAGAGAGAGAGTGGGCAGAGAAAGATGGTGGCAGAGAGAGAGGGGAAAGAGAGACGGGGCAGAGAGAGGGCGACAGAGAGCGGGGCACAGAGAGTGGGGGAGATAGAGGGGATCAGAGAGAGAGGGGATCAGAGAGAGAGGGGGACAGAGAGAGGGGTACAGAGTGGGGGAGAGTGATGGGGACAGAGAGTGGGGGTATGGAGAAAGTGCGGTACAGAGAGAGAGGGTGGAACAGAGAGAGGGGGGCCAGAGAGTGGGAGAGAGAGATAGGGGACAGAGACAGTGGGACAGAGAGAGTGGAAACAGAGAGAGCGGGACAGAGAGAGGGGACCGAGAGAGGGGGACAGTGGGGAAGGTGGCAGAGAGATGGCAACAGAGAGAGTGACAGAGAGAGAGGGGGGCAGAAAGAGGCGTCAGAGAGAGGGGAACAGAGAGAGAGGAAGACAGAGAGAGGGGTGGCACAGAGAGAGGGAGACAGAGAGTGGGGAATAGAGATATGGGGACATACAGAGGGGGACAGAGTGAGGGGGGGCAGAGAGGGATGAGGGCAGAGAGAGAGAGCGACAGAGAGTGGTGCACAGAGAGTGGGGGAGATAGAGGGGGGTCAGAGAGTGGGGGATAGAGAGCGGGGCACAGAGAGTGGGGGAGATCGAGGGGGTCAGAGAGAGAGGGGGTCAGAGAGAGAGGGGGACAGAGAGAGCGGTACAGTGAGGGAGGGGGAAGAGAGATGGCGACAGAGAGAGAGGGACACAGAGAGAGAGAGGGACAGAGAGAGTGGGTGCATAAAGAGGCGTCAGAGAGAGGGAACAGAGGGAGAGGAGGACAGAGAGAGAGGGGGCACAGAGAGGAAGGCGACAGAGAGAGGTTTCAGAGAGAGAAGGGGCAGAGAGTGAGGGGGACAGAGAGAGAGAGGGGAAGAGAGAGATGGGGACAGTCAGAGGGGGACAGAGTGAGGGGTGCAGTGAGAGGGGGCAGAGAGTGGGCGACAGAGACTGGGGCACAGAGAGTGGGGGAGATAGAGGGGGTCAGAGAGAGGAGGACAGAGAGAGGTGTACAGAGTGGGGGAGAGAGAGGGGTCAGAGAGTGGGGGGATGGAGAAAGTGGGGAACAGAGAGAGAGAGGGGAACAGAGGGGGGGGACAGAGAGGGGGGTAGAGAGAAGGGGAGAGATATAGGGGACAGAGAGGGGGACAGAGAGAGGGGAAACAGAGAGCACGGGACAGAGAGAGGGGACAGAGAGGGTGGACAGATAGAGGCGGGACAGAGAGGGGGACAGAGAGAGGAGGGCAGAGAGAGTGTGACAGAGAGAGAGGTACAGAGAGAGAGGGGGCAGAGAGTGCGGCAGAGAGACGTGAACAGAGAGAGGGGGTACAGAGAAAGGGGGGACAGAGAGCGAGGGGACTGAGAGTGGGGGTCAGAGACAGGTGTAAAGAGTGCGGGAGGGAGAGGGAAACAGAGATAGGGGTCGAGAGAGAGGGGGGTAGAGAGAGGGGGCAGAGAGTGGGCGACAGAGTGTGGGGGCAGAGAGCGGGGGAGAGAGGGGGCAGAGAGAGGGGGCAGAGAGGGAGGGGGTCAGAGGGTGGGGGCAGAGAGAGAGGCGGGTGGGAGAGAGAGGGGGATCAGAGAGAGGTGGGCGGGAGAGAGAGGGGGACAGAGAGAGAGGGGACAGAGAGAGGGGGAACAGAGAGAGGGCTAGCAAAGAGAGGGGGATACAGAGATGGGGACAGAGAGAAAAGGGACAGAGAGAGAAGCACAGAGGGCGGGGGACAGAGAGTGGGGGAGATTAAGGATGTCAGAGAGCGGGACGAAGACAGAGGGGGACAGTGCGAGGGGGATCAGAGAGAGGTGGGCGGGAGAGAGAGGGGGACAGAGAGGGGGGAACAGAATGAGCGGGACAGAGAGAAAGAGGGGAACAGAGAGAGAGGGGGACAGAGAGAGAGCGACTAAGAGAGGGGGACAGAGAGTGCAGGCGATAGGGGGGTCAGCGAGAGAGGGACAGAGAGAGAGGGTGACAGAGAGAGGGGGACAGAGACAAAGGGGGACAGAGACAAAGGGGGAGAGAGAGGGGGGGGGGACAGAGAGGGGATGACAGAGAGAGGGGAACAGAGAGTAGAGGAGATAGAGGGGGTCAGAGAGAGAGGGACAGAAAGAGAGGGGGACAGAGAGCGTAGGCGACAGAGAGGGGGGCAGAGAGCGGGGAGAGAGGGGGGACAGAGAGAGGGAGCAGAGAGAGAGGGGGACAGAGAGAGGGGGGCAGAGAGAGAGGCGTGTGGGAGAGAGAGGGGATCAGAGAGAGGTGGGCGGGAGAGAGAGGGGGACAGAGAGGGGGGAACGGAATGAGCGGGACAGAGAGAGAGGGGGACAGAAAAAGAGGGGGACAGAGAGAGAGGGCGACAGAGAGAGGGGGACACAGACAGAGGGGGGCAGAGACAGAGGGGACAGCGAGAGAGGGGGACAGAGAGAGGGGGACAGAGAGAGAGGGCGACAGAGAGAGGGGGACAGAGACAGAGGGGGACAGAGACAGAGGTGGACAGAGAGAGAGGGGGGGACAGAGAGAGGGGGACAGAGAGAGGGGACAGAGAGTGGGAGAGATAGAGGTGGACAGAGAGAGAGGGGGACAGAGAGAGAGTGGGCAGAAAGAGGGTGACAGAGAGGGGGTTCAGAGACTGGGGGAGAGAGAGAGGGGACAGAGGGAAGGGGACAGAGAGAGGGCGACAGAGAGAGGGGGCAGAGAGCATGGAAGAGAGAGGAGGGTGGGAGAGAGTGGGGGTCAGAGACAGGGCGACAGAGAGAGGGGGACAGAGAGTGGGGGTCAGAGACAGGGGTACAGGTGCGGGAGAGAGAGGGGGTCAGAGAGAGGGGGACAGAGATAGGGGTCGAGAGAGAGGGGGGTAGAGAGAGGGGGCAGAGAGTGGGCGACAGAGAGTGGGGGCAGAGAGCGTGGGAGAGAGGGGGCAGAGAGAGGGGGCAGAGAGGGAGGGGGTCAGAGGGAGGGGGCAGAGAGAGAGGCGGGTGGGAGAGAGAGGGGATCAGAGAGAGGTGGGCGGGAGAGAGAGGGGGACAGAGAGGGGGGAACAGAATGAGCGGGACAGAGAGAGAGAGGGGAACAGAGAGAAAGGGGGACAGAGAGAGAGCGACTAAGAGAGGGGGACAGAGAGAGAGGGTGACAGAGAGAGGGGGACAGAGACAAAGGGGGACAGAGACAGAGGGGGAGAGAGAGAGAGGGGGGGACAGAGAGGGGATGACAGAGAGAGGGGAACAGAGAGTAGAGGAGATAGAGGGGGTCAGAGAGAGAGGGACAGAAAGAGAGGGGGACAGAGAGCGTGGGCGACAGAGAGGGGGGCAGAGAGCAGGGGAGAGAGGGGGGACAGAGAGAGGGAGCAGAGAGAGAGGGGGACAGAGAGAGGGGGGCAGAGAGAGAGGCGTGTGGGAGAGAGAGGGGATCAGAGAGAGGTGGGCGGGAGAGAGAGGGGGACAGAGAGGGGGGAACGGAATGAGCGGGACAGAGAGAGAGGGGGACAGAAAAAGAGGGGGACAGAGAGAGAGGGCGACAGAGAGAGGGGGACACAGACAGAGGGGGGCAGAGACAGAGGGGACAGCGAGAGAGGGGGACAGAGAGAGGGGGACAGAGAGAGAGGGCGACAGAGAGAGGGGGACAGAGACAGAGGGGGACAGAGACAGAGGTGGACAGAGAGAGAGGGGGGGACAGAGAGAGGGGGACAGAGAGAGGGGACAGAGAGTGGGAGAGATAGAGGTGGACAGAGAGAGAGGGGGACAGAGAGAGAGTGGGCAGAAAGAGGGTGACAGAGAGGGGGTTCAGAGACTGGGGGAGAGAGAGAGGGGACAGAGGGAAGGGGACAGAGAGAGGGCGACAGAGAGAGGGGGCAGAGAGCATGGAAGAGAGAGGAGGGTGGGAGAGAGTGGGGGTCAGAGACAGGGCGACAGAGAGAGGGGGACAGAGAGTGGGGGTCAGAGACAGGGGTACAGGTGCGGGAGAGAGAGGGGGTCAGAGAGAGGGGGACAGAGATAGGGGTCGAGAGAGAGGGGGGTAGAGAGAGGGGGCAGAGAGTGGGCGACAGAGAGTGGGGGTCAGAGACAGGGGTACAGGTGCGGGAGAGAGAGGGGGACAGAGATAGGGGGGTAGATAGAGGGGGCAGAGAGTGGGCGACAGAGAGGGGGGCAGAGAGCGGGGGAGAGAGGGAGCAGAGAGAGGGGGCAGAGAGAGAGTGGGTCAGAGAGAGGGGCCAGAGAGAGAGGCAGGTGGGAGAGAGGGGATCAGAGAGAGGTGGGCGTGAGAGAGAGGGGGAAAGAGAGGGGGGAACAGAATGAGCGGGACAGAGAGAGAGAGAGGGGAACAGAGAGAGAGGGGGACAGAGAGAGAGCGGCAGAGAGCGGGGGACAGAGAGTGGAGGAGCTAGAGGGGGTCAGAGAGAGATGGACAGAGAGAGAGTGGGACAGAGAGAGGGCGGCAGAGAGAGGGGGACAGAGAGAGAGGGGGACAGAGACAGAGGTGGACAGAGAGAGGGGGGACAGAGAGAGGGGGACAGAGAGAGGGGACAGAGAGTGGGAGAGATAGAGGTGGACAGAGAGAGAGGGGGACAGAGAGAGAGTGGGCAGAGAGAGGCGGACAGAGAGAGAGGGGGACAGAGAGAGAGAGAGAGTGGGCAGAGAGAGGGGGACAGAGAGAGGGGGACAAAGAGAGGGCGACAGAGAGAGTGGTACAGAAAGAGGTGGAGGTAGAGGTGGTCAGAGCGCGATGAGGAAAGAGAGAAGGGGAGGTAGGGGGGTCAGAGCGAGGGCGACAGAGGGAGGGGCACAGAGAGTTGCGGTGATAGAGGGGGTCAGCGAGAGGGGGACAGAAAGAGCGAGAGGTAGAGGGGGTCAGAGAGGGGGTACAGAGAGCGGGGCACAGAGAGAGGGGCACAGAGAGTAGGGGAGATAGAGGGTGACACAGAGAGAGGGGACAGAGAGAGGGGCAGAGAGAGATGGGGGCAGAGAGAGTGGGACAGAGTGAGGGGGTCAGAGAGAGAGTGGGACAGAGAGAGGGTGACAGAGAGAGGGGGGAACAGTGAGAGGGGGAAAGAGAGAGGCGGGTGGGATGGAGAGGAGGGCAGAGAGAGGGCGACAGAAAAAGTGGGAGGTAGAGGGTGTCAGAGAGAGGGGGACAGAGAGAGGGGCACAGAGTGAGGGGCACAGAGAGTGGGGGAGATAGACGGGGACAGAGAGAGAGGGGACAGAGTGAGGGGGCAGAGAGAGAGGGGGAACAGAGAGAGGGGGAAGAGAAGGGGAAAGGGAGAGAGGGGGAAAGAGAGAGGCAGGTGGGAGGGAGAGGGAGGCAGAGAGAGGGCGACAGATAGAAGGGCACAGAGAGTGGGGGAGATAGAGGGGTTCAGAGAGAAGGGGACAGAGAGGGGGGAGATGGAGGGGGACAGTGACAGGGGGACAGAGAGCGGTGGAGATAGAGGCGGACAGAGAGAGGTAGACAGAGAGTGGGGGATAGAGAGAGGGGTACAGAGTGGGGTGAGAGAGGAGTTCAGGGAGTGGGTGGATGGAGAGAGTGAGGGGCAGAGAGAGAGTGGGCAGAGAGAGGGTGACAGAGAGGGGGTTCAGAGACTGGGGGAGAGAAAGAGGGGACAAAGGGAAGGGGACAGAGAGAGGGCGAAAGGGAGAGGGACAGAGAGCATGGGAGAGAGAGGGGGGTGGGAGAGAGTGGAGGTCAGAGACAGGGCGACAGAGAGAGGGGGACAGAGAGTGGGGGTCAGAGACAGGGGTACAAGTGCGGGAGAGAGAGGGGTCAGAGAGAGGGGGACAGAGATAGGGGTCGAGAGAGAGGGGGGTAGATAGAGGGGGCAGAGAGTGGGCGACAGAGAGGGGGGCAGAGAGCGGGGGAGAGAGGGAGCAGAGAGACGGGGCAGAGAGAGAGGGGGTCAGAGAGAGGGGGCAGAGAGAGAGGCAGGTGGGAGAGAGAGGGGATCAGAGAGAGGTGGGCGTGAGAGAGAGGGGGACAGAGAGGGGGAACAGAATCAGCGGGACAGAGAGAGAGGGGGGAACATAGAGAGAGGGGGACAGAGAGAGAGCGACAGAGAGCGGGGGACTGAGAGTGGAGGAGATAGAGGGGGTCAGAGAGAGAGGGACAGAGAGAGAGTGGGACAGAGAGAGGCGGCAGAGAGAGAAGGACAGAGACAGAGGGGGACAGGGACAGAGGGGGACAGAGAGAGAGGGGGACAGAGAGAGGGGGACAGAGACAAAGGAGGACAGAGAAAGAGGGGGAGAGAGAGAGAGGGGGGGACAGAGAGAGAATGACAGAGAGAGGGGAACAGAGAGTGGAGGAGATAGAGGGGGTCAGAGAGAGAGGGACAGAGAGAGAGGGGGACAGAGAGAGTGGGCGACAGAGAGGGGGGCAGAGAGCAGGGGAGAGAGGGGGCGACAGAGAGAGGGGGCAGAGACAGAGGGGGACAGAGAGAGGGGGGCAGAGAAAGAGGCGTGTGGGAGAGAGAGGGGATCAGAGAGGGGTGGGCGGGAGAGAGAGGGGGACAGAGAGGGGGTAACAGAATGAGCGAGACAGAGAGAGAGGGGGACAGAGAAAGAGGGGGACAGAGAGAGAGGGCGACAGAGAGAGGGGGACAGAGACAGGGGGGACAGAGACAGAGGTGGACAGAGAGAGAGGGGGACAGAGAGAGGGGGACAGAGAGAGGAGAGGGGCCAGAGAGTGGGAGAGACAGAGGTGGACAGAGAGAGAGATGGACAGAGAGAGAGGGGGACAGAGAGAGAGTGGGCAGAGATAGGGGGACAGAGAGAGAGGGGGACAGAGAGAGAGAGGGAGTGGGCAGAGAGAGGAGGACAGAGAGAGGGGGACAAAGAGAGGGCGACAGAGAGAGTGGCACAGAAAGAGGTGGAGGTAGAGGTGGTCAGAGAGAGATGGGGAAAGAGAGAAGGGGAGGTAGAGGGGGTCAGAGCGAGGGCGACAGAGGGAGGGGCACAGAGAGTTGCGGAGATAAAGGGGGTCAGCGAGAGGGGGACAGAAAGAGCGAGAGGTAGAGGGGTTCAGAGAGAGGGGTACAGAGAGCAGGGCACAGAGAGAGGGGCATAGAGAGAGGGGCACAGAGAGTAGAGGAGATAGAGGGTGACACAGAGAGAGGGGACAGAGAGAGGGGCAGAGAGAGAAAGGGGCAGAGAGAGTGGAACAGAGTGAGGAGGTCAGAGAGAGAGTGGGACAGAGAGAGGGTGACAGAGAGAGGGGGGAACAGTGAGAGGGGGAAAGAGAGAGGCGGGTGGGATGGAGAGGAGGGCAGAGAGAGGGCGACAGAAAAAGTGGGAGGTAGCGGGTGTCAGAGAGAGGGGGACAGAGAGAGGGGCACAGAGAGAGGGGCACAGAGAGTGGGAGAGATAGACGGGGACAGAGAGAGAGGGGACAGAGTGAGGGGGCAGAGAGAGGGGGGAACAGAGAGAGGGGGAAAGAGAGAGGGGAAAGGGAGAGAGGGGGAAAGAGAGAGGCAGGTGGGAGGGAGAGGGAGGCAGAGAGTGGGCGACAGATAGAGGGGCACAGAGAGTGGGGGAGATAGAGGGGTTCAGAGAGATGGCGACAGAGAGAGGGGAGCAGAGAGAGGGGATACAGAGAGAGGTTGGCAGAGGGAAGGGGGACAGAGAGAGTGCGACAGAGAGGGGGCAGAGAGACGAGTGAGAAAGAGAGGGGAAGAGAGCGAGGGGGACAGAGATGGGACAGAGAAAGGGGGACAGAAAGAGAGGGGACAGAGAGGGTGGACAGATAGAGGTGGTACAGAGAGAGGGGACAGAGAGAGGTGGAGATAGAGGCGGACAGAGAGAGGGAGACAGAGAGTGGGGGATAGAGAGAGGGGTACAGAGTGGGGTGAGAGAGGAGTTCAGAGAGTGGGTGGATGGAGATAGTGGGGGGCAGAGAGAGAGTGGGCAGAGAGAGGGTGACAGAGACGGGGTGCAGAGACTGGGGGAGAGAGAGAGGGGACAGATGGAAGGGGACAGAGAGAGGGCGACAGAGAGAGGGGGCAGAGAGCATGGGAGAGAGAGGTGGGTGGGAGAGAGTGGGGGTCAGAGACAGGGCGACAGAGAGAGGGGGACAGAGAGTGGGGGAGATAGAGGGTGTCAGAGAGACAGGGGTAGAGAGAGAGGGGGACAAAGAGAGGGGGACAGAGAGAGGGGGACAGATAGAGCAGGGGACAGAGAGAGGGGGACAGAGTGTGGGGGACAGAGAGAGAGGGGGACAGAGAGAGAGGGGGGACAGAGAGAGGGCACAGAAAGTGGGGGAAATAGAGAAATGGGGGCAGAGAGAGTGGGACAGAGTGTGTGGGTCAGAGATAGAGGGGGGCAGAGAGATGGGGGCAGAGAGAAGGGGGAACAGAGAGAAGTGCTCAGAGAGTGGGGGAGATAGAGGGGGTCAGGGAGAGGGGGACAATGAGAGGGGGAGATACACGCGGACAGAGAGCGGGGAGATAGAGGGGGACAGAGAGTGGGGGACAGAGAGAGGGGTACAGAGTGGGGTCAGAGAGAGGTTCAGAGAGTGGGTGGATGGAGAGAGTGAGGGACAGAGAGAGGGGCAGAGAGAGGGTGACAGAGAGGGGGTGCAGAGACCGGGGGAGAGAGAGGGGACAGAGGGAGGGGGACAGAGAGAGGAGGACAGAGTGAGGGGGCAGAGAGAGAGGGGGACAGAGAGAGGAGGTGGGGTCAGAGAGAGGGGGAACAGAGAGAGGGGGAACAGATAGAGGGGAGTACAGAGAGAGAGCGGGTGACTGAGAGACGGTGACAGAGAGGGGGCAGAGAAAAGGCGACAGAGAGAGGGGAGCAGAGAGAGGGGGTACAGAGAGAGGTTGGCAGAGGGAGGGGGACAGAGAGACGGTGACAGAGAGGGGGCAGAGAGAGGAGTGAGAGAGAGAGGGGAAGAGAGCGAGGGGGACAGAGAGTGAAAAAGAGAGTAGGACAGAAAGAGAGGGGACAGAGAGGGTGGACAGATAGAGGTGGGACAGAGAGAGGGGACAGAGAGAGAGGACATGAGATTGGGCGACAGAGAGAGGGGGCAGAGAGTGGGGCAGATAGAGGGCAGAGAGAGGTGAGTCAGAGAGAGGGGGACAGAGTGAGGGGGACAGAGAAAGAGGGGACAGGGAGAGGGCGACAGAGAGGGGGGCAGAGAGCAGGGTAGAGAGAGAGAGACGGGTGGGAGAGAGAAACGGGAGAAGAGAGTGGGGAAGATAATGGGGGTCAGAGAGAGGAGGACAGAGAGAGAGGGTGCAGAGAGAGGGCGACAGAGAGAGGGTGCAGAGAGAGGGGGCAGAGAGAGAGGGGAGACAGAGAGAGGGGGTGACAGAGAGAGCGGGGGGACAGAGAGAGAGGGCGACAGGCAGTGGGGGGACAGAGAGATGGTGACAGAGAGAGGACAGAGAGAGGCAGGACAGAGAGTGGGATAGAGAGTGGGACAGAGAGAGGGGGGCAGAGTCAGGGGGGGACAGAGAGAGGTGGACAGAGAGAGGAGGCAGATAGAGGGGACAGAGAGAGGGGGGCAGAGAGAGGGGACAGATAGTGGGTGAGATAGGTGGGGTCAGTGAGAGGGGGATAGAGAGACAGGGGACAGAGAGTGGGGGACAGAGACAGCGGGGGACAGAGATAGAGCGTCAGAGAGGGTGGACAGAGAGAGACGTGACAGACAGGCGGAACTGAGAGGGGGGCAGAGAGAGGAGGGCAGAGAGAGGGGGACAGAGAGACAGGGGGACAGAGAGAGATGGGGGCAGAGATAGGAGGGACAGGGAGAGGGGGCTGAGAGCGGTGGAGAGAGAGGGGCAGAAAGAGGGCGTCAGAGAGAGGGGGGACGGGTGTGATAGAGCGAGGGGGTCAGAGGGAGGGGGCACACAGAGATGGTGACAGAGAGGTGGCACAGAGAGTGCGACTGAGAGGGGGCAGATAGAGAGCGAGAGAGTGAGGGGGCAGAGAGAGTGCGAGAGAGAGAGGGGGACAGACAAATGGGGAACACAGAAAGGGGGGACAGAGAGAGAGGGGGACATGGAGAGAGGGGGACAGAGAGAGCGGCAGAGTAAGAGGGGCAGAGTGAGAGAGGCAGGGTGAGAGGAGGTTAGAGAAAGGTTGACAGAGAGATGGGGACAGAGAGAGGGGGACAGGGAGCTGGGGGAAAGAGAGAGGGGTGACAGAGAGAGAGGGGACAGAGAGTGTTGGAGATAGAGGGAGTCAGAGAGGGGGGAGCATAGAGGGGGGCCAAAGAGAGGGGGACAGAGAGAGGGCGTACAGAGAGGCGAGACAGAGAGGGGGGGAGTAGAGACGGGGGGAACAGAGAGGGGGTACAGAGAGAGGCGTTTGGGAGAGAGTGGGGGTCAGAGAGAGGGCGACAGAGAGAGGGGGACAGACTGTGGGGGAGATAGATGGGGTCAGTGAGAGTGGGGACAGAGAGAAGGGGACAGAGAGAGGGATGATAGAGAGAGGGGGACAGAGTGAGAGGGGGTCAGAGTGAGAGGGGGTCAGAGAGACAGAAGGGGACAGAGAGCGAAGGGGACAGAGAGAGAGGTGGACAGAGAGAGAGAACGGCAGAGAGAGGGTGACGAGAGAGAGGGGGTCCGAGAGAGAGTGTTACAGAGAGAGAAGGGGACAGAGAGAAGGGGACAGAGAGAGGGGTGACAGAGAGAGGGTGACGAGAGAGAGGGGGTCAGACAGAGAGGGTTACAGAGAGAGAAGGGGACAGAGAGAGAGGCGGACAGAGAGAGAGGAGGATAGAGAGATGGGGGAACAGAGAGAGGGGGGACAGAGAGGGGGGGACAGAGAGAGAGGGGGACAGAAAGAGAGGGGGACAGAGTGAGAGGGGTAGAGAAAGATGGGGCAGAGTGAGGGAGGCAGAGAGAGAGTGGGCAGAGAGAGAGGGGGCAGAGAGAGAGGGGAAAGAGAGACGAGGGCAGAGAGAGAGGGACAGAGAGCGGGGCACACAGAGTGGTGGAGATAGAGGGGGTCAGAGAGAGAGGGGTTGAGAGAGAAGTGGACAGAGAGAGGTGGACAATGAGGGAGGGGGCAGAGAGTTGGCGAGAGAGAGAGGGGACAGAGAGAGAGGGTGGCAGAGAGAGGGGAAAGAGAGACGGGGCAGAGAGTGGGCGACAGAGAGCGGGGCACAGAGAGTGGGGGAGATAGAGGAGATCAGAGAGAGAGGGGGACAGAGAGAAGGGTCCAGAGTGGGGGAGAGAGATGGGGACAGAGAGTGGGGGTATGGATAAAGTGGGGGACAGAGAGGGGGGGGAACAGAGAGAGGGGGACAGAGAGGGGGCAGAGAGAAGGAGCAGAGAGAGGGCAGCAGAGAGGGGGGCAGAGAGTGGGGGAGAGAGATAGGGGCCAGAGACTGGGGGACAGAGAGAGAGGAAACAGAGAGATCGAGACAGAGAGAGTGGGACAGAGAGCGGGGACAGTGAGGGAGGGGGCAGAGAGATGGCGACAGAGAGAGGGACAGAGAGACAGGGGGCAGAAAGAGGCGTCAGAGAGAGGGGAACAGAGAGAGAGGAAGACAGAGAGTGGGGGGGGGGGCACAGAGAGAGGGAGACAGAGAGAATGGAAGAGAGTGATGGGGACATACAGAGGGGGGCAGAGTGAGGGGGGCAGAGAGAGATGAGGGCAGAGAGAGAGCGACAGAGAATGGGGCACAGAGAGTGGGGGAGATAGAGGGGGTCAGAGAGAGGTGGACAGAGAGTGGGGCGATGGAGTAAGTGGGGGACAGAGAGAGAGGGGGGAACAGAGAGAGTGGGGAGAGAGAGGGGACAGAGAGAAGGGGCAGAGAGACGGCAGCAGAGAGGGGGGCAGAGAGAGGGGGACCGCGGGAGGGGGGACAGAGAAAGAGGGAAAGAGAGAGAGGGGATAGAGAGAGGGGGACAGAGGGAGTGGGGGACAGAGAGACGGTGACAGAGAGGGGGCAGAAAGAGGGCGACAGAGAGAGGGGGAACAGAGAGAGGGGGAACAGAGAGAGAGGAAGCAGAGAGAGGGGGACAGAGAGAGGGGGACAGAGAGAGAGGGCATAGAGAGAGGGGGACAGAGGGAGGGGGGACAGAGAGACGGTGACAGAGAGTGGGCAGAAAGAGGGCGACAGAGAGAGGGGGACGGAGAGAGAAGGGACAGATAGTGGGTGAGATAGATGGGGTCAGTGAGGGGGGATAGAGAGACAGGGGACAGAGAGAGGGGGACAGAGAGCGCGGGAAACAGAGAGAGAGCGACCAAGAGGGTGGACAGACAGAGGCGGGACCGACAGGCGGGACAGAGAGGGGGGCAGAGAGAGGAGGGCAGAGAGAGGGTGATAGAGAGAAGACAGAGAGTGGTGGAGATAGAGGGGGTCAGAGAGCGGGGGACAGAGAGGGGGACAGAGGAACAAGGGGACAGAGAGAGAAGCGGACAGAGAGAGAGGTGGACAGAGAGAGAGAACGACAGAGAGAGGGGGGGAGAGAGACAGAGGTTGCCGAGAGAGAGGGAGACAGAGAGTGGGGGAAAGAGACAGGGGGTCAGAGAGAGAGGTTTACAGAGAGAGAAGGGGACAGAGAGAGAGGCGGACAGAGAGAGAGGGAGACAGAGAGAGAGGGGGACAGAGTGAGAGGGGCAGAGAAAGATGGGGCAGAGTGAGGAAAGCAGAGAGAGGGGGCAGAGAGAGAGGGGGGCAGAGAGAAAGGGGAAAGAGAGACGATGGCAGAGAGAGGGCGACAGAGAGCGGGGCACAGAGAGTGGCGGAGATAGAGGGGGTCAGAGAGAGAGGGGGCGAGAGAGAGAAGGCGACAGAGAGACGTGGACAGTGAGGGAGGGGGCAGAGAGATGGCGACAGAGAGAGAGCGGGCAGAGAGAGAGGGTGGCAGAGAGAGAGGGGAAAGAGAGACGGGGCGGAGAGTGGGCGACAGAGAGCGGTGCACAGAGAGTGGGGGAGATAGAGGGGGTCAGAGAGAGAAGGGGACAGAGAGAGAAGGGGGACAGAGAGAGGGTGACAGTTGGGGAGGGGGGCAGAGAGATGGCGACAGAGAGAGAGGGGGCAGAGAGAGTGGGGGCAGAGAGAGAGGGGAGAGAGAGACGGGGCAGAGAGAGGGCGACAGAGAGCGGGGCACAGGGAGTGGGGGAGATAGAGGGGATTAGAGAGAGGGGGGTCAGAGAGAGCGGGGGACAGAGAGAGGGGAACAATGAGTGAGGTGGCAGAGAGATGGCGACAGAGAGATAGGGAGAGAGAGAAAAGGGGGCAGAAAGAGTCGTCAGAGAGAGGGGGACAGAGAGAGAGGAAGACAGAGAGAGGGGGGGCACAGAGAGAGGGAGACAGAGAGAGGGGACAGAGAGAGAAGGGGGCAGAGAGTGAGGGGGACAGAGAGAGGGGGGCAGAGAGAGAGGGGGGAGAGGGAGAGCGACAGAGAGTGGGCACAGAGAGTGGGTGAGATAGAGAGGGGTCAGAGAGAGGGGGACAGAGAGAGGGGTACACAGTGGGGACAGAGAGGGGGACAGAGAGTCGGGAGATGGAGGAAGTGGGGGACAGAGAGAGGGGGGAACAGAGTGAGGGGGACAGAGAGGGGGCAGAGAGAAGGGGCAAGAGAGAGAGTACAGCAGCGAGGGGGGCAGAGAGTGGGGGAGAGAGATAGGGGACAGAGACAGGGGGACAGAGAGAGGGGAAATAGAGAGAGCGGGACAGAGAGAGGGGGACCGAGAGAGGGGGACATTGAGGGAGGGGGCAGAGAGATGGAGACAGAGAGAGAGGGACACAGAGAGGGGGGGGGGGGCAGAAAGAGGCGTCAGAGAGAGTGGAACAGAGAGAGAGGAAGACAGAGAGGGTGGGCACAGAGAGAGAGAGACAGAGCGAGGGGACAGAGAGAGAAGGGGCAGAGAGTGAGGGGGACAGAGAGAGGGGAAGAGAGAGATGGGGACATACAGTGGGCGACAGAGTGAGTGGGGCAGAGAGAGAGAGTGAGAGAGCGACAGAGAGTGGGGCACAGGTAGTGGGGGAGGTAGAGGGAGGTCAGCGAGAGGGGGACAGAGAGAGAGGTACAGAGTGGGGGAGAGAGGGAGGGGGGCAGAGAGAAGGGGCAGAGAGAGGGCAGCAGAGAGGGGGCAAAGAGTGGGGGAGAGAGATAGGGGACAGAGACAGGGGGACAGAGAGAGGGGAAACAGAGAGAGCGGGACAGAGAGAAGGGGACCGAGAGAGGGGGAACAGAGAGAGAGGGAATAGAGAGAGGGGGACAGAGGAAGGGGGGACAGAGAGACGGTAACAGAGAGGGGGCAGAAAGAGGGCGATAGGGGGAATAGAGAGAGGGTGAAAGATAGAATGGGACAGAGGGAGAGGGGGCTGACAGAGGGGGACAGAGAGAGAGGGGACAGAGAGATGGTGACAGACAGGGGGGCAGAGAGAGGGGGAGAGAGAGAAGTGGGACAGAGAGAAGGGGGACAGAGAGAGGGGACAGAGAGAAGGGGGACAGAGAGAAGGGGGGCAGAGAGAAAGGGGACAGAGAGAGGGCGACAGAGAGGGGGGGACAGAGAGAGGGGACAGAGAGAGTGAACAGAGAAAGAGGGGGGACAGACTGAGGGGAAAGAGAGAGAGGGGGACAGAGAGAGAGAAAGGGACAGAGGGAGGGCGGACAGAGAGAGGTGGACAGAGGGAGGGGGTCAGAGAGATGGTGACAGAGAGGGGTCAGAGAGAGATGGACAGAGAGAGGGGGGACAGAGTGAAGGGGACAGAGAGGGTGGGACAGAGCGAGGGCTATAGAGAGAGAAGGACAGAGAGAGGAGGGCGTTCAGAGAGAGGGGGGCAAAGAGGATGGACAGATAGAGGCAGAACAGATGGGGGACAGAGAGAGGGGGAACAGATAAAGGGGGGACAGAGAAAGAGAGAGGGTGACTGAGAGACGGTGACACAGAGGGGGCAGAGAGAGGGCGACAGAGAGAGGGGGCAGAGAGTGGGGGGGAAAGAGAGAGGTGGACAAAGGGAGGGGGGACATAGAGACGGCGACAGAGAGGGTGCAGAGAGAGGGCGATGAGAGGGGTCAGAGAGAGGGTGACAGAGAGAGGGGGACAGAGAATGGGGGAACAGAGAGAGGGGTGAGAGAGAGCGCGTGTGAGACAGAGAGGTGACAGAGAGAGGGGGAGAGAGCGAGGTGGGACAGAGAGGGGGTAGAGCGACGGGGAAAGAGGGAAGGGACAGAGAGAGAGGGACAGAGACAGGGGGAACAGAGAGAGGGGGGCAGAGAGAGGGGGAGATAGAGGGATTCGGAGAGAGGGGGACAGAAAGAGAGGGGACAGAGATGGTGGACAGATAGAGGTGGGACAGAGAGAGGAGTGCAGAGAGAGGGTGACAGAGAGAGAGGCCAGAGAGTGGGGGACAGAGAGAGGGGGGCAGAGAGTGGGGCAGATAGAGGGGGGCAGAGAGAGGGGAGACAGTGAGAGGGGGACAGAGTGAGGGGGACAGAGAGAGAGGGGACAGGGAGAGGGCTTCAGAGAGAGGGGGGCAGAGAGCAGTGTAGAGAGAGAGAGAGACGGGTGGGAGAGAGAGGGGAGCAGAGAGTGGGAAGATAGTGGCGGTCAGAGAAAGGAGGACAGAGAAAGAGGGTGCAGAGAGAGAGGGCGACAGAGAGAGGAGGTAGAGAGAGGGGGGGTCAGAGAGAGTGGAGACAGAGAGAGGGGAGACAGAGAGGGGGAGACAGAGAGAGGGGGGTACAGAGAGAGGGGGGCAGAGAGCGGGGAGAGAGGGGGGCAGACAGCGGGTAGAGAGAGAGGGGTGAGAGGGGGGACAGAGAGAGGGGGGACAGAGAGGGCAACAGGCGGTGGGGGGACAGAGAGATGGTGACAGAGAGGGGTCAGAGAGATGCAGGACAGAGACAGTGCGACAGAGAGAGGGGGACAGATAGAGTTGGGGGCAGAGACAGGGAGGGACAGAGAGAGTGGAACAGAGAGAGAGCAGGACAGAGACAAGCGACAGAGAGAGGGGGGGACAGAGAGAGAGGGGACAGATAGTGGGTGAGATAGATGGGGTCAGAGAGAGGGGTATAGAGAGACAGGGAACAGAGAGAGGAGGACAGAGAGAAAGGGGGACAGAGAGAGAGAGCGACAGAGAGGGTGGACAGATAGAGGCGGGACAGAGAGGGAGGACAGAGAAAGGAGGGCAGAGAGAGGATGACAGAGAGAGAGGAGAGAGAGTGGTGGAGATAGAGGGGGTGAGAGAGAGTGGGACAGAGAGAGGGGGGCAGAGAGAGAGGGGGACAGAGAGAGATGGGGGCAGAGATAGGAGGGACAGAGAGAGGGGGGCTGAGAGCGGGGGAGAGATAGAGGGGGCAGAAAGGGGGCGTCAGAGAGAGGGGGGACGGGTGGGACAGATCGAGGGGGACAGAGGGAGGGGGAACAGAGAGACGGAGACAGAGAAGTGGCATAGAGAGGGCGACAGGGAGGGGGCAGAGAGAGGGCGAGAGATAGAGGGAGACAGAGAGGGGGATAGAGAAATGGGGAACACAGAGGGGGGGACAGAGAGAGAGGGGGACAGAGAGAAAGGGGGCAGTGTAAGAGAGGCAGAGTGAGAGGGGGTTAGAGAGATGGTGACAGAGAAATGGGGACAGAGAGAGGGGGGACAGACAGCGGGGAAAGAGAGAGCGGTGACAGAAAGAGAGCGGACAGAGAGTGGGGGAGATAGAGGGAGTCAGAGAGGGGGAAAAGAGAGGGGAGCCAGAGAGAGGGGGAAAGAGAGAGGTGGGACAGGGGGGGACAGAGAGTGGGGGAGATAGAGGGAGTCAGAGAGAGGGGTAACAGAGAGGGGAGCCAGAGAGAGGGGGATAGAGAGAGGGGGGACAGAGAGGGGGTGGGACAGAAAGGGGGGGGGGACAGAGAGGGGGCAGTGTAAGAGGGGCAGAGTGAGAGAGGCAGAGAGAGAGGGGGTTAGAGAGCGGGTGACAGAGAGATGGGGACAGAGAGTTGGGGACAGAGAGCGGGGGAAAGAGAGAGGGGGACAGAGAGGGAGGACAGAGAGAGGGGGGACAGAGAGGGTGGAACAGAAAGGGTGTACAGAGAGAGGCGTTTGGGAGAGAGTGGGGGTCAGAGAGAGGGCGACAGAGAGAGGGGGACAGACAGTGGGGGAGATAGATGGGGTCAGTGAGAGGGAGGACACAGAGAAGGGGACAGAGAGAGGGGTGACAGAGAGAGTAGGTCAGAGAGAGGTGGACAGAGAGAGGGGGAGACATAGTGGGACAGATAGAGAGAGGGTCAGAGAGAGAGGGGGACAGAGAGAGAAGGGGACAGAGAGAGAGGTGGACAGAGAGAGAGGACGACAGAGAGAAGGGGAGAGGGAGAGAGAGAGAGGGTGACGAGAGAGAGGGACAGAGAGAGGGGGACAGATAGAGGTGGACAGAGACAGAGGGTCAGAGAGAGAGGGGGTCTGAGAGAAAGGGTTACAGAGAGAGAGAAGGGGACAGAGAGAGAGGGGGACAGAGAGAGAGGGGAACAGAGAGATGGGGGAACAGAGAGAGGGGGGCAGAGAGAGAGGGGTAGCAGAGAAAGGGGGACAGAGATAGAGGGACAGAGAGAGAGAGGATAGAGACGGGGGACAGAGGGGGGGGAACAGAGAGACGGTGACAGAGAGGAGGCAGAAAGAGGGCGATAGAGAGAGGGGGACAGAGAGGGAGCGCAGAGAGTTAGGGGAGAGAGTGAGAGGGGGACAGAGAGAGAGGAATAGAGAGATGGTGACAGGGGGGGACTGAGAGAGGGGGAAAGAGAGAAGGGGGTCAGAGAAAAGGAGGACAGAGAGAAAGGGGACAGAGAGAGGAGGACAGAGAGAGAGGGGACAGAGAGAGTCAACAGAGAGAGAGGGGGACAGAGAGAGGTGGACAGAGAGAGAGGGGGACAGAGATAGAGAAAGGGACAGAGAGAGGGCGGACAGAGAGAGGGCGACAGAGAGAGGGGAGACAGAGAGAGGGGAGACAGAGAGAGGGGAGACAGAGAGAGGGAGGACTGAGAGAGGGGGGACAGAGTGAGCGGGGACAGTGGGAGGAGGGACAGAGACGGTTACAGAGAGGTGGTAGAGAGAGGGCGACAGAGAGATTGGGGACAGAGAGCGGGGGAGAGAGAGTAGGAACAGAGAGAGGGGAGGACAGAGAGAGGGGGGACAGAGAGTCAGGGACAGAGAGACAGGGATGGGGGAACAGAGAGAGGGGGGACAGAGAGAGGGGGGACAGAGAGAGGGGGACAGAGAGAGTGGGACAGAGAGAGGGGAAGATGGAGGGGTGACAGAGAGTAGGGGACAGAGAGCGGGGTACAGATTGGGGGAGAGAGAGGGGGAGAGAAAGGGCTACAGTGAGAGGGGGACAAAGAGAGGGGGACAGAGAGAGTGGGGGCAGAGAGAGGGGGACAGAGAGAGGGGGACAAAGAGAGGGGGACAGAGAGAGGGGACAGAGAGAGGGGACAGAGAGAGGGGGATGTAGCTGGGGACAGAGAGAGTGGGACATAGAGAGGGGGACAGAGAGAGGGGGACAGAGAGAGGTGGTCAGAGGGATTGGGGACAGATGAATGGAGACAGAGATTGGGGCACAGAGAGAGGGGACCAGAGTGGGGGAAAGAGAGGGTGTCAGAGAGAGGGGGTCAGAGAAAGGAGGACAGAGAGAGAGTGGGACAGAGAGAGCGCGGAGAGAGAAAGGGGGGCAGAGGGGGGGACAGAGAGTGGAGGGGTCAGAGAGAGGGGGGACAGAGAGAAGGGGGCCAGAGAGAGAGGGGAGAGAGAGAGGGGAGAGAGAGTGGGGGAGAAAGAGGGGTCAGAGAGAGGGGAACAGAGAGAGAGGGCGACAGAGAGAGAGAGGGGGACAGAGAGAGAGGGGTACAGAGAGAGGGCTATAGAGAGAGTGGGACAGAGAGAGGAGGGGGTCAGAGAGAGAGGGGCAGAGAGGATGCACAGATAGAGGCAGAACAGAGAGGGGGACAGAGAGAGGGGGGACAGAGAGAGAGAGGGTGACTGAGAGACGGTGACAGACAGGCGGCAGAGAGAGGGCGACAGAGAGAAGGGGCAGAGAGAGGGGGGACAGAGAGAGGTGGACAGAGGGAGGGGACAGAGAGACGGTGACAGAGAGGGGGTAGAGAGAGGGCGACAGAGAGGGGGCAGAGAGATAGTGACAGAGTCAGGGGGACAGAGAATGGGGGAACAGAGAGAGGGGTGAGAGAGAGCGGGGAGAGAGAGTGGTGACAGAGAGAGGGGGAGAGAACGGCTGGGGACAGAGAGGGGGTAGAGAGAGGGGGACAGAGAGTGGGGGACAGAGAGAGAAGGGACAGAGAGAGGGGGGACAGAGAGAGGGGGAGATAGAGGGGGTCAGAGAGAGGGGGCAGAAAGCGGGGACAGAGAGGGTAGACAGATAGAGGTGGGACAGAGAGGGGGTACAGAGAGGAGGGCAGAGAGAGGGTGACAGAGAGAGAGGGCAGAGAGTGAGGGACAGAGAGGGGGGGCAGAGAGTGGGGCAGTTAGTGCGGGGGCAGAGAGAGGGAAGACAGAGAGAGGGGGACAGAGTGAGGGGGGCCAGGGAGAGGGCGACAGAGAGAGGGGGCAGAGAGCAGGGTAGAGAGAAAGAGACGGGTGGGAGAGAGAGGGGAGCAGAGAGTGGGGAAGATAGAGCGGGTCAGAGAGAGGGGGTCAGAGAGAGAGGGCGCAGAGAGAGAGCGACACCACAGAGAGGGCCGACAGAGAGAGGGGAGATAGAGAGAGGGGGGACAGAGAGAGGGGGGACAGACAGTGGGTGAGATAGACGGGGTCAGAGATGGGGGATAGAGAGACAGAGGACAGAGAGAGGGGGACATAAAGAGAGGGGGACAGAGAGAGAGCGACCGAGAGGGTGGACAGATAGAGGCGGGACAGAGAGGCGGGACAGAGAGAGGGGACAGAGAGAGGAGGGCAGAGAGAGAGAGTGACAGAGAGAGAGGAAAGAGAATGGTGGAGATAGAGGGGATCAGAGAGAGGGGGACAGAGAGACAGGGGGACAGAGAGAGATGGGGGCAGAGATAGGAGGGACAGAGAGTGGGGTGCTGAGAGCGGGGGAGAGAGAGGGGGCAGAAAGAGGACGTCAGAGAGAGGGGGGCCGGGTGAGACAGAGAGAGGGGGACAGAGGGAGGGGGACAGAGAGAGGGGAGACAGAGAGGGGGGGACTGAGAGAGGGGGAGATAGAGGGAGTCAGAGAGATGGGGAACAGAGGGGAGGGCAGAGAGAGGGGTACAGAGAGAGGGGGGACAGAGAGGGGTGGGACAGAGAGGGGTGGACAGAGAGGGGGTGAACAGAGAGGGGCTACAGAGAGAGGCGGGTGGGAGAGAGTGGGGGTCAGGGAGAGAGCGACAGAGAGAGGAGGACAGACAGTGGGGGAGATCGTCGGGGTCAGAGAGAGGGGGCAGAGAGAAGGGGACAGAGAGAGGGGGAGAGAGAGAGGGGCACAGAGAGGGGGAACAGAGAGAGGTGGGATAGAGAGAGGGTGGACAGAGAGAGGGGGACATAGAGAGGGGGACAGAGAGAGGGGGAGAGAGAGAGGGTCAGGGAGATGGGGGGACAGAGAGAGATGGGGACAGAGAGAGAGGTGGACAGAGAGAGAGGACGACAGAGAGAGGGGGAGAGAGAGAGAGGGTGACAGAGAGAGGGGGTCAGAGAGAGAGGGGCTCAGAGAGAGGGGGACAGAGAGAGAAGGGGACAGAGAGAGAGAGGGGACAGAGAGAGGGGGACAGAGAGATGGGGGGACAGAGAGAGGGGGGACAGAGAGAGAGGGGGACACAGAGAGAGGGGGACAGAGTGAGGGCAGAGAAAGATGGGGCAGAGAGAGGGGGTAGAGAGAGAGGGGAAAGAGAGAGGGGGCAGAGAGAGGGCGAAGAGAGCGGGGCACAGAGAATGGGGGAGATAGAGGGGGTCAGACAGAGAGGGGGTTAGAGAGAGGGGGTGACTGAGAGAGAAGGGGACAGAGAGAGAAGGGGACAGAGAGATGGGGGACAGAGAGAGTGGGGAAGAGAGAGAGGGACGGGGGGAAGAGAGAGGGGGACAGTGAGAGAGGGGGACAGAGTGGGGGAGAGAGCGGGGCACAGAGAGTGGGGGAGATAGAGGGGGTCAGAGAGAGTGGGACAGAGAGAGGGGTACAGAGTGGGGGAGAGAGAGGGGGACAAGAGTGTCACCCACACCTCACCTCTGGGATTCAGTTGGTTGTCAGGTTGTGAATCAGGGCAGTAACACAATCGGGAACTGAGTGGTCCTGGTGGAGCCTAAAATAGGTGTGGCTCAGCTGGCTGTTGCGTAGCAGCTGCTACTTGGTAGCCCTGTTGATAACATCTTCCATCACTTTACTGCTGATCGAGTGTGGACTGATAGATGGAAATTGGCTGGGTTGGATTGCCCTGTGTTTTTGTGTTGAACATCCCTGGGCAATGTTTCACATTGTCGGAAGATGCCAGTGCAGGAGTGGTACTCGACTTGGTGGGTGGCAAGTTCTGGAGCACAAGCTACCAGTTTTATTGCCAGATTGTTGGAAGGGCCCGTAGCCTTTGCACTACTGAACCATTTCTTGATGTTCTTCAAACTCAACTGAACTGGCTTAAAACTCCCATCTGTGATGTTAGAAACCACTGGTTAAGATGGATCATCCCACTTTGCACTTCTGGCTGAAGATTGCTGCAAATGCTGTTGTCTTATCTGGTGCATGGATGTATGAGTCTCCTCCATCAGTAAGGGTGGTGATTTCGGTGATGCTTCCTCCAGTGAGTTGTTTAATTGTCCATCACCGTTCACAACTGGGTGTGGCAGAACTGCAGAGCTCCGATCTGTTCCATTGGATGTCGGTTCACTTAGCTCTCTTGCTTGCTGCTGATGTTGTTTGATATGCAGGTAGTTCTGTTTGATAGCTTCACCAGGTTGGCACTTCATTTTTAGGTCTGCCTGGTGATGCTCATGGCATGCCCTCCTTTCCTGTCCATTGTGATGGGTGAGAGCAGGATTTACAAACCCATGAGATTACAGGTCTGCTGTTATTGATGTCCCATAGTGCCTCATAGATACCCAGTTTGAGATCCTACATCTCTTCAAAGTCTGTCCCATTTAGAATGGTGGTAGTGTCACTCAACACAATGGAGGTTTTTCTCAACTTCAAGGCAAGACTTTGTCTCCAAAAGGAATGTGTGATGGCCGCTCGTACTGATACTGTCATGGCCAGATGTATCTGCAGCTGGTCAATTCATAACAATGAGATCAAGTATGTTTTTCCATCTTGTTGGTTCCCTCACCACCCGCTGCAGACTCAATTGAGCAGCGATATCCTTTAGGACCTGACCAGCTCGGTCAGTAATTCTTTTGCAGAGCTAGTCTCGATTGATGACATTGAAATCCTGTACCCAGAGTACTTTTGACACCATTTTATTGCCTCCAAATATTGTTTAACATGAAGGAGGAGTGATTCATCCTCCAAGGGAGGACGGGATGTGGTAATCAGCAGGAGCCATGAGAATTCCTGGTCTCCGGAGTCAATGCTGAGTACTCCCAGGGCAAATCCTCCCTGTCTGTGCCACCACCTCTGCCTGGTCTGTCCTGCCGGTGGGACAGGACATATCCAGAGGTTTCAGGAGAAAGTGAAGACTGCAGATGCTGGGGATCAGAGTCAAGAGTCTGGTGCTGGAAAAGCACAGCAGGTCAGGCTGATGAAGGGCTTAGGCTCGAAACATTCAATCTCAATATCTTGGGATGGTGATGGTGGTGTCTGGTCATTGTCTGTAAGGGTTGATTTCATGAGTGGGATGATCCATCTTAACCAGTGGTTTCTAACATCACAGATGGGAGTTTTATGTTCCTTGATTGGTCTGTGAGACAGCTCTGCACATTTTGGCACCAAAATCCAGATGTTAGTCTGGAGGACGTTGCACCATCGAGGGGGCTGATTCTGTGGTTGTATTTTCTAGTGCCTTTTTAGATGCCGAGTGGTCCATCAAGTTTCATTCCTTTGTTGAGACTTTGCAGTGATTAAAACAGTGAGTAGCTGGCTGGGCCACTGTCACGTTGGCAGGACCTCTTTCGCCATTGACAATTGTTCCATGGAGATCAGGAGATTCCTAATTCCAGTTATTTTTTTTCTTGAATTCAGATTCCACCATCGGTCAAGATGGGATTCGAACCAGGACTTCAGTCGTTTGTTTTAATATTTTGGATAAAATTTAAATACATTAGGTTGGTTCACTCACTTTAAATATCACTTACCCAGGTTTTGTTTCCTTGTGAAACACTGTCCATCGTCCTGTCTCCTCCATCCTTCTCTCCAACAACAAGAGTTTGGAGCACATGGAGTTTCGCTGTCACTGAGACTGAGATAATCCGATCTGCTGCTTCCCTCCCTCCCACTAGCCCACGGAGCCAAACTGCCTCAGGTGGCGTTCCCGGTTTTTGTCCGAAACCTACATCTTCCTCCAGTCTCTTGTCAAGCCTTATCAGATCTCACCTTGACCCTTTACCCTAATCTCACTACACCGTAGACTTTCCAACTCTTTCCTCCTCCTCCTCCTCCACCTCATCAGTCCCCCTCACCGATTCACACACATAATTCCTTGTTCTGTCTTTTCTGGTTATGTCCTTCTCTCCCAAAATCCTGCTCCATCTCCACTCTCCCATTCCTTTCTGAATTCCTTGCATTTGGTGTCCTTGGTCCGATCTGTATCTCACCTACATACTACCAGGAGGTGACATTGTGCAATGCACCATGTTGGGTTTCACATGTACACTGACAATGCCCAGCTCTCCCTCCCCATCATCTCTCTCCATTACTCCACTGTTACTCAGTTATCAAACTGCTTACCACATTCCCACTACTCGATTAGGTGCAGTTTCCTCCAATGAAACATTGTAATGGTTAAATCCGTTGCCTGACAAATTCCTTTCCCTAACTGCTGAGACTCTCCCTCTCACTGGGAACTATGCAGCAGAACTACACTCTTCATAATATTGCAGTTATATCTGACGCGAAGCTGACCTTCTGATCAGACATCTACACAATCCCAAACACCAGGAATTCCAATCTCTTAAACGTTGCTTGTCTCCTCCTCACCCCAGCTCCATTGCTACTGAAACCCCTTACCCGTGTCGGTGTTGCCTTAAACTTGATGAATCCAAAACAGAACGCTTGATTCTGTGACTGACTCAGAATCTGGTTTCAGACTCCCCTCTCAGTATTTACCCTCCGACGCATCAGTATTTATTCTGTCAAACCCCTTAAGAATCTGGTGGTGCGGTCTGTTAGTAGCTGGTGGAAATGACAGAGGATGATGGGTTGTATCTGGGTGGAAGGTAAGGACTGGGGAGGGGGGGGGGGGCTTCTATCCTTGTTGCAGTTGGAGGTGTGGGTTTCAAAGGCAGAGGTGCGGGATGTGGAGGCGATATAGTGGATGGTATTGACCACATGGGAGGGGAAAATACAGTCCTTGAAATACGGGGCCATTTGGTATGTTCTGGCTTCACTGGAACACAGCAGTAAGCATGAGATAGAGATGTTGGCCAGGGAACAGACTCGTGTGTTAAAGTGGTAGGCAGCTGGAAACTCGGTGTCTGTTTTTGCAGCAGAACGTAGATCATCAGTCGCCGTTTCTACCACCTCCACTGAGATGCTGCCAGAGACAGGTTCCTGTCCCGTCCATTTATATCTATGCATTCCCCCCCCCCCCCCACCCCAGCCAGATCGTAATCCACTCCTTTTTCTTTCTAAATGTTACAGTCTCTCTTTGGGTTCTGTCCTTCCCTGTTATTTACACTTTAACCCCTATCTCCTACAGTACAAAGATCTGCAGGTTAGTTGATTTGGCCAAGCTATATTTCCCATAATGTTCAGGGATGTGTAGGTTAGGTGCATTAGTCAGGAGAAATGTAGAGTAATAGGGTAGGGGAATGGGTGTGGGTGGGATACTCTTCGGAGGAACGCTGTGGACTTTTTGGGCCGAATGACCTGTTTCCACACTGTCAGGATTCTAATTTTCCCAGCTCCCATCGGATCTGAGGAAGGGCCACGGTCAGATTCCTGTTCCCAGATGCTGCCAGACCTGCTGAGCTTTCCCAGCACCTTTTGCTTGTTGTTCCTGATTGACACCATCCATACACCTTCCGGGTTTGATTCAGACAGGGGGAGGATCCCACCACTGACCTCCCAATGGGGTCCAGCTGATTGATGGCAGCTTCGGACCAATAGGAAAAGGTGGCGGGACTTGTAGACAAGTGGAACCAGCTGGTCATCCAACCAATGGGAGTGATTAAGGGGCGTGGCCAGTGGAATGACACGTCACCAGTAACTCTGCCTGTGCAGTGCCACGTGACTCGGCCGTTGGTGAATGTGGGAGACGCAAATAGGAAAGGGGAGAGTGGCCTCAGAGACAGGGAGATAATGAGTCACTTTAGACTGAGAAGTTTTAATTACACTCTGTGCGGTTCGTAAGTCTGAATTATAAACTTTTAGTCCCGCGTTTGCAGCGGATGGGAAAATGGCTGCGGCCCTCAGGCGGTGACAGGTCCTGGGATATGGCCGACATCTTTACTGGGGGTAAGGTACAGGTGAGGCGCATGTGCATGTCCCCTTCCAAGGATGGGGAGTGCGATTTGAAGAGAGGCATTTACACATCAAGCACATACCAAGAGAAAAGTATGTCTTTATATTCTTCCTGCACTGACTGTGAGTTTTGTTTTGTGAATTCATTTCATAGGATATTAACTCAGAATAATTGAGGCTGGGATCTCAAAAGTAGGTTTTTACAGTCAATGATAACATATCAGCATCAGAATATTTTTGACATTTAACTTTGGAAGGAGAAAGGTTTGTCTGTTTTATTTGTGGGAAAATATCTCCATTATTTTTGTTAAGCAGAAAGATGGATAAATTCGTGGTTGGATCACCCTTTGGGTATGTGCTCTGTTCTGGGCCCTGCAGCTGAGGAAGGAGATATTGGCCTGAGAGGGAGCACAGATTTATCCAAACTACACCTCGCCTCTTTGGAATAACTCTCAGATTTAGAGCCAATCACCCACTTCATGATGTTAATCTGTAAATTTCACATTTTCAATTACCTGCAAACGTCCCATTAAAAGTCCTTTTGGACTCAAATTCCAGCACCATTTCAGGTGGAATGTTCCAGCTTCTGACAACTGTCTGTTCATTCAGAAATTGCTGAGGTCCATGTTGACTCTGGGGTTACAAAGGGCTGAATTGAAAGATGAGGTACTGTCCCTGAGCTCCCATTGGAACAGTACAGGAGGCTGAGGGCAGTGTAGATATGATCAGACAATGAAAATGACAGGGCTACACTATGAGGGCTGCTTGGCTCAATGAGTGTGTTTTGGAGTTGGGTGGGTGTAAACAGACTGATGTGAGACAGGGAGAAGGTGAAGCTGAAACTCAGTTTCACTCCAGGCCTTTCAGAACTTCACATGGTCCCAATGGGAACAGCCAGTTTTTAAGTGATACCTGCGGAATATTTGTTAACAGTTTTTAAAGTATTTTTCCTGAGGGCAGTTGAGAGTTAACCACATTGCTGTGGGTATGGAGTCACATGTAGGCCAGACCAGGTAAGGATCACAGTTTCCTTCCCTACAGGTCATTAGTGAACCAGATGGGTTTTCTAACAATCAACAATAGTTTTATGGTCACGGTTCACCTTTTCATTCTAGATTGTATTGAATTCCGATGCCACTATCAGCCATGTTGGGATTCTATCCCTAATACTCGGAACACTGTACATATCCCTCATCTGGCAGGAATACCATTAAGCCATTGCCTCCCTTTTTAGCAATGTTTAAAAGAAAGTTCCATCATTCTATGTGTACAATGTGAGATAAAATACTGTAACGTCCATGTGTCAGCCTCTCCAAAAGGTCAATCAACAGAAATTTGTTTGGGGGTGAAATATTTCACTTTTGTGGGGGGGGGGGGGGGGGGGGTGTTTATTAAACAAAAATGAATCTAAATAAAAATCTTATGCCACGGACATGTAATTTCTGAAGCTGGCGGGGGGGGGGGGGGGGGGATTACAGAGACAGGGAGGTTTGTGAGGCCAGACGGGGATTGTTGTCCAAACCTCACTGTGGTGTACATGGACTGCAGCATTTCAGGGAGGTGGTTAAACACCACTTTCTCCAAGACAAGTAAAGGTGGCCAATAAATACTGGTCTGGGCAGCAAAGGCAACCCCCAGTGAATAAAACCAAGCAGTGACCTCTCTGAGCTGACTTGCTGTGAAGTTAAAAACATCTCTGGAAATGGAGTGGGCAGAGAAGAGAAACAGTGACATATCACAGCTGCCCTCAGAGAGACCTCACCCTTGGAAGTACTCAGAGCCGGGGATCAGCTCAGTGAGTTTCAATCTCTTCAAATATCAATCTTAGACGGTTTTATTTTATTAAAGCTACAATAGTGAGTAAGATGAGGATTTCTTTTTAATGTCTTACGGTCTCTTGATGAAATGTTTAAGATATGAACCGTAAGCATCAAGTTATTCTCGGGCAGTATTTTTTGAGTAGTAAGACTGTGCCTTTGTCTTGGTCTGTAGATTGTTAAGGCGGAGAGATGGCCTGTTGGAGAGTGGCGTGCTGTTCCTGTCGGATGTGGGAGATTAGGGAGAGTTTCAATGATCCTGATCATTATGTCTGCAGGAAGTGTGATTGCAAATCCTATTGGAACGCATGGATTGGTGGAGGGGTGATTAATGGCAGTGAGGAATTGACAGAAGCTGGGGGGTGTGATAGGTGGCAGTCTCAGGAATGCAGGATACTGCAGATACAGTCAGGTAGATGGGTTACCTCCAGGAAAGCTAGGAGGGGTAGGTCGGTACTGCAGGTGTCTCCTGTGGCTATCCCCATCTCAGACAATTATACTGTTTTTGAAAATGTAGGTGGTAATAGACTTTCAGGGGAATGTAGCACTGACAGCCAAGTTACTGGTACTGAGACTGGCTTCTAACATATTGTGAGATATCTCCAGTTCCACACGATCGATGATGATAGGGGACTCTAGTCAGAGGCACAGTCTGCCGTTTCTGCAGCTGACAGTGAGACATCAGAATGGGTGGTGCTGCCCTGGTGCCAGTGTCAAGGATGTCTCGCAGAGGGAGAAGAATATTCTCAAAAGGGAATATAACGAGTGGGAGGACATTATACATTGGTACCAATGGCATAGGAAGGGGAAAGCATGGGGTCCTGACGAGCAGGAAGATTTGCTCGTGCTACTGGGGAGGCATTAAACCAGTGAGGGAGTCGGGGTAATCCGAAAGACATAGTGAGCAAAGAGGTGAGTCTGAGGCTGGTAATGTTCACCAGTTAGACTGTCAAGGCAGGCAAGAGCAAGCCACAGAATGAGGTGCGATGGACCAGTTGCACTGCATTTATTTCAGTGCAAGAGACCTGACAGGTCAGGCAGGTGGGCTCAAGGTGTGGTTTTGAACATGGCAACAATATTACAGCAATTACAGAGGCATCACTCAGGGATGGTTAGGACTAGCAGCTTAATGTTCCAGGGTATAGATGATATAGCAAGGATAGAAAGGGGCCAACAGGGCAGGGAGAGAGGTGTTTTTGATGAGAGATAACATTATGGCTGGGCTTTGGGAGAATATTCCTGGGAGTACATCCAGGCAAGTTATTTGGTTGGTACTGAGAAATAAGAAATGGATGACCATCTCACTGGGTTTGTATTATAGATTCTCTCCCAATCGTCAGCGGGGAATTGAGACACAATTTTACCAGGAGACCTCAGTTATCTGTAAGAATAATATGGCTGCTATGACAAGTGGTTTTAATTTAACCAACATGGCCTCGGAGTGATGTCGTGTTAAGGGCTTGGATGGAAAGGTATTCGTTAAGTGTGTTCGAGAACATTTCTGATTCAGCTTGTAGGATGTACTTACTAGAGAAGGAACAAAACCTGACCTGTTTTCTTTATTCATTCATAGGATGAGGCTGTCACTGGCTCGGCCAGCATTTATTGCAGCGTTTACCCAGAGGGCAGTTAAGAGTCAACCACGCTGCTATCGATCTGGAGTCCCATGCAAACCAGACCAGGTAAGGATGGCATTTTCCTTCCCTAAAGGTCATGAGTGAACCACATTGGTTTTTCCAACAATTGACAATGGATTCCTTGTCGTCACTAGATTATTTTTTCCAGATATTTATTGAAATCAAGGTCCAAACTCTGCCGTGATGGGATTCAAACCCGGGTCCCCAGAACATTATCTGGATCTCTGGATTAACTATCTAGCGATAATTTCACTCCGTCATCACTGCCACTTAGGAAATGAGGCAGGGTGAGTGACTGAAGTATCAGTGGGGCAGCGCATTAGCACCAAAGGTCCCACAGTATTGTGGCTCAGTGGTTAGCGCTGCTTCCTCAGCACCAGGGACCTGGGTTTGTTTCCAGTCTCGGGCGACTGTGTTGGAGTTGGCACATTCTCCCCAGTGTCTGTAAGGGTTTCCTTCATGTGTTCCAGTTTGCTCCCACAGTCCAAAGATGTGTAGGTTAGTTGGATGAACCATGTTAAATTTCCCATAGTGTCTAGAAGCAGTATATGAGATTTTGGGATGTGCAGGCAAATCTCTGCCTGATGTGAAAAAGATCCCTTTGGGGTCTTGGACAGAGGTCAGAGGGAGGTGTGGCCGCATGTTTTACATCACCCGTGGCAGTAAGAGAGGGTCAAGGGTGTTGAGCATGGGTTGGTGGGAGGGTGTGGACCAAACAAGGAAGGCGCAGCGGGAATGGTCTCTGCGGAACGCAGATAGGGGTTGGAGAGGGAAATATGTCTCTGCTGGTGGGGTCTGACTTTAGGTAGCAGAAATAACAGAGGTTAAGGTGCTCTATCTGGAGATTAGTGGGGTGGAATATGAAGACCGCAGGATTATATTCTTTATTGTGGCTGGAGGGGTGGGGTAAAGGCGGAGGTGCGGGAAGTGGAGGGTATGTGTTGGAGGGCATTGTTGATCAAGTCAGAGGAATATTACGGTCCTTGAAGTAGGCCTTTCTGGGATGTCCTGGAGTAGAATCCAAAGAGATTAAACAAATATATCACAGACAAAAGATTAACTGGACCAGAGAATAGGACCCCTTAAAAGTCAACAAGGCTGTCTATGGAACCACAGGGGGTGCGAAAGATATGCAAATATTTCACTTCACTTTTACTAGAGAAGTATATGGAAGCTCGAGAGTTTGGAGAAATAAACAGTGATAAGTGTGCATGTTACAGAGGAGGTGGTACTGGATATCTTAAATCGCATCAAGGTGGATAAAGCTCTGGAACCTGATCAGGTGTATCCTGGAACTTTCTGGAAATCTAGGGAAGTGATTGTTGGGCCTCTCCTGAGGTATTTGTATCGTTGATAACGACAGGTGAGGTGCCATTAGTTTTTAAAGGTGGTAAGGAGAGGCCATGGAACAAGAAAACAGTGAGCCTGAAGTCACTGGCAGGCAAGTTGTTAGAAGGGATTCTGAGGGACAGGATATCCATCTATTTGGAAAGATAAGGAATGATCAGGGAGAGTCAATGTGGCTTTGTACATGTACAATTGTGTCTCACTAACTTGAGTGAGTGTTTTGAAGTGACAAAGAAAATTGATTAAGCCAGGCGGTGAATGTTGTTTATATGGTCATTTAACAAGGTTCCACAAAGCAGACTGGTTCGCAGGGTTAGATAAAATGGAATGCAGGGAGAAAAGCCATTACAAAACTGCCTTGAATGTAGGAGACAGAGGATGATGGAGGGTTGCTTTGTGGACTGGAGGCCTGTGAGCAGCAATGTGCTGCAAGGATTGGGCCCTTAAATGACTTGGATGTGAATATATGAGGTATGGTCAGTAGGTTTACAGAAGACACCAAAATTGGAGGTGTAGAATGAAGAAGGTTAGTTCAGAATACAACAGGATCTTGATCAGATGAGCCATTGGAGCAAGGAATGGCAGACGGAGTTCAATTTATATAAATACGAGCTGTTGTATTTTTGAAAGGCAAATCCGGGCAGGACTTATACACTTAATGGTAAAGTCCTGGGGAACATTGCTGAACAAAGTGATCTTGGAGTGCAGGTTCATAGTTCCTTGAAAGTAGAGTCACAGGTCGGCATGGGAGTGAATGCAGCATTTGGTACGGTCCCCGTTATTGGTCAATGCATTGAATGCAGCTGTTGTGTCGTCATATTGTGGCGGTACAGGGCGCTGATTACAGCTCTTCTGGAATTCTGTTTTCAGTTCCAATCTCCCTGTTCTTGGAATAATGTTGAGGAACTTGAAAGGGTTCAGAAAATATTTGCAAGTATTTTGCCAGGGTTGGACGGTTTGAGCTATTGGAAAAGGCTGGGACTACTTTCCCTGGAGAGTTGGAGACTGAGAGATGATCTCATAAAATCATGAAGGGCATGGATAAAGTGAGCAGTCAGGGACATTTTCCCAGGTTCGGTGGATCCAGAACTAGAGGGTACAGGTTTAAGGTGAGAGGGAAAAGATTTATAAGGGATCTAAGGGGCATCTTATTCATGTTGAGGGCATTGCAAGTATGGAGTGACCTGCAAGTGGAAGGGGTGGAGGCTAGTACAATTGCAGCATTTAAAAGGCATTTGATTGGGTATATGAAAAGGAAGGTTTTAGAGGGATAAGGGTGAACCGCTGGCAAATGGGACTCCATTAACGCTCTCCGTTCTTGGTCACTGCATTGAATACAGAAGCTGCGGCGCCATATTGTGGCTGGACAGGACATTGATTAAGCCACTTCTGGAATTCTGTTTTCAGTTTGAATTACTCTGTTCTGGGAAGGATGTTGTGAAACTTGAAAAGGTTTGGACAAGATTTACAAAAACGTTGCCAGGACTGGAGGATTGGGCTACAAGGAGAGGCTGAATAGGCTGGGGCTATTTTCTCTGGACAGTCAAATACTGAGAGGTGACTTCATGGAGATTTATAAAATCACGAAGGTTGTGAATAAGGTGAGCAGCCGGGGTCCTATTTCCTCAGGTTAGGTGGGTCCAAAACTAGAGCACCTGGGTTTAAGTTGAGAGGGGAAACATTTAAAAGGGGTCTAAGTGGCAATGTTTTCAAGCTGAGTGTGATGTGTGTATGGGAGGGGCTACCACATGAAGTAGTGGAGGCTGATAAAATCACAACATTTAAAAGGTTTCCAACGGGGTACATGAATAGGAAGGGTTTTGATGGATGCAGGCCAATAGCTGGTAAATAGGAATCCATTAGTTTAGGATTCTTTGTTGGCACGGATGAAGTGGACCGAAGGTCTGTTTCTTTGATTTTAATTTAAAAAGATGCATTCCTCTATTTTGTGGAGAGCTAGCTGAAGCACAGATAATTATCCTTGGAGCTGAGAAGGTGAAGCAGTGATTTCGATCTGGTGCAGATTTGGTTCCAAGTTCTTGAATTTGCAGAGAGAGAGAGGAATTGTTAACACTGTCACAATTTTTAGAAACTACTATCAAGTAATTGGCAAATAATACAAGGTGAAAATGTGAACACTATTTTATTCAGTAAGTTCTGAGCATCTGGAACAGTCTGAACGACACAGATTCAGCAGGTGTTCTGAAACAGACTTAGAATTTTATTTTTTAAGGAAAGATTTGGGAGGCTATGGGCACATGGGAGGGGACTCGGGACAGACTTGCAGCATCTCCAAAGGGAGAGAGTACAGCCCCAATGGGCTGAATAGCCTCCAGGTCCTGTGCTCATTGATACTGCCCCATTCACTGTGAATGATGAAGCTCATCCCAGGGCAGAGAGAGGGATGAGCCCTCCACTCTCATCACAATGGGGCCCGGATGATTGACGGCAGCTCCAGACCAATGGGAGGAGAGTCTGTGTGGTCCTGCAGCCAATGGGATTGAATGAGGGGTGTGGCCAGCAAGACAACACCTGTCCACGAGCTCGAGCTGTGCAGGTGCAGTGTCACTGTTTGGGGTTGGGAGAGACAGCAGAGACTGGGACAGAGGCTGTGGGACCTGAATTACAAACTCCTGGTAAATTAAAACCAACAGAACTGCAGAAGATGTAAATCAGAAACAACAACCAGGAGGCTTTGGAAAAGATCAGCACGTCTGGCAGCATCTGTGAAGAGAAATCAGACTTAAAGTTTCAGACCCAGTGTTCCTCCCTCAGCACAGATGTTACTGAGAAAAAAAGTCAGTTTATGTGCAGAAATTAGTGTGGGGGGAGGATAAAATGAGTAAAGGATAGGTGGGGATAGAGGGAGAAGAACGGTTGGATAAAGGAGTGGATAAAGATCTGGCTGGAGGAGGGTCATTAGGTATTAGTGGCTAACCATAGGTAGGGTGTAATGGCAGACTGTGAGAACGAGGCCTAGTGTGTGGGGTAAGGGGCTACGACATGAGGTTGTTTTATTAATGGTTAGCCACTAACTGTCTCCATTGTAAGCTGTTGCCCACCTTTTACAAGATGATTAGGGGTTTAGATAGGGTTGACCATGAGAACCTTTTTCCATGTATGGAGTCAGCTGTTTTGAGGGGGCATAGTTTTAAATTAAGGGGTGGTAGGTATAGGACAGATGTTACGGGTAGATTCTTTACTCAGCGAGTCGTGAGTTCATGGAATGCCCTGCCAGTAGCAGTGGTGGACTCTCCCTCTTTATGGGCATTTAAGCGGGCATTGGACAGGCAGATGGAGGATAGTGGGCTAGTGTAGGTTAGGTGGGCTTGGAATCGGCGCAACATCAAGGTCCAAATGGCCTGTACTGCGATGTATTCTTCTATGTTCTATATCACTCCACGATTGGAGCTGCCGAGGATAAAAACCTTTGGAATATCTTCCCTCACCCCCTCTGTCCACCTTAAAGATGTATCTAAAAATTGTTCTCTTTAGTCAACGTTTCCATCATTCGTGAAGCGTTTTAAAGATTTGTCAATGTGAAAGGCTCCATACAATGCACGTAGTTGTTGTTATTGTCTGAAATGAGGAGAAACAGGGGTGAGCCCTCTCTCTCTTATACCTGATGAACAATAGCAAAATCAGGAAGCACTGAGCATGCTCCAGCCCACAATGGGCCTCGGATTATTGATGTCAGCGCAGGACCAATAAGAGTGGGGGAACAGGGCGATAGGTGCTGTTAGGTCCTTCAACCAATCGGAGTGAATGAGGGGAGGGACAATACCCAACCACGTGATATACTTCACTGACAGTCCAGGGTTGTGGCCAAGGCATTGGAAATGTGTGACGATGAACGGCAGGGGAAAGGAAAGACATATTGACCAGGAAGAGGAGGAAATTTTCATGGTATGGGATGAGAGGATTTACAGAACTTAGTGCACATTGTAAAACACAAATTTCAAAATCCAAATTCTGCACCATTTTCCCTCTCCGTAATGCATTTTGCACTCCCTGAAATATCAACTGTGTGTTTCTCCCTCCACAGATACCAGTGATCAGTGCCAAAGCCCCATTGCCTGTGGAGAAGGTGATGTTTGACTTCCTTGTACAGCTGCAGCTCGTGTGGTGAAGGTGGTCCCACAATGTGTTTGGGTAAGAGCTGTTATAGATTATTCACTCAGCGACAGTGAAGAGTTGACAATGTATGTGCAAATCAACAACAGTTTGTTTTTTTTATCATGTTTTTAATTCCACAGAAATACTATTGAGAACTTCTGACATAAGGCCACAGCTGGGGATATTAGGTCAGGTGATCAAAAGAATTGCCAAATAAGCAGGTTTTCAGGAACACCTTAAAGGAGGAAAGCAGGTCTGAGGGGGTTAGGGTGGGAATTCCAGACCGCGTTGCCTTGGCAACAGTAGAAACAGCCAGACAGATGAAGCAATGAATAAACACATCGTCGGGAGTCTGAAAGAAAATGAGTTGTTGGGATCTCACAGGTTGTGTGGTGCAGGGAGACAGGGATGTTCACATCCAGGAATTACATCAAGGGTGAGAATTTTAAATTGTTGCTTGTTAATAGGAGCCTTTTGATGGAGCAACAAGTTTTGGTACAAGTGAGCACTTGGGCAGTAGGGTTTTAGATACTCTTGAGATTACATGTAAGTTGAATGTGGGAGGCTGGCCAGGAGTGTGTTTAGATAACGAAGTCTGGAGATAACACAGGGATGGACGAGTATTTCAGTAAATGGGCTGAGACTAGGGTGAAGTTGGGTGATGTCACTGATGTAGGAATAGTACTTTTGGAATTGGGCTGCTCCTCCTCCTCACCAAATCACAGATATTATTCCTTGTTCTATCTGTCTGTCTTTTCTGGTTATGTCCTTCTCTCCCATTCTGCTACAAACTAATATTTGACCCCACCGTTCATGCAAAAACCTACTCCATCCCGACTCTCCCTTTCCTTTCTGAATTCCTTGTATTTGGTGTCCCTTAAGGATCTCTCCTTGGTCCCTCCTGTTTCTCACCTACATACTGCCAGGAGGTGACATTGTCCAAAAGCACCGTGTTAGGTTTCACATGTACACTGACAATGCCCAGATCTCCCTCGCCATCATCCCTCTCCATTACTCAGTTATCAAATTGCTCATCACATTCTACTCTGCGATTGGCTGCAATTTCCTGCAACGGAACGTTGCAATGGTTAAACCCATTGCCTTCAGTTGCTATTACAAATTGCTTTCCCTTACTGCTGAGCCCCTCCCTCTCCCTGGGAACTGTCTGAGACAGAACCACACTCTTGACAATATTGCTCTCATATCTGACCCCAAGGTTACCTTCTCATCAGACACTACCAATCACAAACACCAGGAATTCCAATCTCTTTAATGTTGCTTGTCTCCACCTCACCCCGGCTCCATTGCTGCTGAAACCCCTAACCCGTGTCGATGTTGCCTTAAACTTGACGAATCCAAAACAGAACCCGAGATTTCACGACTATCCCAGAATCTGGTTCCAGACTCCCTCATGATGGGAAACATCCTCTCAGTATTTACCATTTCAAACCCCTTAAGAATCCTACATGTTACAATGAGATCCCCTCTCATTCTTCCCAAATCCAGTGAGTAGAGTCCCAACTTCTTCAGCCTTTTTTTAAAAGATAATCCCTGAAAACCAGGGTTCATCCCAGTCAATTGTCTGTGAAATGCCTCTGATGAAATGATGTATTTCCTTAAATAAAAGGGCCAAACCTTCTGTCATTACTACAGATGTGGTCTCACTCACACTTTATAAAGTTCCTCTCAGGTATATACTCCAAACAACTCCCTTTAAACTTGCACAGATGTTAGAAATGCTCATCAGGTCATGCAGCATCTGTGAAGAAAAATCAGTTAAAGTTTCGGGTCTGGTCACCCTTCCTCAGATACGTTAACTCTAATTTCTTTTCACAGATGCTGCTAGACCTGCTGAGCTTTTCCAGAAACTCCTGTTTCTTTTCCTGGTTTACAGCATCTTCAGTTGTTTCGGTTTTCATATCCTTTAAACATGCCATCTCTCTTCTAGAATTTGTCATTTCCACCTTGGAAAAAAGATTCACAATTGTTTGGACTCCCCTACTCTGGGGGGAGAAAGAAACCATGACTAGTCGCCCGATGATTCCTCCTCATTTTATAAAATTCAATAAAGCCACCTAAAGTATCCAGTGCTGCAGGGAAATAGCCTCAGCCTATTCAGCCTCTCCCTATGGTTCAAATGTTCCAATACTGGCAACACCCTACTAAAACTTTTCTGAATTCTTGCAAGTTTCCCAACATCTTTCCTATAGCAGGGAGACTGAAATTGAAAGCAGGCTGGGGATTCCAAAAGTGGCCGAGCCAATAAATTGTACAACCGAAACATGATCTCCCAACTCCTATCCTCAATGCACTGCCCAATAACAGGGAGCATACCGCACACCACCTTCACCGACCTGTCTACCTTCAACCCCACTTTCAATGACCTATCAACCCTCACTGCACGGTCTGTTTGTCTGTCAACACTTCCCAGGAACTTGTCATTAAGAGGTTGAGTGGTATTCTGGTAACATCTTTCTGAAAACAGGGAGACCACAATTGAATGCAGTATTCTAAAACTGGCTTCACCAATGCCCGACTCAGCCACAACGTGACCTCCTAATCCCTTTCCACAGTGACAGAATCCCTACAGTGTGGAAGCAGGCCTTTCGGCCCATGAGACCTTACCAACCATCGGAACAGCATTCCACCCTAACTCTGTAACCTACCATTACCCAAAGCTAATCCGGATAACCTGCATGTCTTTGGATTTGTGGGAGGAAATTAAGGGCACCCAGAGGAAGCCCACGCATTCACACGGGGAGAATGTGCAAACGCCACACAGACAGTGGAATCGAATCGAATCAGCACATTCCATTCAGTGTTAGTGTCCCAAATGCCACGTTCAGCACCTGATCTCCCTGAAACTCTACTTTCCAAGAACTATGCAGTTGTTCTGAGCCCTTCAGAGGGAATTAAGGCGAGGAGGAGAAAACAGGAACAGGATGGAGTTGTAGATCTATAAAATAACTCTCTATCTTCCCACTCTGTTTCCCCCGTCTCCCGTCTCACTGTCTGCTCCACCCAGTCTTTCCCAACTCTGTCTGTCCGCCCTCCCTCTGTCAGCCTGTTGACCCCCCCATCGGCCTGTTCCTCCTCTTTCACCACCATCGGTCTGATCCCCTCCCCCCTCTGTCAGCCTCTTCCCCCAATACCCCCCCCTCCCGTCTCTTCCCCCCCTTTGTTGGTTGCCTCCCCCCACCAGGTCTGTTCCCCCTTTCTGTCAGTCGCACCCCCCGTCCCCCTCCTCTCTAATCACACTTTCTGTCCCCACCTGTCTCTGTGCCACCCCTCTCTATCCCCCTCTCTTTCCCCACCCATTTCTGTCCCACACCCCTCGATCCACCCACGCCCTGTCTGCCTACCCTCCCTCCCAGTCCCCTAATTCTGTTCTCTCCCACTGCAGGGCAAATATCTTGTCTATTTACCCAATCCATGCCCAGCCTGATTTTTAAAATCTCTTTCAGGTCACCATTCAGCCTCTGACGCTCCAGGGAAAATACTGGATTAGTGGTGCTGGAAGAGCACAGCAGTTCAGGCAGCATCCAACGAGCAGCGAAATCAACTTTTCGGGCAAAAGCCCTTCATCAGGAATAAAGGCAGTGAGCCTGAAGCATGGAGAGATAAGCTAGAGGATGGTGGGGGTGGGGAGAGAGTAGCATAGAGTACAATGGGTGAATGGGGGAGGAGATGAAGGTGATAGTCAAGGAGGAGAGGGTGGAGTGGATAGGTGGAAAAGAAGATAGGCAGGTCGGACAAGTCAAGGAGACAGTAACTGAGCTGGAAGTTTGAAACTAGGATGAGGTGGGGGAAGGGGAAATGAGGAAGCTGTTGAAGTCCACATTGATGCCCTGGGGTTGAAGTGTTCCGAGGCGGAAGATGAGGCGTTCTTCCTCCAGGCGTCGGGTGGTGAGGGAGCGGCGGTGAAGGAGGCCCAGGACCTCCATGTCCTCGGCAGAGTGTGAGGGGGAGTTGAAATGTTGGGCCACGGGGCGGTTTGCTTGATTGGTGCGGGTGTCTCGGAGATGTTCCCTAAAGCGCTCTGCTGGGAGGCGCCCAGTCTCCCCAATGTAGAGTAGACCACATCGGGAGCAACGGATACAATAAATGATATTGGTGGGTGTGCAGGTGAAACTTTGATGGATGTGGAAGGCTCCTTTAGGGCCTTGGATAGAGGTGAGGGAGGAGGTGTGGGCACAGGTTTTACAGTTCCTGCGGTGGCAGGGGAAAGTGCCAGAATGGGAGGGTGGGTCGTATGGGGGTGTGGACCTGACCAGGTAGTCACGGAGGGAACGGTCTTTGTGGAAGGTGGAAAGTGGTGGGGAGGGGAATATATCTCTGGTGGTGGGGTCTTTTTGGAGGTGGCGGAAATGTCGGTGGATGATTTGGTTGATGCGAAGGTTTGTAGGGTGGAAGGTGAGCACCAGGGGCGTTCTGTCCTTGTTACGGTTGGAGGGGTGGGGTCTGAGGGCGGAGGTGCGGGATGTGGACGAGATGCGTTGGAGGGCATCTTTAACCACGTGGGAAGGGAAATTGCGGTCTCTACAGAAGGAGGCCATCTGGTGTGTCCTATCGTGGAACTTGTCCTCCTGGGAGGAGATACGGCAGAGGCGGAGAAATTGGGAATACGGGATGGCATTTTTGCAAGAGATAGGGTGGGAAGAGGTGTAATCCAGGTAGCTATGGGAGTCAGTGGGTTTGAAAAAATGTCAGTGTCAAGTCGGTCGTCACTAATGGAGATGGAGAGGTCCAGGAAGGGGAGCGAGGTGTCAGAGATAGTCCAGGTAAATTTAAGGTCAGGGTGGAATGTGTTGGTGAAGTTGATGAATTGCTCAACCTCCTCACGGGAGCACGAGTTGGCGCCAATGCAGTCATCAATGTAGCGGAGGAAGAGGTGGGGAGTGGTGCCGGTGTAATTACGGAAGATCAACTGTTCTACATAGCCAACAAAGAGACAGGCATAGCTGGGGCTCATATCCAACCCTGGCAACATGTTATAATTCTTTTCTGATCTCTTTAAAGTTTAAGAACATCCATCTGATAGGAAGGAGAACAGAATTCAATGGAATATTGATTCCACAACTTTTACAATGTCCTGTACAGCCGTAATATGACCACCCAATCCCTTTACTCAATGCTCTGACCAATAAAGACAAGCAGACCAACTGCCGCCTTCACGATCCTATCTACTTGCTACACTACTGTCACGGAACTATAAACTTGCACTCCAAGGACTCTTTGTTTACTAGCACTCCGTAGGAACTTAGTATTAACTGTATAAGTCCTGCTAATGTTTGTTTTTCCAAAATGCAGCAACTTCCATTTTTCTAAACTGAACTCAGCCCATCACCCATCTGATCCAGATCCCCTTGTACTCTGAGGTAATCTTTTTCACTGTCTACTACACCTCCCATTTTGGTGTCATCTGCAAACTTACTTACAATACGTCCTATGTTCACATCCAAATCATGGATATGAATGGCTAAAAATAGTGGATCCAGCAACGATCCTTATGACACTCCACTGGTCACAGGCCTCCAGCCTGAAAAGCACCCTCTGCCTTCTACCTTCGGGCCAGTTCTGTTCTCCATGCTATCTAACCTTGCTGACCAGTCTCCCATGAGGAACCTTGTCGAACACATTACTGAAGTCCATGCTCTGACCTCAGCAATCCTCTTTGTTACTTCTTCAAAAAAACGGAGTCAAATTCATGAGATGATTTCCCATGCACAAAGCTGTTATTAGTATCCAGGATTTAACTCTGTACATTGGGGTCTGCGTTGCCCAGTTATAGGGGTTAATATTCTGGATGAAGTTCAAGTCCGCCAGCATTTTGTTAGTGAGTCTGTATTGAGTCTTGTTAATGTCACCAACACAGGTGAGTTCCTTTTGAAAGACAATCCCTGCATCCCTTGCCCACCAGGAAATAGTGCAAGTGTCCTTACCTCTGGACTAGGAGGATCACGCTCAGAGTTGAGTAACAGAATCTTTAAAGAGGCTGATTAGTAAACATGTCCAAGCCACCAGGTCATACTGTCTCCCAGCTGTCCCTACCTGAGCCTCCAAACAGAACCTTCCTGTAGTTTCTCTCCTGTCAGACTTTGTCCAGGATCCCCTCCTGCTGCTGCACTGCTCCTGTCCCTCAATGACCTGTCCATCCCCCAGTGTCCTCCACATTCGTTCACTGTTCACAATCCCATTGACCCAGTCCTCCAGCCATGTCCCCTCAGCTCTACAGAGCCGGCTCAGTGGTTAGCACTGCTGCCTCACAGCACCAGGTACCTGGGTTCGATTCCGGCCACGGGCGACTGTCTATGTGGAGTTTGTGCATTCTCCCCTTGTCTGAGCAGGTTTCCTCCCACAATCCAAAGATGTGCAGGGCAGGTGAATTGGCCATTCGAAATTGCCCATAGTATTATTTACATTAGTTCGGAGGCATGGGTCTGTGTAAGTTACTGTTTGCAGTGTCAGTATGGACTTGTTTGGCCGAAGGGCCTGTTTCCATGCTGTAGGGATTCTGATATATTGGGCAGCAGCTGCTGTCAATCACCCGGACTCCTGTATGATCGGGAGCACGTGCTGTAGGAGGGGAGACCAGTAAACGGGTGCAGTGCTGGCAACTGTGGGAGTATGCGCAGTACAGGTCAGTGTCTGGGAAGGAGGCTGTGGGTGTGAGGGATTAATCTATCATAAGCAGCTTCATCCCTCTGGGAGCAGGACATAGAGGAATGGTACCTTTCTCGCTACCCTGACATGTGTTCAGACTCAGTGGTGCAGCGTTTTGCAGAAAGTTATCAGAACTCTTTTGTGAAGATTCAGGGTTGTTATGGAAAGGGACAAGGAGGGGCCTGCAATTAGAATTCTAATTTGGCTCATTTTAGTAATATGGGTCTTGGCCAGAGTGTGCAGGAAGCAGTGTATGCAGGATGGCTCTCATCAGGAGCTAGGAAACTGAATTCGAAGAGAGTGTGTGTGAGAACTGGGTGTGGAGGAAAGGAGTGGGGGGATTGGTTTGGATTTCAGTTCACAGAATAGAGAAATTGTGAGACTGAGGTTTAAAGCTTTGGGGGAAACAAGGAAACTACAGTTTAATACTACAATTGTCTTATGAATTTCCATCCTGTATTAACAGTGGTAACTTGCGTGCTGTGTTGTATGGTACTGAAAGGGTGGATTTCCGGATGAGAAATACAAATGGAATTTCATGTTCAGATCTGATGGTTACTTGATCCGTGCCGATCTGAGTATCATTGGCCTTTTCATCTGGAAGGAAAGGTGTGCATTCTGTCCGTGGGCGAATATTTCAAATCTCACTTGACTGCAAAAGTACTGAGACACAGCCAAGTCCATGTCAGCATGGTGAGTGTGGAGAGAGATTTCATTTGTTTTTGAAATTCTGTAAAATCATGGCACATTTCCCAGGAACAATTAAGCCACAACTTTGCTTTGTAGAAGGACAAGTCTTTAATTAACCATGCAACCAGAAAGACACAAGGATACCTGCACCATGGGAAACACTATGGAAACGGGATTGTTGTAAAGGAGTTAATTCTCGATCATGGATTGTAATACATTGGCATTGTCACGTCAGTTCCAGCACCATCGGGAGACACTGGAAATATGATGAATGTAATTTAGGTTTCAGTTATTAAACTGGAAAAAGTGCAGAACAATTTACAAGGATGTTTCCAGGGCTCAGGGGTCTGAGTTATAGGGAGAGGTTGGACAAGTGAGGATTTTATGTTTAGAGCAGAGGAAACTGAGGGGGTTCTTTTCTAGAAGTGTATAAGACTATGAGAGGCATGGATAAGGTGAATGCACTCAGTCTTTTTCCCAGGAACTCAAGGATTGGACGGCTTGATTGGATCAGTTTAAGGTTAGAGGAGAAAGAATAAAAGAGAAGCTGAGGGGCAACTGTTTTACACAGAGGGTGGTATGTATATGGAATGAGCTGCCAGTGGAAGTGGTTCAGGCAGGAACACTCTCAACAGGTAAAAGATATTTGGACAAATACATGGATAGGAAAGGGTAAGAAGCAAATGGGCCAAGTGCAGGAAAATGGGGTTAGCGTGGATGGACATTCTGATCAGCATGGGCCAGTCTGGGCCAAAGGGCCTGTCTCTGCTGTAGGATTCTACAACTCTAAGTGCATTTGCTATTTCTCCTACTAACTCTGTTGGTATCCTGGGTTGTGTTCCATCAGGGCAATGAGACTTGTTTACTTTTAGCTCCATTAGCTTGTCTCTTTCACGATAATGGTTATTTTCTAGGACTTCACCCTCCTTAGTCTCCTTATCCATTACTGCCATGCTCTTCATATCCTCCACTGTGAAGACTGACTGCTGTGTACTCATATTTCTGAATCCTGCTGGATAGGAATAACTAGGCACAGAACTCTGAGAGGTCCTCTTTGAGTCCTTATTGATGAAACATGGCAGTTCCATGGATAGAGTACATGCAGAACACCTCGAGGCAGCATCAGGTAACACCCCGCCTGTCCAATGTACAGCTCCCATTGTGGTTTGCGACTTTGAATGGAGACTGTCTCTCAGTATTATCTCCATGGCAATGGCAGTTAGAAAGTCTAGTTCAGTTCAGCACTGTGGTTAAACCACACACCCCTCCCCCACGCCCCTGTGGCTCCCTCAAGTATCTGACAGTTTCAGTGGGGTATCTATCAGGATTCTGATGTGAAGGAGCCGGTTGTGGGGTGGACAAAGTTAAAAACCACACATCACCAGGTTATAGTCCAACAGGATTATTTGGAAGTACAAGCTTTTGGAGTGTGCTGTGATTTTTAACTTGATCAGTATTATCTCTATGGTAACAGTTAAGTGCTTCAACAATTCCAGAGGCCATATGTTCCCCACACAATAGGTTTCCCTCTAGCAGTGTAAACTGCTATTCTGGCCCTGGGGATAGCTACTCATCACTTTTCTCCCCCAATCCCATCTCGCTTTCTGTTGATCTTTAAAGTTTTTCTAATCTCCTAGTTTCTCCTTGGTCTTTGCCAATCTGTATGCATTCTAATTCAGTTTGATAGACTCTCTTATTTCCTGAGCCACCCATGGCAGATTATTCCTTTTCCTACCGTCCTTCCTTTTCCCTGATAGGTAATTTTGCTGAGCACTTCAAAAAATTGCTTTGATATTCTCGCACTGTCCGTCAACTTTCCCACCATAAAGTCTTTGTTTCCAGTTTACATTAGCCAACTCCTGCCTCATCCTATTGTAGTCTCCTTTTGTTTAAGCACTGGATCTTGAGAGTGGATCTAATCTTCCAGCTTTCCATCTGTGTTCTAAGTTCAACCAGACTTAGCAGAAGCCTTTTATCAAGATTACGAGGGCAGGCGATGTTTCCTGGGAGTTTTGGTTTTCATTGTCAGAGATCTTGGCTTTGTAATAAAGTACAGGATAGATATTCACAACAGAGTAGTCTGGATGGTGTGAATGTACTACACAGTCTAAAACCATAAATCACTGTCTCCCCTTAGTTTAAAATTGCAAAATTATGATCTCCTACACGCTTCCTCACTATCTAAGCTTGGAATGCTAATCCATCTGACTATCTGTCATTTTCCGAAAATCTCCTTTGGTGAAAGTGTTGAGTTTTGGATTCAGCTTTCCAGTTAGTACCGTAAGAAGATAAGCCCTGGGCACAGGAGAGGCAATGCAGCCCTTCGAACCAGCTCTACCATTTAATACGGTGATGATTGAGCTCAGCTCGGTCTCAGCTGGATTTTCCCGCCTGCTCTTTCTCACCCTTCATCTCATTGCAAATTCAACATCTGTATCTCTTCATTAAATTGGCTCATTGTCCTGGCATCCACTGCATTTTGAACAGGGAATTCCACAGATTCACAACACATCGAGACAAGTACATTCTTCCTCATGAGAATATAATAGAGTCCCTATAGTGCAGAAACAGGGTATTCATCCATCGAGTCCACACCGACCCTACAATGAGCATCCCATTCAGACCCACTCGTTCCCTGTAACATTACATTTCCCATGGCGAATTGTCGAACCGGCACGTGCATGGACACTGTCAGCAATTTATCATGGGCAATCCATCTAACCTGCACATCTTTGGACTGTGTGAGGAAACTGGAGAACTGCACGAAACCATGCAAACATGGGGAGAATGTGTAAACTACACACAGTCGCCTAAGGTCCCTGACGCTGTGAGGCAGCATTGCTAGCCACTGAGCCACCTCTGCTTAAAACCTGCTGCACCTTATTAACCTCCCTATCCCCCAATTGGCTGAATCTATTTTCCTTACGTCAGAAATCAGGTTGTCTAAGCGGATGTTACAGTAAATCCCAGTGACAGCCCACATGTCCTGTGTGTCTGAATGTGGATCCGATACAGAACATCCTCCATTCACACTTTTCATTCATGTTCCAGAGACAGGGCTCCAGTGGCTGCATGGGGACTGCAATTCCCAAATTCCAAGGCAGGGACCGCACATCTGTGGGTAAGCCTGGCACTGCACAAGTACAGAATGTGGGTGAGCTTTGGAGCATGTGCTTTGGGGTAACTAGTGGAAAGTATTTCACACTCTGATTGTCTGGAGGAGGAACGCATTTGCTTGTAGTATTGATCTATTGGAGGGTCAAAGTGGCACCACGCCCACATGGGACCAAGTTACATTCCCAACTTGTCATAACACTGGAATCTACCAATGAGAAACAAAGAAGGATGTGACCCATTCTCCCAGACTGATGGTTCCTCTTCTGTCGAGGATCTGCCACCTCCCTTTCTGTTTCCTTTTGTTCCATTCTGCTGTTACATTGTTGACTTGCAGCAACTGAAGGGAAAGGAAATGAACGCAGAAAGGGTGCAAAGTCTAACCAAGGACGGGAAGTGGTGGCATAGACCTGTTTATCAACAACTCCATGAGAATGGGGAGGGTGTACATTAGGGGTAGTAGAATCAGAATGGTGAGAGAGAGTAAATGGGCTGGATGGTTACAGCTTTGGGGGAAGAAAGGGGAAAAAGATATTCCAGAGAAACTTGAATTGTCTGCTCTGAATTTCTAATCTGTACATATTCCTTTACACAGGGTGCGAGATGAAGATTTGCAGACTGAAATCTCAACATCATTTGCCAATCATGATAAAGTTAACCAGAATTTGAAGAACCAAAGATGGAGAATCACTCGGCCAAAATCCTGCAACACTCTCCTCACGGCATTGTCGGTCTATCTGCGCCAAATGGACTGTGAATGGTACAAGACAGCAGCTCACTACCATCTTCTCAAGGCTAACGAGAGATGGGGAATAAATGGTGGCTGAGCCAGTGATGCCCATATCCTCTAGTTGCTGAAACCCAATTGATGTTCCTGCAGTATTAAGATGGTCGCTGAGTGCATCCTCCAGGAGGCAGTACCATCACATTACCCCTGCCTACACCCACACAGTAACACAGCAACATCACTGGAACAAAAGGCAGTGAAGCCAAAGGAGGACTTAGCTATAGTTCTTTGAGGTAAAGTCATGAAAGGGGATTGGAACACTGCAGGAACAGGAGACTGATCTGAATGGTCAGTTGTTTCCCCTTGAATGGTGGAGCAGGATTGAAATGCTGAATGGCCTCCTGCTGCTATCTACCGGGTAGGAAGAAGTCGGCAGGGCAGGGATTCTCCAGGAGATTGCACCTCCACATCAGTTTTCAGTGAGAGATGGTTTGATGGATTTTATTTAACATTTGTCTTTAACACAACGTTTGTGAATTTGTTTTTAAAATATTGTAGCTATTTCTTCCACAATAAATAAAACTAAAAGAAAAGAAATTAAACTATCTGAATATAACAATTTTTAAAAATATTAAACGCCTTCTAAAACAAAATCCTGTCTATTCCCGGACACCATGACTTTCCAGTTACTCAAGCTCCAGGGAAATATTCCCTCCCTGTCTGAACCTTGTGGTTTGATTTCACTGCTTTTCAGTTCTCCTTCTGTGAGCTGTGAAGTGTTCTTTTTTCCCCCATTTCTCCTACCCAGAAGTGTTATCTCACAAAGCTGAGCAACCTTCCCATGTTCATCATTGCACCATTTTGGGTTTTGTTAATATATAATCACCAGCAGTAAACCACCCATGTTACCAATTGAATATTTACAAACAAAGCCCATTACGGGCAAAGCAAACTATTACAAATGACAGATTGGGAAGGGACCAAATCAAAGTAGAGTTAGGGGTGATGGGGAGGCAGTGGAGATAAAGCACTGTATCCCCTGCGATGCCCACCTCTATCAAAAGGCATCGAGAGCATTGACACATACCACATGCTCCTTCTCCAAGGACACCCTGCTTTATCCTCAATCATAGAATAGCCTTTATCCTCAATCATAGAATAGAATGCCAACAGTGTGGCAGGAGAGCATTGGCCCATCAAACCCCACCAACCATCCAAAGAGCATCCCACCTGGAGCACTCCACCCTTTTAACACTGTATTTCCCATGGCTGATCCATAGCAGTGCTACAGTCACAATTTAAATCAAAACAGATGATCCCTGCTCACTGTCACGTTGCTGTTTGTGGAGACTTATTGCCCAGAGAGACATCCTGAGATTCAGAAAGAGACAATATAAATTCTGTCAACTCCAGCCGAGTTAATGTGATTAACAATAACATCAATACTCCAACAGTGCCATCAGACCTCGTACCTACTCTATCATTTACGATTTTTAACTCATGGGAAATTTGTTACCACCGTCGATGACAGCCATAATGCTCTGACCACTTTGACGGAGCCAGTGCAAGTCAGTTCTAATAGTTATCAATAGATTGAATCTAAACAGGATGCCCCACAACAGGAAGTGCGCTGACACTCAATGCCCGTAAGTCAAGGTCATTTTCCTAAAACCACTCACGTCTGGCAATACCATTGAAGATAGTTTATACAGTAACCTTTCAGTCTCAATTGCCAGTTCCAGTTCCAGTCCATGAAGCAGCCAGTAACATGCACCAGTGAATTGAATTCTAACAGCAGCCTTGCCCTGGCAGGAGAGATTGAGGAGCTTGAAGGTGTCTTCTCTGGAGTATCTAAACATGAAACACTTCAAAGGAACAAAAATCTTCAAGAGCTCGAGAGGATAGATACAGGAGGGATGTGCTCCTAGGTTGGTATGCCTGGAATAAAATAAACACTAACTACGGCATCTTTACCCAGCATCCACTTTAGCTGCATAAAAGTTTAATATTTATTTGCTGCTCTAATTACACTCCCAGTTTTAATTGCTGTAATGTTGATGACTATGCAAATGTATAAAATATAATTTAATCCATCCCAAAACCTCTCTGTACCTGTGTCTCACTTGTATTCACCGAGACACGCATTGAATCTGACCTCTTTACGAACCGTTATTTCCTTAGAGGGCTCAGAATGAAGTATTCACAGAATTGTTACTGTGCAAAAGGATGCTGATTGGCTCATCAGCTCTCCAAAGGATCACCTCACTGAATGCTATTCTTCTCCCTTTACCCCATAAACCTTCCCATTCGTCCTCTTCCAATAACACCGGCGAGTTCACAACTAACCACAGTGATCAGATTTGTTTTGTTTGTTCATGGGATCACGGCATCACTTGCTGGGATAGCATTTGTCATCCATTCTAACTGCCCAGGAGATGGTTCAGATTCAACCACGTTATTCAGTGTCTAGATTCACATTCGGCTGGACCAGGTAAGAATTAACAGTTTCTCAGACCCAATGACATGAAGAGTTGATTTCTGGCCTATTATCTTATTTCTGAAATGATAATGAATAATTTTTGCAGTTGAATTAAAGGTGAAAGACCAAAATGTGTTTTATTCTGATTGAGAACATCCTCATATTTTCTCAGTTGTTATTGACAGTCTCATTCGCCTCGCACCCGAACCTGTTCCAGAGAGTGTTACAGAAAAGGCACAATGGTCAGGTGCAGGTGGTCACCTGACCGGTCGCTGGACCCAACGGTTCACATTCCACAGATGCTGCCATATCTGCTGATTTTTTTCCAGCAATTTCTGTTTTTGTTCCTGATTTCCCAGCATTTGCAGATGTTTCGTTTTTGAATATTGATCTTGTGTGTTGCAGAGGAGTTTATTGATGAGTTTGGAGAGTTTTGAACATTGCAACTTCGGCCACAAATCAGCCATGATATATCGAATGGCAGAGCAGGGTTGAAGGGCTGAATGGCTTCCTCCTGTTCCAATGAAAGTTATCCATCTGCAGCTTGTGGTAACATTTCCCCTCAATGCTCACTTCACATCCATGTCTAACACTGTTACTGAATGAACAACCCTCCTGTGTTTGAATTAAACCTGCTCATGTTCAGTGGCTCCCTCCACTGCCACCCGGATTTAACTCTCATCATGGGATGCTGTCTCGTGTTACTGCGGGAATGCCCACAAGGACTAATCCTGGAGTCTGTATCCCTTGGGATCCAAAATTCCCGTTTATTTCCTTCCTCCTATTTCATTCTGGTTTTGAACTCTCGGTTTCAAACCATTCTCCTGTCATGCTCTTCAACATGCCCATGGGGGTGGACTATAGGCAGCTGGCACCTGAGATTGAATCTGCCTTCCCCCACAATCAGGGATTTGGGAAAAAAACTCAGACAATGACACATCCATCTGATTGTTGACTCAGACAGATCGGCAGAAAGAAAGATGCACATTTAGATAGCACCTTTGATGAACTGGGGTAATGAAACATGCCTCCAACCCAATGATTTCAACCTCAAATCTCTGAAAACACAGACAAAAAGCTTCCTACTTCTACCAGGTTGTCTCTCAGCCTCCTCTTTTGATAAGAAAAGAGTTTTAAGCTGTTAAGCCTTTCCTGGTGATTATAACTACTGTGTTTCTGTCAGATTTGTAACTGAACCTTTATTTTCCTGTTATGAGTGATGCTAGTAGCAGAAACAGTTGCTGACCTGTGTGGGTTTCGGTTGGAGTATTTATATTTTCACATTCATTCCCACCCTCACATACAGTGTGAAATTGATGTAAAACAGAAGGAAAGGATTGCCTGAGCACCCAGAGAAACACAAAAGGCAGCATGTGTACTTGAGTTGAATGAACCTGGACTTAGGAAACTGTGACAACAATCACAACTAGTTAGAATTACAGAATCCTTTAGGCGCACAAAGAGACTATTCAGTCCATCGAGTCTGCAATGACTTGCTGTCCCACCCTACCTCCATAACCCCACATTTAGCATGGCTAACCCAACCCATCTAACTTACAAACGACAGGTCATGTTAGCACGTCCAATCCATCAAACCTGCACATCTGTGGGAGAGTCACATATTATGTCTAAGTGCTCAGGATTGTAGATGAATGCTCGTGTTACAAATACTTGACTCTGACACAAATCCTTTTTTTTATAAATAAAATCTGGGGGAAATTGCAGCCACAAAGATTTCCAATTAGCTCATGAGGAAGAGAATTGAAAACTCATGCCACTGACCCAGGGGGCGCAGTGAAGTCACAGAGGTCTGTGAACCATCAGAAATGTAACAAGTTGTGAGCAAGGTGGGAGTGAGACAAGGACAAAAAGACAGTCTGTCACACGGGGGAAGGCAGGAGAGATTAAATTGCACAAATGGTAGTCCCTCAAAGCCATGGGGAATGGAGTTGGGGCTGGGAAAGAAACCAGGAAACAAGGTGAGCAGCTGTCAAAGAAATACATTGAAAAAACAATTATAACAACATAGAGGGCAGAGTACACAGTCTGAAATTGTTGCTCTCATTGGTGAGTACAGAACGCTGTAAAGCCTAGGTCATTCTATTACAGCCAACACATGCAGGATAAGCCAAGTGGCCTCGATCTGTGCTGTAACTTTCTGATAAATTTATTCTGACATTTGGGATTCAGGTCAGATGATGTTCATAAATTCTCAAACTGGACTTGAGTTTAATATTCTGTAGAAATGTTAAATAAATCACAATGATCCCATTTTTCAGACTTTAGTCCACAGCCCTGCATGTTCCATCATCTCAGTTACATCCATGCCCTTTTATTCTAATGTGATGCTGGTTACTGCCTCTGCCACCCCATCAATGAATTCCTGCTCCCCACCATCTCTGAGTGAAATGAATTCTTTCCTCCCCTTCTTTTTGGGAATTAGTTTCAATCTAAATCCTCCAGTTTCTAACCTGTCAGTTAATGAATAGCTCCTTCCTATCCACTCGATCTGGATTCCTCAGCATTTTATCACTTCAATTAAATCTCAGCACATCCTCCTCGGAAATCTTTCCCAATCTATCCAACTTTGCCTCAGAGCAGAAATTATCCAATTGTAGAAACGTCCTGATCAATCTGCTCTGTACTCTCTCTGGTGTGATCACATCAACCCTGGAATAAGGGGATCAGAAGTGTGTGTAGTACTTTAACCGCGGTCAAACGAGTGTTCCTGACATTTCCCATGTCACCTCCGTGTTCTTGTGGTTGTCACTCACACAAGAAGTGCCCTGATTTTCCACATGGAACTGGATGTGCACTCCATAGGGCTGGGATTCCATACCATATGTTTATTTGTTAATTAATTCTAAATTAACTTCAGTTTAAAACAAGATTATCAGCTACCCACCAATCAACTTCTTCCATTATATTCAAGTCACCTTACTTTTAAAAATCTCTTTAAAATTATTACTATCGAAACACAACAGGCTTTAATTTGCTGATCAATATTCAGATGTCTCCACTGTTACAATCACTTGAAGATTATCTTTACCTTCAGCTACATTTGGTGAATTGAACACTGATTGTAAAAATATGAATATCAAACGGACTTGAGTTTTATGATAATTAATCCAGTCTGATATTCTTGTTGGTTAATATCTTGAAGAGAACTGTCCTCAGAACTGCAGCTGTGCTCTGACTTCATTCACAACTGGATGTGGCTGGACTGCAGTTCTGAGATCTGTTCTGTTGTTTCCTGGATTGCTTTGCCTGTCTATCACTTGCTGCTTATGCTGTTTGGAACACAAGTAATCCTATTTGGTAACTTCATCAGGTTAACACCTCATTTTTAGGTATTCATGCTGCTGTTACTGGCATGCCCTCCTGAACTCTCTCAGTTGAACGAGGATTGATCCTCTGGTTTGATGGTAAGAGGTATGTTGGGGGATATGCTGGGCCATGATTCTGTAAGTTTTGTTGGAGTACAATTCTACTGCTGTTGGTGGAAGGAAAGAGCTAAACTCAAGTACTGTAAACTGTATATGCAAGAAGCTACATGCAGTATCATGAACACTGATAGGCCAAAGAATGAAATGCGAGCATCACTGTACAATGATGCAGGATCACAACTGTGGCAAGGGGAGATTAAGAGCCAACTTGACATAAGAGTTAGGAAAGAAGCAGCTGATCAGATTGTCTCCTTCATAGTCACAAAGAGACTCTGTGAGATTATTGTACTGTTGGAGGTGAGGATGGAGGAGGTCGGGGAGATGGAGAGTCCTTCTACAGAAACTAATCTGCCTGAGAGTTATGGGATCGACTTGCTTGCCATGCATTTAATAGAAAGCTCATTGAAACTGTTTTTATCCCCAAAAGATAACAAGACAATAGAAACAAACCCCAGAATACATGGTTCAGAGATGGATGTCAATAGCCCATCAACATCCAACTCCTGCAATTATTCAGCAAACGTATGTGTGATTGCGCTGTTCTGATGAACCAGAAAACCACTGTTCACTCTGTGCAGATGGACGGCGATGTGGGGAAGTATTGGCCGAGTGGTATTGTCACTAGACAGTTAATCCAAAGCCCCAGATAAAGTTCTGAAGACCAGGGTTCAAAGCCTGCTGCAGCACTTCAGGGAATTTGAATTCAATAAAAAAAAGAGCTCTGTAATTTAAGAGTTTAATGATGACCATTAATCGATAATCCGAAAAACCCATCTGGTTCAGTAATGCCCTTTCAGGAAGGAAGCTGCCATCCTTCCCTGGTCTGGCCTACCTTGTGACCTCAGACCCACAGCAATGTGGTCGACTGTTACCTGCCCCCTGGTCTATTAGGGATGGGCAGTAAATGCTGCTGGGCCAGCGATACACTCATCCTGTGAATGAATAAAGGAAAATCAAAGTCTCTACCCAGTGTGAATCTGCATGTTCAACGATGTTGTGAACATATCCAAAGCTAAGTTCTCTATATGCAAAACTTTATGAGCTGCCAAAATCATTGTTCATTACTTGGTGTGAACAAGAGGAAAAAAATCCTTCAACTTGTGGTTATGAGTAAATTCACTGGTATCTCAGCAGAATGGATGCTTGAGTGAATCCCTTCCCCGCCCCCCACAACACACACACAGCAGGTGAACAGCTTCTCCCCAGTCTGACTGGTTTGGCCAGTTTCCAGGTGAGATGGGTAAAGAATTCCCTTCTGGCATTCCCCACATTTCCAGAGTCGATCCCTAGTGTGGCTGCACTGGTGTTTTGCCATTTCAGAAAAATGCTGGCAGACTGTTATACACACCGTTACACACCGCCCCCTCCCCCATCCCCCACAACCCCCAGAATCCAGTATAACGCAGTAAACATTGTCTCCTGCTGTGGAGGAACAGCCTGTATTGGACTGAGTAGGAACACTGAGCACATTTACCTTAATGACAACTTAATCGGTGACCAGAGCAGGTTAAGCAAGTCCAAATAAAATGCATTATAGCACAGAAAGAGGCCCATCAAATCCAAGCTGGCTCTCTGTAGCAGAATCCAACATTCTCATTACCCATCCGCCCCCCAAACTCTGCGATTTTATTTCCCTCAGATCTGATATAAATGTTTTTATCAATCATTCATCTTCTCTGCTTGCACCACTGTAATAGGCAGCATATTCTGCATATTTCCAGACAAGACAGTCAGCAGAAACACTTACTCTTCTCCCACTGTCTCAAAACCTCACCTCTGGTCTTAATTCTTGTTCCATCACCTAACGAATACAGATATATTTGTCTGCTATATCTAGGTCTGTTAAAATCTTACACAGCTTTATCAAAAAATATATTTAACTTGTTTGTTTCAAAGAAAATAGCAATCTCTTCAAATCAATCCAGTGACTGCATTTTCTTCATCAGTGACCCACTCCAGTAAGTCTGTACTCCACACCCTGAAGAGCACTCATATTGTTGATGTCTATTTTGTTCCACAAATCCAGATGACACAAGTTTTCTGAACAACAGCAGTAGCTTTATTATCAAACAGCCGGCAAGAGTTTCAAAGCATCTCTAAAGTAGCCGAGTGTCTACTTGTACAGACTCAGCTTCATGAATCTATGCCTTACCCACAGAGACAGTATATTTAATAAGAATTAGACAAAAGCATATCAGTCACATGGGCGATTGCCATTACATAGTTTAAAGCAGGTAATTATGAATTTACAAAACTTGATGAATGGCGATGTCCTGTGATAACGTGTGATGGATTACAGGAACTGATTATCGTATTGTCCATGATTATGTGTTTATGGGAAGAGATTAAGGCAGAAGGGTTCTTCTTTCAGTAAATGGAGGATTCACTTACCTATGCTCATATGGAGGGGAAGTAAGACAATGGGAGCAGGAGGCAGTTTAACAGGATTGTGCCCAGGGCTCTCAGTCTTGTCTGGAAAGGGCAAATTGCTCTATCTGGGGTTATGGTGGAATCCACATGTGTGGCTCCAAGAGGTTCTATTTCGAAGATACAGTCTGCCTCACCCCCACTGAGGTGTTCAGTCTTTATTGGAAGAGTACAGGCCTTGTACTGTTACAATATGGCAGTAAGACCTTTGGCAGGAGAATGTTTAACCCTTGAGTCGCCAATGCATCCTGAAAGAGAAACAAAGTATGGAACAGGCCCCTCTGTGGTATTTTAACTTCCTCATCCTGACCAGGAATCTGTTGACTACAATTGGATGCAATGATTGACTGTGACCTAACCAGAACTTTGTCAACGGTCAGCATCTTTTCCATGAATATATTATCATTCCCTCTATTAATGAAGCCCAGCATCCTATACGTTTACTCAAAACACTTTATGTTATCTCTCCTTTAAGGATTTGTACACATTGTCCCGCATTCCTGCTGTCCTGCTGTCTGTGTCTGTGCCATTCAAATATATATTCCCTTTCTACATTGCTTCTCTCACAATGCATCAACTTACTGTGTGTTCTAAAGAAGAGACATATTATACTCAAAATATTATCTCTCGCTACACACATTCTCCCCCCTGGAAAGCAGAACAGTACAGCACCGGAATAATCGACGTTTCGGGCAAAAGCCCTTCATCAGGAATATAAGCTTTCAGGGCAGAAGAAATGACTTGGGAGTTGCAGTGGTAGAGGGACTCCCTGAGATTCTTGTAGAGAGAGGAGGAAAACTTCTTCAAGGCAGGCATCCTTGCAAAAGGCTTCGCAGTAGGGTTAAAATCAACGAGGTTAAAACAATGACTGTAGATGCAGGAAACCAGATTCTGGATTAGTAGTGCTGGAAGAGCACAACAGCTCAGGCAGCATCCAAGGAGCTTCGAAATCTACGTTTGGGGCAAAAGCCCTTCTTTTATCCCTGCCAACCCATACCTGCTTATCTGCCTGTCCAAATGCCTCTTAAACATTGTGTTTGTTTCTGCTTTCACCATCTCTCAGGCAAGTACATTCTAGTCACTGACCACCTCCTGCATAAGAAACTTGTCTGACAAACTCCCTTTTAACTTGCACAGATGCTGTTGGAAATGCTCAGCAGGTCATGCAGCATCTGTGAAGAAAAATCAGTTAATGTTTCGTGTCCGGTCCCCCTTCCTCAGAAATGTTAACTAATTTCTCTTCACAGATGCTGCTAGAACTGCTGACCTTTTTTAAAAACTTCTGTTTTTCTTTCTGGTTTACAACATCTGCTGTTCTTTCAGTTTTCATTTCCTTTAAACTTGCCCCCTCTCCCCTTAAATCTTTGGCCTGTGGAATTGGTAATTTCCACTTGGGAAAAGATTCAGCTTATTCGCTCTCTCTGTGCCTCTCAGATCACTCCGCAACTGACTTTCCAAAGACAACAATCCAAGATTTACCAACCTCTCCCAATCCAGGAAACATCCTGGTAAACCCATTTCCACCCTCTCCAAAGCCTCCACATCCTCCTTATAATGCGGTGCTCAACACAGCACGCAATACTGCAAAGCTGGCCTAATGACAGTTTTATATTCAGTCCCCTGACAGAAGAAGGCAAGCCTGCCATCCACCTCCTTCACTACATTCAGGGAGCTGTGAACTTGCACTTGAAGATCCCTCTGTATATCAATGCTGGTCAGGGCACTTCCTTTTAGTGTATACATTCCTCTTACAATGAGCCGCCCAAAACGCATCATGTCATATTTGTCTCAATTAAAATCTATCTGCAATTTCTCCGCATAACCTTCCAACTGATCTCGTCCTTGATGTTTCCTTTGACAACATTCTTCAAGATTCAAAACTTCTTCAATTTGTGCCATCAACAAACTTGCTAATTAAATCGTTTACATTTTGAGGCTAATCATTTATATGTATTACAAACAACAGATGTCCCAGCTCTGACCCTTGTGGAACAGAGGCACTGGTCACAGACCTCCAGCCAGCAACATACCCCTGCACAACTGTTACTGGGAGAAATATCAAAGAGGAGCCTTGAGTTCTGTGCTGAGCAGCACGACGAATGTTTATTCAGAGCTCCTTACTAATGCATGATGGAAGTGTTCCCTCTCTGGAATTCTGTGGCTCCCCCAGCCAAGTCCAGCATTTGGATGTGTTTCTTTCATACGTTCCACTAATATTTCCCCCCTGACCCGATCTCCTGGATTCGGGATATCAGCTCGGATGTTTATGAGCTCCCTTTCCCCGTCTCTGATTCTCTGTCTGTCTGCAACTTTCCCTCTCAGCTCATGCAGTTGCTTTGTTTGTTCTTTCACAAATTGTTTCACCCTGTCCTTGCCATTGTACATCTCCTGCCCTCCCACTACCATACCCTCTGGCAGCTGCATAGTCCATCCAGTCACTAATGCAAAGGGGGACTGCTCAGTTCCCTGTGCTGGGGTTGACGTCAGTTTCATTGGGATTGTGGGGAGTACACTAACCCATCCCGGCCTGTCTCTGTCAGGGTCTTAGTCAGACTAGCTTTCAGTGCCTGCTTCAATTCTTCTACTGTCCCTGAGCTCTGGGGGTGGTATATGAGGTGGGATTTCTGCTCAGAGCTGCTTAACTTCGTTTCCTGGAACATGTGTCACTTCGTCAGAATCTGCAGGGGAATGCTTCCGCCCACTGAGTAAACCTGTTTATTAAGACCCAGCAGGATTTCTTTCCCTGGGCTTGGGATGGGGGTGTATGTAAAATCCATCTGTAATTGTTCCCGTGAGCCCCTGGGTCCCTGCGGCTGCCTCCATTTTATCCTGAATGTTTACCCTGGCTCACACTGTGTACTGACGACTGACTACACCCCTTCAACAAAATCTTCTTGTTCCAGAACACCCCTGTAGTTAATCATCCGATATTGCATTTTATCCTGCTCAATATGGGCCAGCCCATGATATGTTTTTCATAATGTTTGTCTTATACAATGGCACTGCTGGATCATCCTATGTCCTATTACTGCCCCACCCTTTTCCCATTCCTGTTTGTCCTGCTGTAGGACTGTTTCTGGAAATGTCTTTAAACTTTCCTTTCTCACGTCTGTAGCTACTGCCACTGCATCCTACTCAAATGTCTGCACTGTTTCATTAAATATGGTCACCCATGCTCACCAACTACCCCCTTGGTGTTGGGTTTCTACTTTCCTGTGAGCTCTAATCTTCATTATTGCTGCTTCACTAGGAAATTTAGCTGCTTCCACTAACTCTCTGACCTGTTGTTCATGCTCAATGTGGTTCCCAGACAGGGTGATATACCTTCACCAAGCCCAGTCATGAACTATACCAAAGGCATGCTGACTGTGTGCATTTTGCCTCCCTCACCCCTGGTTAATGTCCACGCTTCTGCCAGGGCTCGTGATGGTTCTCTATTTCTGGATAATTCCCCACAAAATTCCCACAATAATTAAACAATCCTAAAGTTTGCCTGATCCCTTTACGGTGTGTGGGTAGATAGTTTTATAATCATAGTTTTTGTTCCCGCTGGGTCTGTCCCCTCTCCCTTCCTGATTTGATCTCCCCAATATGATGTCCCAGTCCCGTCTCTCCCTACCTTCCCAGTTACACTCTCTGTGTGTTAATTTGAAGCCTGGCCTGTCTAACCTGACCCAATACTCTGTCTAATATCTGGATATGTCCTTTCTCACCGCTTGAGGTGATGCGGTGTTGGTAAGATCAGTGTGACGGAATCCATCAAACACACATCGGTGGGATATACTGGAATATTGTGGGATCCCTGAGGTAATAGTATCCTGGTGGACTGTTCTCCTCGGTCAGTAAACACCACTCTCTTCTGCCATTCAATGTCCACAGGTATGGACCCAGACTATTTCCAGCTTCTGTCAATCTATCACTGTCACAATTACTGCCTCTTCAGCCCCAGCTTTGATGAGATCCCATTTGTGTGGGTAGTGAGAGGACCCTCGATCTCTACAGGGTCGATAGAAAACAACCCACTTTCCTGTTTGAGTTACGCACACCGCTGATTGGGTCCGAGCTATAACCCATCAGATTCTCTGACTGGCCCATTCTCCCTGCAATGTAGCTACTCCAGAGAGGTTACCTCTCCTTTTCTTTCTGTCCCAGTCGTGGCCGGATAATTCCCAGGTTTAAATTCGGGTATTGATGTCAATAGTTGCCATTTTAGAATAAATAGGACCAACTCCCAGAATGGTCCCTTCTTGAGTGTCACACCTCCATATCTGAATACATTTTGTCATACTCCCGGTCTACATCGGGGCAGGTTTGCTTCATCCAGCTTCCTAGGTTCCCTCTCCGACTGCTCTCATTTCAGTAATTGAGGGGGTGAGGGGTAAATCCTTATCGGTAACTCACAAAGATGCTCTGGTGTTAGAATCATGCAAGTGTTGGCCCCTTAACCGCACCTCAATGAATATTCATGGACTATGCATATACCTACATGAACACAGGCCTTGTAACATTGTGGGTCTGATTACCCTCCCTGGACTGCAGATATGCCCCTGTGTTTCTGTGTTTGCCTCAGCTCTCATGGCCCAATTGAGAATGTGGTTAGAATTATCTCCCACTGAGAGTCCCATATTTATAATTACAGTTAAATAGGGTCCCATGTCATCTTTTAAATGCATCAAACCTATTTCATCATCACATGTTAGGGTTTGGTAATCCCCCGTGGTTGTTACACACCTCAGACTTCCTCTCTGTGTGATCCTCGATATTACCCTTGGTTCCCTGAGTCACCAAGGTTAATTCAGCCCATTCAGCCTGTCCCGTCCCCAGTGTGTCCCTGTAATATCTGTAAAGGCCACTGATCAGCTGTACTCTGGGGGGAACCAGCTCGCACCCATCCTCTCATTGCAGGTACAGTTTCTGCTGTACACTTCAGGGCATCTTGGGCCGAGGGAGGGTCCGTATATCATCTTCAGTGAGACTGTGTACCTTTACTAATTCATCCATATTGTCCCAATAAGGCCCATTATTACCATTTCTCTATCAGGCTGGGTGTTCATTCAACAACACCTGTCATTCAGCGGGTGAACGGTTCAGGTTTGGTTTCTGTCAGTTCCCTTTGTTGCTCGCTACTGTCTAAGTTGAGCTTTGATGCCCAGTGGTGCCATAGACACGGCCTTCTGGGCCTTATAGGGCAGTGGGTCATCCCACCCATTGCCGTCCCTCTGTCCATACATTTGCGCTTTGTCATCTAACCCGTTCCAGTCAGTGTCACCATCCTCACTTCCTTCTGAGGAGAGCGGGGCACTAGGTACCTCCCCCCCCCACTGTAACTACCACCTGGCCCTTTGCCTTTTAGGCCTCACGTCTGAGAGCCACCACCTTCACTTGTTCCTGTTTCCCATAATAATGTAACATATTCCGTGAATTCTGGATTCAAACAGAACAAAATGTGAATTTGGTTTTACTTGAAATATTAATAATTTGACATTCACTTTACATATCTATAGAGGTGAAAATTCTTCTATGATTATTTAAGTGAATTTAACGTGATCATACAATGAAAATAACTGATAGTCAATGACAATGAATGAACTGAATAATATGTGATTATTTGTACAAGTTATTGCAATGAAAATTAAATTTTATTTAATGTTTGTCACCTATTACACCATGGGCATTGTTATTAGGGAATAAAGTAATGGAAGGATATCAGATAAATAAATAGACTTTAATTTTAGCTTCACTGCAATAATGAACCAAAACAATATTTGGAAATATGGTGAAACCACATAACAAAGTTTCCAGTGTCATTATTGATATGAAAAATCCTTTAGTTTGCAAGTTGTTTTGTACTAAGAATAATTGAAAATGAATTGTGAGTTGGAATACACCATTTAAAATATATTTTGAAGAGAATAATCAGATACATTTTTTGGAGGAAATTAGGAATGGAAATAAATATATATTCATTGATATTAATAGTTTTAAAATGTTGAGAAGTTGACTGGGATTATTTGATTGAGAGAGGCTGCATGATTATAAAGACCAATTCACCTTTTCCATTGCATTGTTGGTTTCACTAGAATCTGTTGTGGTCTGAGCTCTTGTTGTGTGCAATGGACTGTCACTAATAGCTTAATTAACCTGCGAGTCCCTGATCAGGTTTCTTTTGTCTGTAAGTCAGTCTGTAAGTGAGCAACACACCTCCTTTTGTGAGGGGGAACAGATTCTCTTCAAAGGAAATAAGTGGCAGATCACTCTGAGAATGATTTCTAGCACACACCATCAGCAGGGAAGGGCTTTTTCTCAAGAATTCCAATCTCTATCTACAAATCTGATTTGTCAGTTTGTGGAGTTTTCAGCCCCTTTGTGCTGAGCTGTTTTAATACAAGCAGTTGGTTCATTATGTCTTTGCCAAGAATGTTGTTTACTTTTCCCTTTTACTGTGATTCTGCAGGTTAGAATATTCTGTGAGTCAGTAACGTAACATTGAATGATTTTGTCTCTAACAGAGCAGTGGCCTTGTTTTCAGCTAATTATTCACTTTCCATTTCCTGGTTTTGTTGAATGTTCCAGAACCAGACTCGGAGCAATGTTTCCATTCACTTGTGTTGGAGTCACTGACAGCCACATGGTCAGTCAGTTTCAGCAGTTTGAATTCAATAATCATCTAGAATTATGAGTCTATTGATGAAATTATTCTCGATTGTCAGGAAAAACACATCTCGGTCACTGATGTTCTTTAGGGAAAGAAGCTGCCAGCCTTACCTGATCTAGTCTACATGTCACCCCTGACCCACAGCAATGTGGTTGACTCTTACCTGCCCTCTGGGTAATAAATGCTGCCCATAGCCAGTGGCACCTACATCCAGTGAATGAATTTTCAACAAAGCTCTTAGTCCTGTGTCATGTGAGAAAGAAGCAGAAGGTGAAGTTTCAGCCACTCAAGTCCACTCCATCATTCAATAAGGCCAGGCCTGATCTGTTAGTGAATTGTGTTCCATCTTCCCCCAACGTCCCTTAACAAGAACCTATCAACCTGTATCTTAAACTACTCAGTGAGCCCACCTTCTGGGGCAGAGAGTTCCAAAGTTCCACAGACCTATGAGAGGAAATAAATCTCCTCATCTCTGTCCTGAAACGGTGAATCTAATTTTAAAGCAGTTCTCTCGAGTTCACGTATGACCCACAAGAGGAAACATCCTTTCCACGTCCTCCTTAACAAACCATTCAGGATCTTAGACACTTCAGTCATGTCACCCCTCCCTCTCCCAAACATCGGCTGTAACAAATCCAGCCTGTACAACCAATCCACATTTTATTACTGTCACACCGGGTGGAAATGTTGTGTTGTGTTTATTATGCAGTGAATGTGTTGTTCCACTGTGTGGGGTCTAAGAGTCAATGTGAGCCATACTAGCTTTCCTGTCTCACTGTGTTACATATATCTTACATCACTGTGGTGATCCCATCCCTCCCGACCTCATATAATCCAAAAGAATAGCAGAGAGAGATCAAGAAAAGTTGTTAGAAAACTTGTTGTTGCCTAAAAGGTACTTGGTCTGTTTGTAGAGATTGCCTTGTAATTGAAGTAACCAGTTAATGAAAAGTTACTGACAAAATATTTTAAGCGGAGTTGCTGCTGGTGATGGAAATGCTGCTGTTTGGTATAGGAGGGGGCTGGGGTGAATACTGTACTGATGAGAAAGTTGAGCAAGGTAACCTTTTATCTTTGTCAATAAGAAGAGGCAGAGATTGCAGCTAGGACACGTTGGAGCTGTTTTGATCTTGCAGACATTATTTTAATATTTATTTGATGTGATGTGGGTGTCACTGGCTGGGCCCAGAATTTATTGCCCGTCCCAAGTTACCCTTGAGAAATTGGTGCTGAGCTGTCTTCTTGAACCGCTGCAGTCTACCTGCTGTGGGTTGACCCACAATACATTTGGCGTGGGGATTTCCAGGATATTCACCCACCGATAGTGAAGGAATGGCAATATATTCCCAACTCAGGGTGGGTTAGTACATTGGAGGGGAACTTGAAGGTAGTTGTATCTCCATCTAGCTGCTGCCTTTGTCCTTCGAGATGGAAGTGGCCATGGGTTCCTTGAGTGTTGTTAGGGCGGCACTAAACCAGGCAAGTGGGGAGTATTCCATCACACTCCTGACTTGTGCCTCGTAGCTGTTGGGCAGGCTTTCAGGAGCCAGGAGTTGAATTACTTTTGTAGCCACTGTGTTTGTGTGGTGAGACCAATTCAGTTTCTGATCAATGATTATCTCCAGGATAATGTTAATAGTGGGTGTTCAGTGATGGTAACAGCATTGAATGTCAAGTAATGGTAGTTAGGTCATTTCTTAGACGTGATGGTCGCAGCCTGCATTTGTGTGGCATATATGTTACTTGCCCCGTGTCAGCCCAAACCTGGATATTGTCTAGATCGTGTTGTTCTTGGGGTTGGACTGCTTCAGTACCTGAGGAGCTAATTGGTTAACAATGTTCAATAATTACAAAATTATGCAAATCCCTTTTTCTATCAAATGTCATTGACTGTATCTTGTGGTCACTGTGATATTAACTTTCGTTACCTCCTTATTTTCTTCCTAATTCAGACACAAATGTTTGAACATCGATCAGGATAAAATTAAATAATTTAAATACATACGTTTCTACATGTAAACTAATTGAATGAAATACATTACTTCTGTATTGTCTGCATTTTGAGCAAAAGTCATTTCTTTTCAATAATTACTGAATGGCACATTTATTGTCCTCAATCCATCAACCCAGCTGTTATATTTTAGTCTTCAGTTTACCAATCTTAATGATGTCTAATCAACATCAGAGCAAAGTGCTTTTAAAATGTTGATTCAACTTATTTGTTCTGATTACAACATTTATTATGAATTCATTATCCTTATAATAATTACAGAATTTTTTTTTGTCTTTTTAACATGTATAGTCAGATCCATATTTTAATTTAATCTATTGTCTCACTTAATCCATTGTAACAATACTATTGTTTTCAGGTCAAGTATCCCACAATGGAACCAATGATTTTGCATCCAACATGCTTTGAAAACTGACTTTTGCTCATTTGAATAATCACAGTAATCTCAGCCTTATAAGTTCAGAGAACTGTAATTACTTTTCACTGCAATGATTGCTGTTCATGTCAACACATTGCACAGTCACATAGCAACATTAAATATCTCCTTCTTTGAAGTGCACTGATATATTTTCAAAAATCTATGTGTTGCTAATATGTAACTATTGTTCAGTTAAGTAAGGGGTATAAATGTGCAATAATAGCTCAGTACGTGAACTGATGTGAATATATTGCAGTGTACAAACTCACAATCATTGTGAAAATCAATTTTTATTTTAACCATGGAAACACAGTTGAATGAATTCAATTATATTTCATTTTAATGCTCGCATTCATTGTATTTCTAATCTCAATAAGAGTGAACTATTTCATGTGACACAATTATTTAAAATTCATGTCACTTTTTTATGGACACAAAACAAAATTAATACCCGTTTTTGCTTTCCTTTACCTATCACAGTCAAGTTTGAATTGTAGAAAGTTAGACTGATACAGCACGGAAACAGGCCATTCAGCCGAACTTGGTATTCCGGCCAGGTTTCCGAAACTAAACTAGTCCCATTTTCCTGTGTTTGTCCCATGTCCCTCTGGATGTTTTCTATCCATGTAACTGTCCGAAAGTCTTTTAGATGTTGTAATTGTACCAGCCACAGACTTTCCTGTCACAGCTCATCTCAATATGCCAAACACGCGTTGTCAAAAGAGTTGCCCCTCAGATCCCTTTTAAATCTTTCCCCCTCACCTTAATAACATTCATACTTTAATCAGTGACCTGAAGCAAATAAATTCAAGATATTGTGACCATTATAATCAACAACAGATACAAGTTGAGAAAATGTTGGATTGAAAAGTAATTCAATTGACACTTATTTATTTTCTAATCAGCTCTGAGGTGCTTTGACACATCTCTGTTTAAGGTAGGAATTGAACGTCTGCCGCATGGTCTATTAGTACAGACATTACCAGAGCCCTCCATAATGTTCCCACGCAGGAAGGGCAGGACTATAATCACATACTTACTGTGGTTACTCACAGGGAAAACTGCTCAGATATTTATCGTGACAATTGGACTAGGATTATATTACACACTTCCAGTGTGTAATGGATAAAAAGAATTCCTAATTTCTAATAATGATGGAACGAAGCGACAATGATCTTAAATAAATATAAGTCTCATGATAATCAAATAATTCAATATCTTTGAAGCAGTTATTCATATACATAAATTAACATTGACCTGCTTTGTAACGCACATGAATTGGAAAAAAAGCATTCGCCATTCAAAGTGACTACTCAGCGAAAGACAACTTTCCTCAGTTTCACAAAATTGTGATTTCTCATAATTCAAGATTTATTGTAACAGAATAGATCAAACATTTGTTAATTCATGTTTGTGTACACAAGAAACACATGAAATTTAAATAATGTTTAATGTGAAAAATAGTCAGCTCTTTTGTAATAATCAGTAATATAGAAATGTTAGCATTGAAGTGAAATACAATCAGTACAAGAACGCAAAAAACTGTGGATGCTGGAACTCAGAAACAAAATCAGTAATTGCTGGAAAACAACACAGCAGGTCTGGCAGCATCTGTGGGAAGCATTCAGTGTTAATACTTTGGGTCCAGTGACCCTGCCTCAGAATGCATTTTTGCTCATAGCCAATTCAATCCAACTAAGCTTCTATACTGAAAATTATTTTGCTAAGATTAAGAGATTGTAGAGTGCAATTTTTTTTGTCATTTGATGTATTGAGCCATTGTTCCACATCGACAGCTGGATATATTGCATTTAAACAATGATTACCAGTTAGACATTAGCAATAATTAGTTTTAAAATGGCTGAAACCAAATTTAAGGTTGATAAGAAAATCCTTATTGCAATGTAATTGTGCAGTATATCTGAAAAAACTGAAATATTGAAGTGAAAAATAATTAGCCATCTCTTAATTGATAAGGCTGATTAATAATCCTTCCATTAATACGATAATTCAAATGAAAGAGAATGAGAGAGTTACTATGAGTGTTGGGTGAGAAAACTCTGGTTGATTGCAGGTGTGTTGACCTGAAAAGAATGTTAATATTTCATTGTGATTAGTAACTGGCACTAAGAAATAATGGATTCAACTAAAATGTGAATCTCATGATAGTGTGAGAATTGAAATGAAAATCAAATAATAATTAATATTAGAACTCAACACTTAAAATGATTCAATATATTCAAAGCAGTTTGTACTGGATATTCATTAAGATCAGTAAACTGAGAATTAAAATATTGGGTTAATTTAAAACAAAAATCACAACTTCAGAGATTATTCATCAGAATTGTTTTGTCATTGAAAAAAAACACATTTATTCAAGAAACGTCCCTCATTTTCTGTCTTTTTTCCACAGGGATCTGTACTGGAACCCTTCTGGTTACGATACAAATATATAGAAGTGACATGAATTAAAACCTAATTGGGTGAGTTAATAAGCTTGCAGATGATACAAAGTTCAGTGCAGTTGTGCATAATGTAGAAGGTTGTTAAAAAATGCAGCAGGAAAAAGATAAACTGCAGCTATGGGCAGAGAAATTAGAGGTAAAGCTTAATCCATACAAGTGTGAGGTGTCACACTTTGGGAGCTCAAATATTAAGGAAAAGTAGATAGTTAATGGCAGGACCCTGAACAGCTTTGTTGTTCAAAGGGATGTTGGCATTCAAGACCATGGCTCCCTGAAAGTGTCCATGCAAGTAGATATGGTGGTAAGTAAGGCAAATGGCATGCTTGCCTTTATTGGTCAGGGAAGTGGTTACAAGAGTCAGGATATCATTTTGCAAATTTGTAAGACTTTGGTTAAGGCATACTTAAAGGATTGTATTCACTTCTGTTCGCCACATTTCAGGAAGGGTATGGAGGCTTTGGAGATGGCACAGAGGGCGTTTACCAGGATGCTGCCTGGATTTGGATAGGCTGCTTTTTTTGTGGAGTGGCGTTGGCTGAGCGGAAGTTTTGATTGAAGTCTATGCAATCATGAGATACATAGGTAGGGTTGTCAGTCAGGAAGTTTCTTCCCAGAGTTGAAACGTCAAAATTATGAGGCATGCATTTAAGGTTGTGGGGAAGTTCAAGGGGCATGTGAGGGGCATTTACTTTTTACACAGGGAGTGGTAGGTGTCTGGAATGAACTTCAAGGGTTGGTGGTGGAGGCAGATACATTAAAGCTAGTTAATGTTCATTTAGATAATGTGGACGGATATGGACCAAAGATAGGCAGAAGGGATGAGTTTCTTTTGCATTATATTCAGCACAACGTTACGGGCCAAATGACCCATTCCTGTGCTGCACAGATCTTTCAGAGAAAACTAATACTTCACTCATATGACATTTAATCTCATCAATATTTAGCCACTGGTGTCAGAAATAGGAAGAAAATAAGTAGAGAACGAACTTGACTATAATCTAAAGATAGAGTCAATGACATTTACAGAGGTATTGTTTGGATTTTGTTTGACTTATAAGATTAATAACTTTGGAGATGTGTTGAAAATGTTTACAGTTACTGATATGCTGAGCCAAAATTACCCTTTTTAAATTGAAGATTGGACTAGAAACCTGTTAGAAAACTTGAAAATATTCAGTAAGGTGTGATGTACATCTTAATTTAATCCATTGATTATTACTGCCAATACTACAATAAAAAAAATTCAGCTTTACACCAAAAAGCATCAAATTTCCATCCAATGCTCAATGGAAATATTGGAATACTACTCATTTCAACAATCAAAGTAATCACAGCCTCATCGATTAAGAGATATCTAATGACATTTCCCCAATAATTACTGTTTATTTCGACACATTGCTCGTTCAAACGGCAATGTGAAGTTTCTCATTAATATTCAGTTCACTGACAGCATATTAATAATTTAGTTGTTGCTAATATCTAACCATCGATCAATCCAGTCAGAGATGGAAAAGTGGAAATATGGCTCAGTACATCAACTGATGGAAAGATATTGCAGTGTTCACTCTGTCAATTATTGTGAATATCGATGTATATTTTGATTTGATTTGATTATATTTTTCTTCAACACAAAGATTTATTGTAATTCTCATCACAGTAAGATTATTTAAATTTGTGACTTTTTTAAACAAAAAAATAGAATTTACAGGTGTTTGCTCTTTCCTTTATCAATCAGAATACATTTGGAATTGTTGCAAGTTATACATTTGTGGAAGGAAGAGAAGATGTCTGCAGCTGAATAGTCACAGACTGAATGTTTAGCAGTCTTCCGATTCCGTCCGTCTGCTAAACATTCTCATTATCTTTTTCTTTATAAGAAAAATTGCTTTAAACGTATTCAGCAGTTGTATTTTTTATGGATTTACAATAAACTCATGATATGTCGATTTATCTTTCTTCCAATTATTCTGATATTAATTTGTAAGTAAGAGCATATGTGCTTCGTACCATTATTGTAGTGAATTACTATTTCATTCTCAGTCCATTACACAGAAACAGTCTAATTTATTCCCAGCCCAATATCGGAAAGAACACTGGTTAGTTTTTATTTGAGAAATCCCAATTGATTATAATCCCAACCTTTCTTGTTGGGACGATAATGAAAGGCACTTGTGTATCTCTAGTAGTGCCTCTCCTAAGAGACCAGATAACCAGATGCAGAGCCATAGCCTTTAAAGCTAGTGCTTATAAATAAACCTGTTGGACTATAACCTGGTGTCATGTGATTTTTAACTTTGTCCACCCTTGTCCAATCCCGAGATCTCCAAATTATTGTTGCACAAATGAATTCTCGTAATTTTTAAAAGAAAGTATGATTTAATTAAGATCTTTAACACACGATTATTAATCCCATCCTATATTCTTAAAATATAGTTGTAATTGAAAAAAACATGCTCACTGAACACGGCACACACAGCTACACAAATGTCTTCCTGGTCATCTAATTACTGCTCCAGAGAAAAACCTGAGTAAGTATCTTATTGTTTCTGAGAACAAGAACCACAATAAACATTTGGTGAGCAGTTCCATCCAATAATGCACTTGATTTCTTACATATCACTTCAGTAATTGCGCACGAAATATTTCGCTAAAACCAATAACAATGCTTTATTACAAATGAGCGAGGACGCTAACGTCAGCATACATAGCAGATTTCCAATCCAGTTGAAGTATCACAAAATAAAATGATGTATTTTGGCTTAGTACAACCTGTAGGTGAAAACATTTTGAGCTTGCACGTTAAAAATCTTTACCTGCTTTTTCAGAGAAAATAATGAAAGATGGCACTGTAAATTTATTTTGACTTTCACTCATGAAAATACTCATGTGAATCACTTCTCATTTTCTTCCTAGTTCTAATACAAATGTCGAAATATTTATGATAATAAAACTTTAGGAATAATAAGAGTGTTCTTTGCAAGAACGACATGAAGATGTTGAAGGTCCTCGAATTCCTGTTGAGTAGAATACCCTCCATAAGGGTCTTCTTGTCTCGCCCCGATGTTTTTTGTGACTGGTGACTGATGCGTTTTCAAATCATGTGCACTGCAGAAGGATTTCTTTAATTTTCAATTTGTTGTGAGCAAAAAAACTGCTTTGAACATTTGATTTACTTTTTTTACTCCAAAGTTATTTATCAATGTACAATCATCACAAAATTATGGAAGTTCCTTGTATCTTACGTTCACTGTCATATGTACTTTCACTATCTACTTATTAACTTCCTACTTCTGACAGGAATGTCGAAACATTGGTCATGATCAAAAGTATATAAATTAAAAGTACGTCTCAAGAAGCAGACCAAAGGATGTTAATATGTCATTCTTGTAATCCTGCTTGTTTAACCCAAAAACAATTCTGATGAATAAGAACTGAATGGCTCATTTTTGTGAATCCATAAAGCTAGCCATTATATTGTATTCCTCAGTTTACCGATCTTAATGAATATGCAATAATCCTCACAGCAAAGTGCTTTTAGAATATTAAATCAATTTTTTTTCAGATTATAATGTTATTTTTCGAGTCACTGCCATTACGATAATTGCACAATTATTGGAGTTAATCTTTCTAACAAATAGAATGAGAATCGCATTTTAATTGCGTCAATTGTTTCTGAGTACGAACCCTACAATATAAAAATCAATTTACTGTTCAGCTGAACGATCCCATAATGGAACCAATGACTTCCCATTCAATGCCTCATTATAAATATTTGATGATCGCTCATTTGAATGATCACGGTAATCTCAGCCTGAAGTGTTCAGAGAACTGTAATTACTTTACATTAGAATAACTCCTGGTCGTTTCTCCACATTGTTCAGTGAAATAATCAACTAAGATTTCACAGTATTCTTAAATTAACTGATAGAATTTTGACAATCCAATTACTGCTATTATCTAATCATTGTTCAATATAGTTCAGGGTATATCTGTGGAATTATGGCTCATGCATGAAATAATGTAAAGATTTGCAGTGTGTGTTGTAAATATCAATTTTTATTTTAACCCTAGCAAAAGTTGAATTGATTTAATTTTGTTTCGCTTACATGTTAACATTTACTGTATTTATAAACACGATACAAGTTAATAATTTTTCATGGAACAAAATCATTTAAAATTCTTGTGTCGTTTTGAAGTACAACAAAAGGAGCTAACATCTCTATTGTTCCATGAAATAGTCACAGTAGATTTTGAACTTAGGGAATTTGAACATTTTGGGAAAGAAGGGAAGTTGTCTTCAGATGAATAGTCGTATTGTGTGACTAATTCATTTACTTTTCCTATTCATTTATGTTGCAAAAGCATTTTAATTTTCTTCTTATTCTGTGAAAACTTGCTTTGAACATATGGAACTATTTTATTGACTTTTGATCATCAGTGTACAATGATCAAATGATTAGGTTTTTTTTCCTATCATGGATCTTCATGAGATTCATATTTAATTAAAGTCATTATTGCTTTGTTACAACTTTACTATAAATTACTAATTCATTTGGTCAGTTCATTACACACAGGAAATATGTAATTAATTCCCATACAAATTATTACAATAAACATCTGATTCGTTTTCATTTGTGTTGCCACAGTAAGCATGTGACTATGCCTTCTGGGGTGGGGACATTATGAAGGGTTCGTGTGGAGCTCTGACAGTGTCTCTACGACAAGATCAGGAGGAATGATTTCAATTCCCACCTTCAGCAGAGATGTGTCAGAGCAGCTCCAAATATTCATGAGGAAATACCTGGCATAGACTGAACTGCTTTTCAAAACACCATGAAATATACTTCAATCTGCTGTGCATTTTAATCATCACCATATCTATTACTTATTTTCTTCAGGTCACTAATAAAACGTATCATATCTTCTAGTTCAACATTCCTTGAAAAAGTAATTGAGAATGTTGCAATCTTAAAGTTGGAAGAGTCCAAGAAATGATACTCATTGATTTTTTTTTTCTGTTTGAAAGAACCTACTTCAGACATTTCAAGCACATAAATCCTTATTCTCCAGTGTTATAAAGATGAAAAAATAAACTGTCAAAATTCCTCTTTAGCAAAAGAACCAAATGCAAATTCAAATTATTCATTGGCCAGTTGATCACCTACAATTGTAACTAAATGTTGCAATTCATCTAAATATTGTTATGTGCTTTGAACAAGTTAAATTTCTTATTACTATTCATTCTTGAATTGACAAGAATTTGTTTTTACTTTCCATCCACCAATTCATAATTCATAAGATTGATATGCTTTCAAAATATCGTCGTGTTCATTTGAACATTTAATTTGTCTCTCTCACTTATCTCACTTCATGCATGATAGCTTCAATGCATTTTGCTAATTAACTCTACGAAACCTAAAAATGTTGTTGACTTTACTTATTTTGTACGCAAGAAAACAATGTAGGTACACCCATCTGTTCTTTACCTCAAATAACACTAAATTTTAAATTATTGAAAAGACTACACTGGGGGGAAAAGAGCGATTCATCATCTCAAATATCACATGAAATGACACTTTTTCAAATCAATACAAAATGATTTGTATTTTAATTTCATTATAAGTGGTTAGCACTGCTGCCTCACAGCGCCAGAGACCTGGGTTTAATTCCCACCTCAGGCGACTGACTGTGTGGAGTTTGCACGTTCTCCCCATGTCTGCGTGGGTTTCCTCCGGGTTCTCCGGTTATTTCCACAGTCCAAAGATGTGCAGGTCAGGTGAATTGGCCTTGCTAAATTGCCCGTAGTGTTAGGTAAGGGGTAGATGTAGGGGTATGAGTGGTTTGCGCTTCGGCGGGGCAGTGTGGACTTGTTGGGCCGAAGGGCCTGTTTCCACACTGTAAGTAATCTAATCTAATCTAATCTAATTCAAAAAAAACCTGCTTTGCAAATGTTAGAATCTGTTTCTTTTCCTTCCAGCATTAGTTGTCAATGAACAATAATTACGTAATTATCAGTCATTTTGTGCAAAATAATTTTCTGTACCAAATGTCATTTATTTGACCTTTTGTTCACAATAGTACTCACTTACCCGGTCTAATTATTTTCTTCCTTATTCTGACATAGATGTCTAAACATTTATCACGATAAAAATTTAAAAAATAAACATGACTCAACAACAAAGACTCAACAAAAATTGAACTGTGTCAATTGTTGCTTAGTATTTTTTATAATTATTAAAGCGACTTTTTATACAATAATTTTCTGTTTATCAATTTTAATAATGACGCAATCGATGTCAGAGCAAAGTGCTTTCAAAATATTAAGTTAATTTATCTATCAATATTCTCGAAACAATTAACAATTACAATAATTAGACAGCACTGTGCGCTTGTTACGAAGTCTAAGTTAATGTGCTATTAATATTTTCCATATTTCTTATTGTGAATGCTACAATATAAAAACCTGTTTGGTCCGGCCAATACACCCAGAAAAGACCAATAACTGCCCTTGCGACATCCTTTGTAAATATCTGACTTTTGCTCATTTGAAAGATCACATTCTTTGATATTCAGAGAACACTAGTTACTTTACACTGCAATATTTCTCTTCATTTCTGCACATTACTCAGTGAAATAGTAAGATGAGATACCTCATTATTCTTAAATTCATTAATAGTAGTTTTAAAATCAATTTGTTGCTAATATCAAATAATTGTTCAAGTTGGCAAAGGATGTAAGTGTGGAATTATGGTTCCATGTAATAATTATTGCAAGGACTTAGCAATGTAGAATCTCTCAATCATTGTGAATATTGCTTTTCATTTTAAACTTGGAAACACTTCTGAAATAATTTGATTGTAATTCACTTCAATGTTAACATTTATTTTGTTTCTAATCACAATAATAGTTGAATATTTTTCTTTTGAACAATTATTTAAATTCCGAAGAATTTTTTTGAAGTATACAAAAAAAGGATTGACATCTTTCTTGTTTCATTAAACACTCACGGGAAATGGTGGCTTCTTAGAAACCAGACATTTTCAGAAAAAATGAATGTTGTCTTTATCTGAATAGTCCCATTGACTGACCAAGTCATCATTTTGTTCCAATTTATGTGTAGAACAAATAAAATTTACGTTACATTTTATGAAATGAGAAACTATTATGAACATGTAGAATGATTGTATTCATTTTTATATATCAATTTACAGTAATCACAGAAATCTGTCAAGTTGTCATTCCACAAATTATCATAAAATCATATTTAATTACGACATCTGTTAATTCCCATGATTATTGTAAATTACTATTTAATTTTAAGTACATTATACATAGGATCCATCCATTTAATTCCAATCCAATTATCACAATAAACATCTGATTATTTTTCTCGTGAGTGACCACTGTGAGTATGTGATTATAGACCTGCCCAGCCTGGTTGGGAACATTATGAAGGAATGTTGTGCAGCTCTGGTAATTCCCATCTTGCACAGAGTTGTGTCAGAGCAGCTCTGAATGTTGATTAGAAAATATCTAAGAATCAATTGAATTGTCTTTCAATTCAATATTAGATATGCTTCCATCTGTTGTTCATTCCAATAATCACAGTATTTGCTATTTATTTTCTTCCGGTCACTAATAACAGAATGTATCTAATTCCACTCAATCAATATTCGTTGGAAAATATTTGAGAATGTTGCCGTCATACAGATGAAATATACAAAGTAATGATATTAATGTATTTTCTTTTGTTCTGAAGAGCTGGGTTCAAACAGTACATAGAACTTGATGCTTCAGTGCTTTAAAAATGAGGAGAAAAAATAAATTTCTTGTTCAGTCAAATAAACAAATGCCAAATCCTTATATTTATCAATTTTTAATTATTGATCTGTTGTTGAATTGTGTGAATTTTTTTTTCATTTTCCAATCACCTATTTATATTGATGTGTGATTGAATTGCTGTGAAAATATCCAAGTGCATTCATTTGAAATTTGATTTTGCATATTTATCACTGTTGGATATATGTAAAGCAGTGTTACTTCTGCAATCATAATTGTGTATTCAAGGTAAATGAACTCACAACAATGTATAATCGTTTCAACCAAGAGCTGAGTTAACAAGAATGATAACTATGTGAAGGAAATATATTATTGCTTTTGTATTAGCTAAAATGTGCATACAAGAATGAAATGCGTCTGCAAATAATGGTAGATGTTATAGACAAATAGTTAAGGTGCTGTGAGGGGAGGGGTGTAGGTTAAGCTAGATATGCCTGTACAAACAGTTACAAGCATCTGTTTCCCGCTGCAGCAGGAACAAAAAAAAAACCATCAAAAGGTCATAAGGCTCGGTGTAAATAAAGAATAAAAGGAAATTATGCTTTGGTTAGCACGGAAATAGATGGCAGTGAAGAAGGATAAATAACAATAAGACCAGAGAGGGAGGTGGTCAAAATGCCTTATGAGGCCAGAGATGAACATTTTGTCACGGGCAAGGCCGGGTGAGTTCAGAGATAAACAGCCGGTTTAGATCAGAAATAGTTGTAAACAGTGAAGGAGCAATGGGAGGAGGGAAGAGTAACGAATTACATAAATATTGTGTACTAGTTAAATTCAGTGTGTGTGTGTGCCTTGTGGACAGTGGACACCACACCCCTCTTGCAACATCGTAATAAACAATACTACTGATTCAGGTCTTGTTCCGGATTGAAGTGACTGAAGTTCATTTCTCACAATCACTTATCTCATTCATTGCATGATGTCTGAAGTGTGTTTTGCTCAGCAATTATATTGACTATTTAAAAAGTCTCATCTTAATGAAGATCCTTAACACCCAATTATCAATCTATTCCTAATTCATGTAAATATCTGAATTTTCTTGAAGTCAATGTTCACACAAAACAGTGCACATAAAGCGACACAAAGATATTCATCATCAGCTGATTACTGTTCAGTGGAATAACCTGAGTATCTTATTGTTCCTGAGACTATTGACAACAGTAAGCATTTGTTTACTCGTCCATGCAGTAAGTGCATTTGTTATCTTATATTTCAGTTCAGTCGTTAATGACAATTTATGTTGTTTAAACCTTTCAGGCTGGAACAGAATGTTAGTCTAGTTTATCACCCCCTGACCACCTTGTATTTTAGTTCTAAGGTAGGCTGCCTGTTTTCTGATTGTCAGGCGTTTTGTATGGACCATTCTATTCCAGGTGGGGGCAGGCCATGCCCAGAACAGCAAATCAACTAAGATTCAAATATTGAAATAAAAATCACCATTCGCTACCATTGGTTTCTGTACAATGCAATACGTTTATGTTACTGAGCCTTAATTTCACACTTAAAGCTCGATATACTGGATTTGATCAATTCTTAAATATTAGATATAAGCAACAATTAATCTTAAAAACATTTCATAGCAAACTTAAAAATGATTAGAAATCTCATATAGCTGCCCGTCATGTGGAAAAATGAACAGCATTTATTGGAGTGTAAAATAATCAGACGTCTCTTAATATGTAAGGACGAATATTAATCCAGTGATTTCTGTGAACGTTCAAATGAGAAGGGAACAGACATTATCTGTGAGTGTTGGATAGGGAATCATTAATTAGTTTGTGTTTGTGTTATCCTGGAATAAGAGAACTATTATTCTTCTTTTAATATTGACACTAAGAAATAATGGATTAAATTAGAATGTGAATTTGACAATGTTTGTTACAAAACCTAAACTGAATTACTGTGTGATTTTTGGAATGACAATGAATTGATAATTAATTTTAGAACTTTGGCAAAGTAAATGATTCAATATTTCCAAATGGATTTGCTCTGATGTTGACTAGATATTTCTTAATCTGTCAGCTGAGAATGCAAATTCTGGCATGATGACATGGAAAGACATTAGACATTCAGTGAATTTTGATCAGAAATGGTTTGTCATTCAAAATTCTCAGATCTTCAAGATGGTTTCTCTACTTTTCTTCTGGAGAAATATAATATATAACAACAACAAGTTCTGTATTGTATTTAATTCATGCAATTTTTCATATCATCAATATTTAGACATTTGAGTCAGAATTATAATGAAAATAAGTCAATAAGGAAGATTTATTTTCACAGAAGCATACAGTCATCAGCATTTATCAACGTATTTGTTTCAATATTGTCTCTGAATAAAAGGATAAATACGTTTAATGGGGATCTGTTGGCAATGTAATGAACCACAATATCATTTTTATCATAATGTTTGGATTGGAAATCTATCAGAAAAAAAATCCTATATTCGGGAGGTCAAGGTGACAGGAAGTCTGATTCAAGCTCTCCAAAACACAGCTCTTGGGATGGTTCTAACAGGATCTCCCAAACCTTTGTGAGCTCTTTGACCGGGCTTTACACTGTTTTCTGGAGCTGGTTACTTTGTCTACTGTTTCCTTTAGTTTGACCTTTTTAGCTCTGCTTTCTCCAACTGTAGGAATATTTAGAATGTTCAATTATGGGCCACAGGTCACTTGACATTAGCGGACAGATAAAATATGGTTCACTTATTGTTGTAATAATGAATTGAGAATGAATCTTTGCATTTTAATAAATAAAATGTTTCAATGTTATCAGTGGTTTGCAATGACATTGATTAGATAGTCATTAAGAGAGATCAACTGACAATTATAAGCTAATTGCCGAATTATTGAATTGAAAAAGGATACAGACGTACAGAGATTTTTTGGAAGGCATTGCTTTTTCATTCTAATATCTTTGTTGTTCAAGAAGTCTCTGTAGCTGTTCATTGGTTCTCTTGTCCAGATACTAATTTTATAATTCATATCGCTTTTATTGTGCCCGGAGTTTTGAGATTTGTATCAGATTAAGAAGAAAATGAGGAGCTATTAAAACGAGAACTTGAGTGAATAGAAAGGACAGGAAATTTAAATTACAGAGGAAACAGAAAGTATTTGCTCCAAATAAGCAAATCTTTTTATATCGAAAATGTGGTGGTGGAAAAGCACAGCAGACCAGGCAGCATCCATGGAGCCCGAGATTCCCAATGAAGGCTTATTCCTGAAACATGGTTTCTCCTGCTCCTCAGATGCTGCCTGATATTCTGTGCTATTCCAGCACCACATTCTTGACTCTGATCTTCAGCATCTGCTTTCCTCATTTTCTGCAAATATTTGTAATGGACATGAACTGAAAATGTTAGCCTTGACAGTTGAACAAAACCAAATTTACACTTTTTTGTGCAATATTTGGACTGGAAACATTTTTAAAAAATATTCTAACAATCTTTAAGCTCCTCTTCTGTTGTGTGTGTGCAAAAGATAATTCAAATTATAACAATTTTTGTTGCAAATTCAATAAACGCTACATTTTGAATTTATGAACTTCTTACAGTTTTGCAAAAAGGTTAGTCTTCACTGTATGTCATACTGAAAGACTGCTTTTTCCAAACATGCATGCTACAAAATGATTATTGCTTTCATTGCATTGTAAGAAAAGAAGTGTTGAATTTTTTGTTTTTTCAATTCCAACATTATTCATCATTGTACAATAACGACACAATTATTACAATCGCTTCATATCCCACCCAACAGTGACTTCATTGTTTGTTTATTTTCATGCTCATTTTCATGATCTATTAATTCTCTTCCTAATTCTGACACTTTGATTATAATATTAATCAACGTACCATCTCTACAAGGAATCCAGTGAAAAGAAATTCGCAATTTGTATATTGCATATATTTTGGAGTTCAGAAAAGAATTTTGTTCAATAATCACTGAATGTCTCATTTTTTCTTTAATACGTAAAGCTAGCTACTATGTTTTATTCCTTAGTTCACTAATCTTAATAAATATTCAATCGATATCACAGTAAAGTGCTTTTGAAATATTGAATCATGTTAATTCTTCATATGTATTGCAGTGTACAATCTCTCATTCACTGTAACAATCAATATTTACTCTACCTGTTGAAACATAGTTGTATTAATGTAAATATATTTCACTTCAATGCTAACACTTAAGACTTAAGCATTTTACATGCAACAAAATCCAATGAAAAAGCATCAGCATCTCTTTATTGTTTCATTAAACAATGACAATAAATTTAGAATTTTTGAAAGTTGAACATTTTTAGAAAGAAGGAATGTTGTCTTCAGTTGAATGTTCGCATTGAATGACTTCTTCACAGTATCTGCTGTTTATTCTCTTCTTCGGGTTCCCAAGAAAAGAAATTAACTAGTTCTGCTGGTTCTAAATTCCTGAAAAATATTTGAGAATGTTGCGGTCTTAAAGGTAAAAAGCTAAGTGATCGTAAGTGATTAGTTTTTTGTTCAAAAGAGCTTGATTCAAACATTTCGGACATTCACATTTTTATTCTGCTGTGTTACAGGAGTGGAAAACAAGTCCCTTTCTTCATCTGTAAAGTAAACATATGTCACTTCCAATTATTCATTGGTCAGCTAATTACTTACATTTGTTATTAGAAATTGAAATTAATCTAAATATTGGAATGATCTTTGATCAAATTAAATTTCTAATTAGCTTTCATTTGTGAACTGTTGGAGTTATTTTTTGCTTTCCATTCATCTATTCGTATTGAATGTAACTTTTACGTGCTTTGACAATAGCGGAGGGTGTTTATTTGAAATTTGTCTTTGCATACCTCTAACTGATTTTACGTATTGCATATAGTTGCACAGTGGCTCAATCATTAACAATGCTGCCTCACAGTGCCAGGGATCTCGTTTTGATCCCATCCTTGGGTAACTGTCTTTGTGTACTTTACCCATTCTCCCCAAGTCTATGTGACTTTGCTGTGATTTCCTCCAATAATCCAAAGACGTGCAGGTTAGGTGAGCTGGCCAAGCTAAATTGCACATTGTGTCCTGGGATGTGTATGTTAGTCAGTAGGAAATGTAGAGGAATATGGTTGGGAAAGTGTTTGGATGGGTTATTCTTTTGAGGGTCATTTTTTTCAACGAAATGACCCGTAACCACACTGTGCTAACTGGGATTCTACAATAGTTTAATTGTGCTTCTCTAAGCAATTCTAACTTTTTTAAAGTTTACTTTAGTTAATACCTTTAACACTTGATTATCAGTGTTCCTAAATCTTGTAAAATATCTTAATATTTTTTAAATCATTGCTCACACAAAACACTAAACATGAGGCCACACAAAGGACTTCATGGCCATCTAATTACTATTCAGTGGAATAATCAGAATAACTATCTGATTGTTCCTGAGATCAGTCCCCACTGCCACAGTAAGGGTCTGGTTATCATTCCCTCCAATAAATGCAGAAGTTGTCCTCTGGTATTTCAGTTCAGTAATTACACATGATACTGGTTGTTCAAAGCAGTGGTTATTCTTTATTATGAGTGGCAAAGGATTCTAACGGAAGAGGTGTTCATATGTCCTAATGTGTTGCATGATCACAAACAATTTTGAGTCCAAATATTGCACAAAAAAGTGTAAATTTGGTTTTGTTCAACTGTCAAGGCTAACATTTTCAGTTCATGTCCATTACAAATATTTGCAGAAAATGAGGAAAGCAGATGCTGAAGATCAGAGTCAAGAATGTGGTGCTGGAATAGCACAGAATATCAGGCAGCATCTGAGGAGCAGGAGAAACCATGTTTCAGGAATAAGCCTTCATTGGGAATCTCGGGCTCCATGGATGCTGCCTGGTCTGCTGTGCTTTTCCACCACCACATTTTCGATATAAAAAGATTTGCTTATTTGGAGCAAATACTTTCTGTTTCCTCTGTAATTTAAATTTCCTGTCCTTTCTATTCACTCAAGTTCTCGTTTTAATAGCTCCTCATTTTCTTCTTAATCTGATACAAATCTCAAAACTCCGGGCACAATAAAAGCGATATGAATTATAAAATTAGTATCTGGACAAGAGAACCAATGAACAGCTACAGAGACTTCTTGAACAACAAAGATATTAGAATGAAAAAGCAATGCCTTCCAAAAAATCTCTGTACGTCTGTATCCTTTTTCAATTCAATAATTCGGCAATTAGCTTATAATTGTCAGTTGATCTCTCTTAATGACTATCTAATCAATGTCATTGCAAACCACTGATAACATTGAAATATTTTATTTATTAAAATGCAAAGATTCATTCTCAATTCATTATTACAACAATAAGTGAACCATATTTTATCTGTCCGCTAATGTCAAGTGACCTGTGGCCCATAATTGAACATTCTAAATATTCCTACAGTTGGAGAAAGCAGAGCTAAAAAGGTCAAACTAAAGGAAACAGTAGACAAAGTAACCAGCTCCAGAAAACAGTGTAAAGCCCGGTCAAAGAGCTCACAAAGGTTTGGGAGATCCTGTTAGAACCATCCCAAGAGCTGTGTTTTGGAGAGCTTGAATCAGACTTCCTGTCACCTTGACCTCCCGAATATAGGATTTTTTTTCTGATAGATTTCCAATCCAAACATTATGATAAAAATGATATTGTGGTTCATTACATTGCCAACAGATCCCCATTAAACGTATTTATCCTTTTATTCAGAGACAATATTGAAACAAATACGTTGATAAATGCTGATGACTGTATGCTTCTGTGAAAATAAATCTCCCTTATTGACTTATTTTCATTATAATTCTGACTCAAATGTCTAAATATTGATGATATGAAAAATTGCATGAATTAAATACAATACAGAACTTGTTGTTGTTATATATTATATTTCTCCAGAAGAAAAGTAGAGAAACCATCTTGAAGATCTGAGAATTTTGAATGACAAACCATTTCTGATCAAAATTCACTGAATGTCTAATGTCTTTCCATGTCATCATGCCAGAATTTGCATTCTCAGCTGACAGATTAAGAAATATCTAGTCAACATCAGAGCAAATCCATTTGGAAATATTGAATCATTTACTTTGCCAAAGTTCTAAAATTAATTATCAATTCATTGTCATTCCAAAAATCACACAGTAATTCAGTTTAGGTTTTGTAACAAACATTGTCAAATTCACATTCTAATTTAATCCATTATTTCTTAGTGTCAATATTAAAAGAAGAATAATAGTTCTCTTATTCCAGGATAACACAAACACAAACTAATTAATGATTCCCTATCCAACACTCACAGATAATGTCTGTTCCCTTCTCATTTGAACGTTCACAGAAATCACTGGATTAATATTCGTCCTTACATATTAAGAGACGTCTGATTATTTTACACTCCAATAAATGCTGTTCATTTTTCCACATGACGGGCAGCTATATGAGATTTCTAATCATTTTTAAGTTTGCTATGAAATGTTTTTAAGATTAATTGTTGCTTATATCTAATATTTAAGAATTGATCAAATCCAGTATATCGAGCTTTAAGTGTGAAATTAAGGCTCAGTAACATAAACGTATTGCATTGTACAGAAACCAATGGTAGCGAATGGTGATTTTTATTTCAATATTTGAATCTTAGTTGATTTGCTGTTCTGGGCATGGCCTGCCCCCACCTGGAATAGAATGGTCCATACAAAACGCCTGACAATCAGAAAACAGGCAGCCTACCTTAGAACTAAAATACAAGGTGGTCAGGGGGTGATAAACTAGACTAACATTCTGTTCCAGCCTGAAATTAAAAGAAATCACACTACCAATGGACCTACTCCAACGCCAGGACTACAGCATTCCAGACATTTCTTGATAAGAGCATGCCGACATACAGACAAATGACCAATCCTGATCTTCATAAATAAAAGGATAATTGTCCCCGTAAATGAATAAACAGCATCTGCAGGGTGCAGCCCAGTTAACTCACTAAGCAGCTATCATGACAACAGAAGAGCTCATTTGTCAGATATAGTTATTATTTTACAGTTACTCAGAATATTAAACATAGGTTCTAATTACAGATTATTGAGTATAATAGGGGAAATTTGCAACATACGTTTGATATATGTAACCAATGCCTACTAAAAACATTATAGCAAAACATTTAGATAGAGATTTGAAGTTCGCTAGTTTTAGGAATTAACTTCATGGTATGATGTTGACTGCTCATTAATTATAAAGTTCTGACAGAAAGAGTAGCTGTATAATTTTACACAATATAAGGAACTTTATAACACAAGTCATATTACTAATCTTATAGCAAGTAAGCTAAAATTAACTGTCTTTTCTATTTCTTTGTACATATATAATTAAGACAGTGAATGATATGAGGAGTAATTGGCTTTGATAAAATAAAATATAATGAATAGCAGAGCGCAAAATGTCCCAGCTGATAAGGTATCCTGAGAGGCCCGAGGGAGTTCAGGAATAACTTTGGAATCTAAGTCAATAAGATGCATGGAAAGATCCCAATAGGAATCTGGGGATGCCCATTAGAATGCCCATCTGCGATTATGTGTTTCAATTGGGTGGCTGGATGAGGAGGGAAGGGCTGTAATCACATTGCATGTGGCCATTGTGATGCAGAAAGTCCATAAAAATGCTGATTTTTACTGTACATGTTACAGTGTGTCATGGATCTCCCTTCCGACATTGGCCTCGGGGGACGATCCCTTCATTAACTGATTGCTGCATGAGTAAACACCTTCCACATGCCTGAATTCAGATTGCCTCCTGAGTCCTCATTCCCTGCCAGTGAAAACAATTCTACAGCTATGATGACATTTCAATTCAACACATACCTTTATTGTGTGTAAAATGATTACATTCAGAGCGATATAATTTTCATGATAAAATTGGTTTACATTTACTTTTTTTGGTGTACAAGAAAACGCTTCGATTATATCCATTTGTTCTTTCGTTCAACTAACACTAAGTTTTAAATGATTGTGAAGACTACAATTGGGGAAACGGGAATGAGTCTTCAGCTCAAATGTAATATGAAATGACTGTTTCCTTTTTTCAAACAAATTGCCCTACAAAATTATTTTTATTTTATTTTCATTAGAAGAAAAAAATTGCTTGGAAATGTTGACAATTCTCCTTTTCCTCCCATATTAGATGTCAGTGAACAACAATCACACAATTATGAGAATTCCTTTCCGTATCAAATGTCACTGACCCTGTGTTTTGTTCACAATAATAGTCACTTTCATGGCCTAATTCTTTTCCTCCTAATTCTGAAATAAATATCGGAGCATTTATTGTGGTAAAAATTACATCAACAAAATTGACATGACTCTTCAAGAAAACTATTGGAAGCATATAAATCTTGCATTGCCTGCATTTTTAAACAAAATCATATTTTTCAATTGCTGCTGAATGATTTTTTCACACCATCCAGCTAAATTTTATGCTTTAATTTTCAGTTTCTTAATCTTAATGAATATCCAATCAACATCAGATCAATGTGTTTTCAAAATATTAAGTAAATTTATCTGTCAGGATTCTAAAAGCAATTATCAATTACAATAATTGCACAGCAATTTAACATAGACTTTGTAAAAATGCAGTGTTTGTTTGAAAATTTCATTCATTATTTCTTATTGTCAATGCTACTATATTAATACCTATTTGTTCAGGCCCATGGACATACCAAACGACCAATAATATCCCTTGCAAAATTCTTTGTAAATGTCTGATTTTTGCTCAGGTGAATTATAACAATTATCTCAGCCTTTGAAATTCAGAGAACTCCAATTACTTTTCCCTGCGATATTTCTCTTCATTTCTACATATTACTCAGTCTAATATCAAGATGAGATATCTCATTATTCTGAAAGTCACGAATATATATTTTTAAAATCCGTTTGTTGCTAATATATCTTATATCTAATAATTGTGCAATCTAGTAAGGGCTACAAATGTGGAATTATGCTTCTGTACAATAAATACTGCAAGGACATTACAATGTACAATCTCTCAATCATTGTGAATATTGTATTTATTTTAAACTTGGAAACATTTTTGAATTGATTTGATTATAATTTACTTTGATTCCGACACTTACTGTATATCCAATCACAATATCAGTAGATTATTTGGAGGTATCATCGTCCATTCCAATAATCACAGTATCTGCTATATATTTTCTTCTAGTCACTCATAGCAAAATGTATCTAATTCCACTCAATCAATATTCCTCAGAAAATATTTGAGAATGTTGCAGTCATAAAGCTGAAATATGCAAAGTCATGACAGTCATTAATTTTCTCTTGTTCTGTAGATCTTAGTTAAAACAACACAGAATTTTATGCTCCACTGCTATAAATATGAGAAAAGATCAATTACTTCTCAGTAAAATAAACAAATGTCACTTGCTATTATTTATCAATTTTTGGCTATTGGTCAGTTTATGAATTGTGTGAGATTTGCTTTTAGATTTCCAGTCATCTATTTATATTGAATGTGACATTCAAATGGTGTGAAAATATCAGGGTGTGTTCATTTGAAAGTTTAATTTGCATATCTCTCACTTATCCCATTGATTGCATGATGGTTTATGAACGTTTTGTTCAGCAATCCTCGTAAATATCAAAAACTGTCTGATTTTAAATCAGATCATTCGCACCCTTTTATCACTCTGTTCCTAATTCATGCAAATATCTCAACTTTATCGAACCCACTGTTCACACTAAACAATACACGTAAAGCAACACAAAGACTTCCATAACCATCTGATTATTGTTCAGTGGAATAACCTGAGTAAGTAACTTATTGCTCCTGAATCCAATGACAACAGTAAGCATTTGTTTACTATTCCATACAACAAGTGGAACAGATATCTTCTATTTCAGTTCAGTAGTTAAAGATGATTTATGTTGCTTAAAATAATGCTCTACTTTATCACGGATATTGACTGTAATACAATCATGCAAACAACAAACGTTTTGTGATTCTAAAAATCTTTAAGATTACTTATTTTAAAATTGTGTGCAAGAGATATTTCAAATTACAACCGTTTTTGTTGTATAATTCAGCAAACCTAAGTTTTGAATTTGGGAAAGACTGCATTTTTGCAAAATGGAAGTAGTTTTCAGTTTATATAACACAGTAAATGACTGTTTTTTTTCCAAATCACGTGCTTTGCAAAATGATTATTGGTTTCATTTAATTGTAAGAAAAGAACTGTTTGAACATGTTAATTCTTTTTGTCTTTTATATTCCAACTTTATTCATCACTGTACAATAATGAATAATTATTATAATTCCTTTATGTACCAAATGTCATTGACTGTATCATTTGTTCACTTTCATGCTCACTTTTATTATCTATTAACTTTCTTCCAAATTCTGACACAAATGTCTGAACTCTGACCATAATATTAATCATCTAAAATAACATGTCTCTATGATGAAACCATTTGATAGAAATTCATATTTCTTGTGTTACCTTCATTTCTTCGTAAAGAAAGAAAAAAAATTTCTATAATCACTGAATGGCTCATTTTTTCTTCAATTCATGAACTAGTTACTATATTTTATTCCACAATTTACCAATTTTAATAAATATCCAATCAACAGAACAGCAAAGTATTTTTGAAATATTGAATCATTTTAATTGCTCATATAGCAACATTATCAAATCATTGTCATGATCATAATTATGCAATTATTTAAGAAAGTCTTTTGAACAAGTAGAGTGAGATTCAGATTTTAATTTATCCAACTGTTTCTGAGTACCAACACTTATTTTATGAAACTTTATTTTCAGGTCAAGTTTCCCAGATTGGATCCAAAGACTTCCCATCCAACATTAATTGTGAATGTCTGATGTTTGCTTATTTGAATGATCTCCATAATCAAAGATTTAAATTCACAGACCTGCAATTACTTTTCACTGCAATAATTCCTATTTGTTTGCACATATTCCTCAGTCACATAGCAAAACGAGATTTCTCATTATTTCTAAATTCATTGATCGAATTTTATAATTCAGTTGTTGCTCATACCTAATAATTATTCAATACAGTACGTGCTGTGAATGTGGAATTATGGCTCTTTACATGAATAACTAATATAGTGTGCAATCTCTCAATCATTGTTAATATTAATTCTTATTTTACCCGCAGAAACATAATTGCATTCAGTTAAATATATTTCACTTTGATGCGAACATTTACTGTATTTCTAATCATCATAAGATTTAAGTAATTTCATGACACAAAATCATGTATAATTCCTGCGTTTTGTTAAGTCAAATGAAAAAGAATGAACATTTCTGTATTGTTTCATTAAACAATGACAATGTATTTAGAATTTTTCGAAGTTGAGCATTTTTGCAAAGAAGGGATGTTGTCTTCAGCTGAATAATTACATTGAATGACTAATTCACAGAATCTGCTGTTTATTCTCTTCTAGTTCCCAAGCAACCAAATTAACTAATTCTGCTGGTTCTAAATTCCTGGAAAGTATTTGATATTGTTGCAATCTTAAAGATGAAGAAGGCAATGTGATTTTACTGATTTTTTTTATTGGGAAGAGCTTAATTCGAACATTTCAGGCACATAAATTGCTATTCTGCAGTGTTACAAAGATGAAAAGCAAGTCAATTTCTTCATCAGTGAAGTAAACAAATGTCACTTTCCGTTATTCATTAGTTAGCTCATTCCCAAATTTGTAATGAAACAATGCAATTCACCTGAATATTGTTGTGCCCTTTGATCATATTAATTTTCTAATTATTGTTCATTCATGATTTGTCAGGGATTTCTAGTTTTTGTTTTCGATTCACCTATTCATATTGAATGTAAGATTGATACGCTTTTGCAACATCAGAGAGTGTTCATTTGAAATTTGACTTTGCCCGTCTCTCACTTATCTCACTTCTTGCATGGGGTTGGGCATTACGAACAGAGGATCAGTGGTTAGCACTCCTGTCTTACAGTGTTATGCACAAGTTTGATTCCATCCGCGGCCACATGTTTGCGTGGAGTTTGCATGTTCTGGTTTTCTCCCACAATCCAAAGATATGCTGGTTAGGTACATTGACCATGCTAAGCTGCACGTTCTGTTCAGGGATGTGTAGGTTATGTGCATTAGTCAGGGGTAAATGTCCAGCAATCTGAGAGCAGAATGGTGCTGAGTGGATTATTCTTTGGAACGTCAGTGTAGACCTGTTGGGCCCAATGGCCTGTTTCCACACAGTAGGGATTCCATAAACTTAGAATTGTGTTTTGCTAAACAAAACTGACAATTTTTTAATATGTTCCATTTAAAACTTATCTTTAACTGTCAATTGTCAATCTTGTAAAATATCTCAAAGTTACTGAAATCAATGTTCACACAAAACACTGCACATAAAGCCGCACAAAGATCTTCATGACCATCTAATTACTGTTAGGTGGAATAATCACAGTAAAATTTTATTGTTTCTGAGATGAATCATCATTATCACATAAAGGATCTGGTTATCATTCCCTCCAATAAATGCAATCGTTGTCCTCTGGTATTTAAGTTCAATAGTTATACACCATACTGGTTGTTCAAAGCATGGTTATTTTTTATTATGAATGGCCAAGGGTTCTAACGGCAAGAGATGTTGTTTGATCTGATTTGTTGCATGTTCTCAAACAGGTTTTCACTATAAATATTGCAAAAAATGTGTTAATTTGGTCTTGTTCAACTGCTGATGTGAACATTTTCAGTTCGTGTTCATTAAACATATTTGGAGAAAGTAAGGAAAGCTGCAGCATTGGAAAAGGGCAGGCACATCCAAAGAGCATGTGTATCAACCTGTCGGGCATTAGACCATCATCAGAAAAGATTCCTGATGAAGGGCTGATGCCCAAAACGTCGATTCTGCTTCTCCTCGAATGCTGCCTGACCTGCTGTGCTTTTCCGGCACCACTCTCTTTTGACATGAGAAATATTTGACTGAATATTCAGAGATAACACTAAAAGTTGCCTCTGTCAATTTAATTTACTGTGCTTTCTATTCACTGAAGTTTTCATGTTAATTCTTCCTCTTTTTCTTCTTAAATCTGATGCAAATTTCAAAATACGAACACACTAGAATTCACATGAATTATAAATTTGATTTCTCGACAAGAAAACCAGTGGAAGGCGACATAAATACTTGAAAAGCCTACACATTTGAATGAAAAAGCAATTCCTTCCAAAAAATGTTTGCACATCTGTATCTTTCTTTCAATTCAGTAATCCTGCAAATAGTTTATAATTGTCAGTTGATCTCTCTGAATGAGTACCTAATCAATGTCAATGTAACCAGCTGAAACATTAACAACAGATTGATAACTGAGTGATAAAGATTTATGTGAAGTGAACAAATGTTTGGAATTTACTTGAATTCCACCAGAAAACATTCTTGATTTATAAAACGAGAAATGAGATATGTGAGAGATGTGCAAACCTTATTTTTAAATGAACAAACTCCAATATTGTCAAAGCATTTCAATCTTACGGTCAAAATGAACAGGTGAATGGAAAAATAAAAATAAGTATCTGGCAATTCATAAACTGAACAACAATTACAAATTCACTTTGATCAAAGGACAGAGTAATATTTAGATGAATCACAACATTTAGTTACAAAGTAGGCAATCAGCTGACTGGCAAGTAATAGGTGGTAGAGTTTGTTAGTTTACTGATGAGGTATCAACTTTATTTCAAATTTATAGCACGAGAGACCAATGTTTAATGTGTTTCTATTGTTTGGACTTGCCCCTTTGCAACAAAAAAAATCAATCTAATTACTTAGACATCGTAATCTTGAATTCTGCAACATTTTCAAATATTCTCCAGGAATTTATAAGCGACAGAATTAGATACAGGTATCCCCAATATCCGAAAGTAAAGCATTATGAAACCTTACATAATCTGAAAAGGCTTTAGTAGAAGAAGCATTAATTTATATGGGAAACATGTCCCCTTTTTTCGTAAAAGTGAAAATTCTCTTCATATTTCTTTCAGTTTGAGAAAACAGGGACAGATGAAAGTCTTTTGTAAAAGCAAAGTGGCTAAACCGAATTTTCCAACACATATTTCTTGGTAACCTGGTAATCTGATAAGTATCAGATTTTGTGATTATTGATATAATAGATAAAAGCAGATCTAATGTTGGATTGAATAACAATTCAGTCTGTGCTTAGGTACTCTCTAATCAACATTCAGATAGCTCTTGATATATTTCTGTTGAAGCTGTGATTTGAAACCTTCCCTCGGGTCTAGTAATAGAGACACTACCACAGCTCCATAAGCTCCTTTCATAATGTTCCCACTCAGGACGCCAGGACTGCAATATTGTGTTTCATGTAGTTTCTCAAATGAAAACTAATCAGCCGTTTATTATTGTAATTTGAATGGGAATTAATTCGGTAGTTTCTGTGTGTTGGACTGGAAATTAAACAATATTTGACAATAACAATAGAATAAATAAATGATACTCATAAATAAACAGGAATCTCATGACAATTCTTTGAAATACAAATTGATAAAACTGCGTGCTCATGGTACTTTGATTTAAAAATGCATCAGTCATTCAATGTGAATATTCAGCTGAAGACAATTTCCCTTCCTTTCAACAACGTACAACTTCCACAAATTCAAAATGAACAGTCATTGAGAAAGGAAGGAACAAGCAGATGGTAATTCTATTTTCTGTACATAAACGTGCGATGAATTTTAAGTTTTATATATGTAAAAATGAAACTCTTATTGTGGTTCGAAATAAAATAAACATTAGCGTGAAGTGAAATATAATCAAATCAATTCAACTGTGTTTTCTCAGTTAAAATACAGTTCAATACTCAAAGTAATCGAGTGATTGTACACTGCAATATCTTTACATTATTTCAGTGCTGAGGCGTAATTCCACATTTATACCCCTTATAGTGAAGCAAGCTTGTGCCAGGTGTCTGAGATGGCAGGGGAGGTCCTTAATGAGTACTTTGCTTCAGTATTCACGAGTGAGTGGGACATTGTTCTTTGTGAGGACAGCGTGAAACAGGCTGATGTGGTCAAACAGGTCGACGTTAAGTCTGAGAATGTGCTGAAAATATTGAAAAATCATGGGGATAGATACGTCCCCTGGTCCAGAAAGGATATAACTTAGGTTGTTATGAGAAGGGAGGCAAGAGATTACTGTGTTTTGGCAATGACCTTTGCATCCTCACTGTCCGCTGGAGTCATACCAGATGATTGGAGGGTGGCAAACGTTATTCGCTTATTCAAGAAAGGCAATTGAGATAATCCTGGGAATCATCGATGAGTCAGTCTTACATCAGTTGTGGGCAATTATTGGAGAGGATTCTGAGAGACAGGATTTATGATTATTTGGAAAAGTATACATTGATTAGAGATGGTCAGCATGGCTTTGTGAGCGGCAGGTTATGCCTCACAAGCCTCATTGAATTATTTGAGGATGTGACAAGCATATTGGTGAGGACAGAGTAGTGGATGTGGTGTATATGGATTTTAGCAAGGTGTTTGATAAGGTTCCCCATGGTAGGCTCATTTAGAAAGTAATGAGGCATGGGATCCAGGGAAACCTGCCTGGTTAGATAATAAATTTGCTGGCCCATAGAAGACAGGGTGAGATTACATAGATAGTTTTCAGCTTGGAGCACGGTGACCAATGGTGTTCTGAAGGGATTAGTTCTGGGACCTCTGCTCTTTGTGATTTTAACAAATAACTTGGATGATGAAGTGGAAGGGTGAGTTAGGAGGTTTGCCAATGACACGAGGGTTGGTGGAGTTGTGGATAGTGTGGAGGGCATTTGTAGGTTGCTAGAGGACACTGACAGGATGCAGAGCTGGGCTGAGAAGTGGCAGATGGAGTTCAACCGGGTAAAATGTGAAGTTATTCATTTTTGAATTTCAAATTTGAATGCATATTTTCAGATTAAATGCAGGATTCTTGACAATGTGGAGGAACAGTGGGATTGTGGGGTCCACATCTGATCCCTGATACCTGACATCCAAGATGATAGGGTTATTAAAACGGTGCATGGTGTGTTGGCTTTCATTAGCAGGGAGATTGAGTTAAAGGGCCACGACGTTATGCTGCACCTCTATGGATCCCTGGTGAGACTACTCTTGGAATATTGAGTTCGGTTCTGATCACCTAATTACACATTGGATGCGGATGCCTTAGAGAAGGTATAGATGAGATTTATCAAGATGTTGCCTGGACTGGAAGGCATGTCTTATGAAGAAAGGTTGAGGGAGCTGGGGCTTTGGTCATTGCAGTGAAAGAGGATGAGAGTTTACTTGATAGCTTTGTGTAAGATGATGAGAGGCATAGATAGAGTGGATAATGAAAGACTTTTCCCCACAAAATGGCATAATTTTAAGGTAAATGGGGGAAATTGTGGGGAGGTGTCAGAGATAGTTTCTTTATAGATAGTGGTGGGTGCGTGGAATGCACTGCCAGTGGTGGTAGTAGATTAAGATCCATCTGGGACATCTAAGTAATTCTTGGATAGGCACATGAATGATAGTAAATGAAGGGCATGTTGGTTAGTTTGATCTTAGAGGAGGATAAAATGTCGGAACAACATCGTGGCCAAAGGACCTTTACTGTGCTGTACTGTTCTATATTCTAAGGATGGTAATGAACATTTATATATTAGCAACATATAGATTTTCAAAATTGTATTAGCATGCTTAAGAATAATGATAAATTTCATCTTGCTATTTGACTGTGCTATATGCAAAAATAAACAGGAATTGTTGCAGGGAAAAGTAATTAGGTTTTTCTAAGTTTATAAGGCTGGGATTACACAGATCATTCAAATGAGCAAAAGTCATATTTTTAACAGTGCGTGTTGCATCAGAAATAATGGATTCTTTTGTAGGTGTGTTGATTGGAAATAAAATGGATTTTTATATTACTGTATAGGTACAAGAGAAGATTGGATTAAATTCAAATATAAACTTCACTGTAGTTGTTAGCAAGATAAACTAAACCATATAATAATTATTGTCATGCAAATTCTTTAATAATTACTGTTAGAATCCTGAAAAAAGGATATACTGGACCATTTTACAAACAGTCATTAAATTCAATTGTGAACCTCAGTATGCTTATTACCCAGACAAATTATTATGCAATTATTGTAATGGTAATGACTTAATAACTAATGCTAAAACCTAAGCAGAAAAATTGGTTCAATACTTTGTAAGCATGTTGCTCTGAAATTGATTGGATATTTATTACGATCGGTAAACTGAGGGATCAAATATAATAGCTCGCTTGATAGAATTGAAGGAAAAAATGAGACAGTGTTTATTGAACAGGATTGTTTTTGTTTAAAAATGCAGTTGATGCAAAAATAATATATTTTCCTACATTGGTTTTCTTGTAGAGACATGTTCTTTTTAAAAAATGTCATGATTCAATGTTGAGACACTTGTGTCAGAGTCTGCAAAGTGGAGAGTAAGAGAGAAAGGAATTTTTAAAAAGGAGAAATGAAAGGAACTGGCGAGAAGAGGAGCTCCAACTATCGTGTCTCACCCTGCTAACATCTTACTGGGTGAGCTGGAATGCAGACTAGTCAAGCGACAAGCTGCCACAATCAGACGCACAGAATCATAGCTTACAATGACTTAGACACCATCGTCACCATCCCTGTACATCCTGTCCCACCGGCAGGGGTCATGGATGTGACTGAAATGCTGGAACATGCAGGGTAAAGGACTAAGATCTGCAGAATGTGATCAATTTGATTTATTTGACACTCCTCCAGAATATTAACCTCCATTCCAATTTGAAAAGTTACGAGCGTCATCAGACTTTAACTACAAATGTCAGGAAAAAAAATCAGAAAGTTACAGCACAGATCGAGGCCACTTGGCAAATCCAGAGTATGTGTTGGTTGTAAACTCCCCAGGCTTTACAGCTTTTTGTACTGACAATTGAGAGCAACAATTTCAGACTGTACTCTTCCCTCTATGCTTTTATAATTTTTTTAAAACATATTTCTCTGACAGCTGCACACCTTGTTCCCTTGTTTCGTTCCCAGCCCTAATTCTATCCCCCGTGGCCTTGAGGGATGACCATTTCTGCTCTTTAATCTCTCCTGCCTTCCCCCGTGTGACAGAGTGTCTTTATGTCCTTGTCTCACCCCCACCTTGCTCACAACCTGTTACATTTCTGATGGTTCAGAGACCTCTGTAACTATCACTGCGCCCCCTGGGTAAATAGCGCGAGTTTTGAATTCTCTTCCTCCTGAGATAATCAGAAATCTTTCCGGTTGCAGGTTCCCCCAGATTTTATTTTGAAAAGGAGAGCACTTGTGTCAGAGTGAAATATTTGCGAGCCTTCATCCACAATTCCGAGCATTTGGATGTAATTTGTGACCCTCCCACAGATGTGTAACGTTACTGGATTGGCTATGCTAACATGGCCGCAGTGTGAAATTTATGTGGGTTGGGCTAGACATGGTTAATGAAGGGTTATGGGGGTAGGGTGGGTGAGCAGGTCATTGCAGACTCGATGGGCCGAATATACTCTGTCTGCACCTATGGGATTCTGTGATTCTAACTATTTGTGATTGTTGTCCCATTTTCCTCATGCCAGGTTCATTCAACTCAGATACATATGATTCTGTGCGTGCTCACTCACTCCTTCCCTTCAGTTTTACATCAATTTCACAATGTATGTGAGGGTGGGAATGGATTTGTAAATATGAATACTCCAACCGAAACCCCTCACAGGTCAGGAACTGTTTCTGCTACTTTCATCACTCACAAGGAACAGGAAAATAAAGGTTCAGTCACAAATCTTACAGGAATATAGCGGTTAAAATCACCAGAAAAGGCTGAACAGCTCAAAACGCTTTTCTCAATAAAAGAGGAGACTCAAAGACAGCCTGGTACAAGTAGAAGGTTTTGCATCTGTATTTTCAGAGATTTGAGGTTGCAATCATTGGATTGGAAGCATGTTTCATTGCCCCAGATCATCAAAGGTGTATTTTAATGTGCATCTTTCTTTCTGTCTGTCTGAGTTAACACTCAGATGGACAGGTCAATGTCTGAGTGTCTGACCAAATCCCTGATTGAATCTGCCTCACCCACAAACTCAGGTGCCTCACCACTCACTGGGTCATGGAGAAACTTTGCTCTTACAATGAGAACGGTCTTTGCTGTCGCCTCTCCTCAGGCTTCTGCCTAATCCCCACTTCCCTTCATTAAATCCCAGCTGCCCCTCGTCCACCCACATGGACATGTTGAAGAACATGAAAGGAGAATGGATTGAAACCGAGAGTTCAATCGCCAAAATGAAAGAGGAAGAAGGAAATAAATGATGATTGCAGATCCCAGGGGATACAGACTCCAGGATTAGTTGTTGTGGTTCTGTTCGCCGAGCTGGGAATTTGTCTTGCAAACGTTTCGTCCCCTGTCTAGGTGACACCCTCAGTGCTTGGGAGCCTCCTGTGAAGCGCTTCTGTGCCATTTCCTCCGGCATTTACAGTGGCCTGTCTCTGCCACTTCCGGTTGTCAGTTCCAGCTGTCCGCTGTAGTGGCCGGTATATTGGGTCCAGGTCGATGTGTTTGTTGATAGAGTCTGTGGATGAGTGCCATGCCTCTAGGTATTCCCTGGCTGTTCTCTGTTTGGCTTGCCCTATAATGGTGTTGTTGTCCCAGTCGAATTCATGTTGCTTGTCGTCTGTGTGTGGCTACTAAGGATAGCTGGTCATGCCGTTTCGTGGCTAGTTGGTGTTCATGGATACGGATCGTTAACTGTCTTCCTGTTTGTCCTATGTAGTGTTTTGTGCAGTCCTTGCATGGGATTTTGTACACTACATTAGTTTTTCATGCACTGAGGATGCACTGAGTTTTGCACTGAGGGTGTCACCGAGACAGGGGACGAAACGTTTGCAAGACAAATTCCCAGCTCGGCGAACAGAACCACAACGAGCACCCGAGCTACAAATCTTCTCCCAAACTTTGAACATCCAGGATTAGTCCTTGTAGGCATTCCTGCAGTAATACAAGACAGCATTCCATGACGAGAGCTAAATCCGGGTGGCAGTGGAGGGAGCCACTGAACACGAGCAGGTTTAGTTCAAACACAGGAGGTTTGTTCAGTCAGTAACAGTGTGTTAGACATGGAGGTGAAGTGAGCATTGAGGGGAAATGTTACCACAAGCTGCAGATGGATAACTTTCATTGGAACAGGAGGAGACCATTCAGCTCCTCAACTCTGCTCTGCCATTCATGATGATCATAGCTGATGTGTGACCTAACGTACAACTTTCAAACCCCTCTAATTTCATCAATAAACTCCTCTGAAACACACAAGATGAGTATTGGAAAACTAAACATCTGCAAATGCTGGGAAATCAGAAATTGCTAGAAAAATTCAGTAGGTCTGGCAGCATCTGTGGAGAGTGAACCGTTCGTGTCCAGTGATCAGTCAGGTGACCAGCTGTAGCTGACCATTCTGTTGTTACTGTAACACTGGAACAGGCTCTGGTGCGAGGGGAATGAGATTGTCAATAACAAATGAGAAAACAGGAGGACGCACTCAATCAGAATTAGGAATTCATTAACCCCACCCAGTGGGACACCCACCGACACAGTCACACTGTGGAGAGGCTGTTCACCTGCCCCACGTATGGGAAGGGATTTACTCGATCTTACAATCTGCTGAGGCACCAGAGACGGCACAGCGGAATTAGACCTTTCACCTGCTCCATGTGTGAGAAAGGATTCAATCAAATCTCTCACCTGCGGAGACATTAGTGCATTCCCACCGGGAAGAGGCCATTCACCTGCTCAGTGTGTGGGAAAGGATTCACTCAGTCCTCTGATCTGCTGAAACACCAGCGAGCTCACTCTGGGGAAAAGGACATTCATTTGTTCCCAGTGTGGAGTGAGATTCATTCAAATTCAGCACCTGCGGAGTCCCCAGTGAGCCCACACATGGGGAGAGGCCATTCAGATGGTCAGTGTTGGAGAGGGGATTCAGTGATTCATCCTGCCCCACTGAGACCCCAGTGAGCCCACACAGGGGGAGAGCTCATTCAGATGCTCAGTGTGGGAGAAGGGATTCAGTGTTTCATCCTGCCCCCAAGACCCCAGTGGTTTCACACTGGGTAGGAGCTGTTCACCCCTCTGTCAGACAAGGGATTTGCTGCATCTTCAACACGATTGAGAGCCCAGTGAGTGCTCACAGGGAAGTGGTCATCCCCCTGCTCCGTGTGGACTGCAGGACTCTGATTCTGATGTTACTGTCCATCAGAGTCAGGAGTGGACCTTGTACATGATGACACTGTTGGAGTATTGATGTTGTTGTTGTTAACCACATTAAATGGGCTGGAGGTGACTGAACTTACGTTGCCACTTTCTGAACCTCAGGATGTCTCTCTGGGCAGTAAGTATCCACAAACAGCAATGTGACAATGAGCAGGTATCATCTGTTTTGATTTAAATTGTGACTGTAGCACGGCTGCTTCACAGCATCAGGTACAAGGTTGGAGTCCAGCCTTGGTCAACGGCCTGTGTGGAGTTCCCACATTCTCCCCTTTATAGTGTGGGTCCCCTCCAGGTGCTCTGGTTTCCTCCCACAGTCCAAAGATGTGCAGGTTAGGTGGATCAGTCGTGCTAAATTGTCCACAGTATCCAGGATTGTGCAGAATAGGTGGATCACCCATGGGAAATGCAGTGTTACAGTGTTAAAGTGCTCTGGGCGTGATGTTCTTCGGATAGTCGGTGGGGTTTGATGGGCCAACGCTCTCCTTCCACACTGTAGGGATTTTATTCTATGATTGAGGATAAATGCTACACAGCAGGGTGTCCTTGGAGAAGGAGCATGTAGTGTGGATCAATGCTCTCGCTGCCTTTAGATAGAGGTGGGCACCGCAGGGGATACAGGACTTTATCTCTACCGCTGCCCCCCCCCCCCCCCCCCCAACTCTACTTTGATTTAGTCCCTTCTCACTCTGTCACTTGTAATGGTTTGCTTGGCCCGTAATGGGCTTTGTTTGGAAATATTCAATTGGTTACACAAATGGTTTACTGCTGGTGATTATATGTCTAGATGAGAGTGGTGCTAGTAAAACATAGCAGGTCAGGCAGGATCCGAGGAGCTGGAAAATCAACGTTTTGGCGAGAGACATTTTCCAGCACCACCCTAATCTAGGCTCTGGTTTCCAGCATCTGCAGTCCTCTCTTTTGCACTGCTGGAGATTATAGGTTAACCAAAAGCAAAATGGCATAATGATGATTTTGATGGTGGGAAGGTTGCTGTGCTCACATTTCTGGGTCAGAGAAATAGGGAATTTGAACGCTTCACACCTCACAGAATGACAACTGAAAACCAGTTAAATCAAACCAAAGGTTCAGACAGGGAGGGAATATTTCCCTGGAGTTTGAGTAGCTGGAAAGTGATGGTATCTGGGAATAGCAGGATTTTGTTTTACAGGAGGTTTAAAGCTTTAAAACTGTTATATTCAGACAGTTTACGTTATTTTCTTTAATTTTATTTGCTGTGCAAACAGCTTTGGCAACATTTTAAAGCCAAAATTTAGAAACCTTGTGTTAAAGATAAATGTTAAATAAAATCCATCAAACCATCCCTCACTGAAAACTGTTGTGGAGTGCAATCTCCTGGAGAATCCCTGCCCACTTCTTCCTACACGGGCTCCATGACTATATACATACCTGGGAAGATAGCAACAGGAGGAGACCATCCGGCCTTTCAATCCTGCTCCACCATTCAATGGGAAACAGCTGACCATCCAGCTCAGTCTCCCGTTCCTGCTGTGCTCCAAACACCTTAGATGAATTTACTTCGAAGAACTATATCTAAGTCCTCCTTTGGCTTCACTGCCTTTTGTTCCAGTGACATTGCGGTGTTACTGTGTGGATGTAGGCAGGGGTAATGTGATGGTGCTGCCTCCTGGAGGATGCACTCAGCATCCCTCATCATCCCGCAGTAACATCAACTATGTTTCAGCAACTAGAGATAGAAACTGTTTCCAGGATATGGGCATCACGGTCTCAGCCAGCATTTATTCCCCATCTCTCGTTACCCTTGAGAAGATGGTAGTGAGCTGCTGTCTTGAACCATTTCACAGTCCATTTGGCGCAGATAGACCGATAATGCTGGGAGGGAGAGTGTTGCAGGATTTTGGCCCAGTGATTCTCCATCTTTGGTTCTTCAAATGCTGGTCAACTTAGTCACAATCTGCACATGATTTTGAGATTTCAGTCTGCAAATCGTCACTATCTAGCACCCTGTATAAAGGAATATGTACAGATTAGAAATTCAGAGCAGACAATTCTAGTTTCTCTCGAATATCTTTTTCCCGTTTCTTCCCCCAAAGCTGTAACCCTCCAGCCCAGTTACTCTCTCCCACCATTCTGACTCTACTACCCCCTAATGTCCATCCTCCCTATTCTCATGGAGTAACTGATAAACAGATCCAAGCCACCACTTCCCGTCCCTGGTTAGACTCTGCACCCTTTCTGGGTTCACTTCCTTTCCCTTCAGTTGCTGCAAGTCAATAATTTAACAGCAGAATGAAACAAAAGAAAACCGAAAGGGAGGTGGCACATCCGTTACAGAAGAGGAACCTTCAGACTGGAAGAATGGATCAGATTCTTCCTTGTTTCCCATTGGTCAATTCCCAGTGTTATGACAAGTTGCGAATGGAACTTGGTCCCATCTGGGCGTAGTGTCACTTTGAACCCCCCCACCCCATTCAACCGATCAATACTATAGGCAGATGCGTCCCTTCTCCAGCCAATCACAGTGTAAAATGCTTTCTGCTAGTTACCCCAAGGAACATGCTCCAAAACCTGCCCACATTCTGTACATGCACAGTGCTGGGTTTCCCCACACACGTGTGGTCCCTGCCTCAGGGCTTGTCGGAGTTGTAGTCCCCATGAAGCCTCTGGAGACCTGTTCTTGGAAAGTGAAAGAAAGTGTGGGCTGGAGGGTGCTGTATATAGGATATCCATTCAGACACACAGGACATGTGGGCTGTTACTGAGATTTACTGAGACATCCGCTTAGACACCCGGACTTCTGACGTAAGGAATATACATTCAGCCAATTGCCGGGTGGGGAGGTTAATAATGGGCAGCAGATTTTAAGCAGAGGCGGCTCATTGGCTAGCACTGCTGCCTCATAGCGTCAGCGATCTGGGTTTGATTCCAGCGTTCGGCAACCGTGTGGAGTTTACACATTCTCCCCATGTCTGCATGGTTTTGTTCGGTGCTCCAGTTTCCTCCCACAGTCCAAAGATGTGCAGGTTAGGTGGATTGGTCATGCCAAATTGCTCACAGGGTCCATGCATGTGCTGGTTAGGTAATTAGCCACGGGAAATGCAGTGTTACTGGGAATGAGTGGGTCTGAATGGGATGCTCATCATAGGGTTGGTGTGGAGTCGATGGATGAATACCCTGTTTCTACACTATATGGACTCTATTCTATTCTCATGAAGAAGAATGTACCTATCTCACTGTGCTGTGAATCTGTGGAATTCCCTATTCAAAATGCGGTGGATGCCAAGACATGAGAAAATTTAATGAAGAGGTACAGATTTTTAATTTGCAATGAGTTGAAGCGTGAGAGAGAGCAGGCGGGAAAATCCAGCTGAGACCGAGGTGAGCTTAATCATCACCGTATTAAATGTTGGAGCTGGTTCGAAGGGCTGCATTGCCTCTCCTGTGCCCAGGGCTTATCTTCTTACAGTAATAACCAGAAAGATGAATCCAAAACTCACCACCTTCACCAAAGGAGATTTGCAGAAACAGCAGGATAGTCAGGTGGATTGGCGTTCTAAACTTAGGTAGTGAGGAAGCGTGAAGGAGATAATGATTTTGCAATTTTAAACTGAGGGGAGACAGTGATTTATGGTTTTATATTGTGTCGTACATTCGCAGCATCCAGAATACTCTGTTGTGAATATCTATTCTGTACTTTATTACAAAGCCAAGGTCACTGACAATGAAAACCAAAACACCCAGGAAACATTGCCTCCCCTCATAATCTCATAAAAAGACTTGTCATAAGTCTGATAGAATTTAGAACACAGATGCAAAGCAGGAAGATTAAATCCAATCCCAAAATACTGTGCTTAAACAAAGGAGACTACAATAGGAGGAGGCAGGAGTTGGCGAATGCAGAATGGAAGCAAAGACTTTACTGTGGGACAGTTGACAGACAGTGGAGGAATATCAAAGTAATTTTTCAAATTTCTCAGCAAAAGTATATATCAGTGAAAAGGAAGGACTGTAGGAAAAGGAGGAATCTGCCATGTCTAAGGAAATAAGGGAGTCTATCAAATTGAATTAGAAGGCATACAAACTGTCAAAGACCAAGGAGAAATTCGGAGATTGAAAAAACGTCAAAGATCAACAGAAAGCATGATGGAATTGGGATAAAAAGTGATGAGCAACTATCCCCACGGCCAGAATAGCGGTTTACACTGCTAGAGGGGAACCTATTGTGTGGGGGACGTATGGCCTCTGTAATTGTTGAAGGACTTAACTGTTACCGTAGAGATAATCCTGATCAAGTTAAAAATCACAACACACTCCAAAAGCTTGTACTTCCAAATAAACCTGTTGGACTATAACCTGGTGTTGCGTGATTTTTAACTTTGTCCACCCTAACCCAACCCCAGCTCCTTCATCTCCGAATCCTGATAGACAGCCCCACTGAAACTGAAGGGCCTGTCAGGTACTTGAGGGAGCCACGGGGGCGTGGGGGAGGGGTGTGTGGTTTAACCACAAAGTGGTGAACTCAACTAGACTTTCTAACTGACCGTTGCCATGGAGATAATACTGAGAGACAGTCTCTATTCAAGGTCCCAAACCACAAAGGTTTAAGAATGGGAGTGGCACATCGGACAGGCGGGGAGTTACCTGATGCTGCCTGGAGGTGTTTTGCATTTACATTATCCAGGTAATTGCCGTGTCTCATCAATAAAGACTCAAAGAATTCCTCTCAGAATTCTGTGCCTGGTTATTCCCATCCAGCAGAGTTCAGGAATATGAGTACACAACAGTCAGTCTTCACAGTGGAGGATACGATGAACATGTCAGTAATTGATAAGGAGACTGAGGAAGGTGAGGACCAAGAAACAATCATTGTCACGAAAGAGTTAGAGCTGGGCAAGCTAATGGAGCGAAAGGGAAACAAGTCTCCTTGCCCTGATGGAATACATCCCATGATACCAACAGAGGTAGGGGGAGAAATAGCAAATGCACTTAAGAGTTATAGAATCCTACAGCAGAGACAGGCCCTTTGGCCCAAACTGGCGCATGCCAATCAGAATGTCCATCCACGCTAACCCCATTTCCCTGCACTTGGCCCATCTGCTTCTGAAACTTTCCTATCCATGTATTTGTCCAAATGTCTTTTACTTGTTGTTAATATACCCACCTCAACCACTTCCATTGGCAGCTCATTCCATATACATACCACCTTTGTATAGAACCTTTGCCCCTCAGGTTCCCATGTATTCTTTCTCCTCTAACTTTAACCTGTTGCCTTCCAATCCTTGAGTCCCTGCGAAAAAGACTGAGTGCATTCACCTTACCCATGCCTCTCATGGTCTTATACACTTCGATAAAATATTCCCCCACAGTGTCCTCTGCTCTAAACAAAAAGGTCCTCGCTTGTCCAACCTCTCCCTGTAACTCAGACCCCTGAGACCTGGCATCATCCTTGTAAATTTCTTCTTCACCTTTCCAGTTGAATAACTTAAACTGACACTGCATTCATCACATTTCCCTTGTTTCCCTACGGCGGTGGAACCGATGTGACAACACCAATGGATTACAATCAATGATTGATAATTCACTCCATTACAACAATCCCATTTTCACAGCTTTTTCCATGATGCAGAAATCCTTTGGTCTTTCTGGTTTCATGGCTAATTGTCCTCATACAAAACCAATCTGTGGCTTGACTGTTCCAGGGAAATGTGCCATGATTTTTTAGACTTTCAAAAACCAAGTCCCCACGCTAACATGGACTTCACTGTCGCAGTACTTTTTCCCAGTCACACTGACATTTGAAATATTCGTCCACGGACAGAATGCAAACTTTTCCTTCCAGATGAAAAGGCCAATGATATTCAGTTCGGCACGGATCAAGTAACATGAAGTTCAATTTGAATTTCTCAACTGCAAATTCCCCCTTTCAACACTCTACAGCAGAGAAAACAAAGAGCTGGAGATTCTCAGCAGGTCGGGCAGCATCTGAAATGGTGACAGATGCAGGAAACATTGCAGCCTTGAAGAAGTGTTGAGATGATCACACCAGGCATGTGTGCTTGATGACCATTATGGATAAGATGGGGACAGGGATCCCTTTCTGGAAGGGCCTTGGTGAGACCACACCTGGAGTACTGTATACACCTTTGTTCCCCTTTTCCAAGGGAGGCTCTCCTGGTTATTGAAAGACAGTAAAGGAGGATCACCAGATGAGTCCTGGGATGTGAAGATAGTTAAGGACTGCAGATGCTGGAAGTCAGAGTCTGTACAATGTGGACCTGGGGAGGTGAAGTAGGTCAGGCAGCATCAGAGGAGCTGGAAGGTTGATGTTTTGGGTCGGGACCCTTTGTCAGTCTTGATAAATAACCCTGACCCAAAACGTCAACTTTCCAGCCCCATCGTATTCATGCTGGTCATCAAGCACCTATTTATACTAGTCCGACGGTATGGCACTCAACGTGTAATCAATACTGTAGTGCTTGGTGTAATCATCTACAAACTTCTTCAAGGCTGCAATGTTTCCTGTATCTGTCGCCATTTCTGATGCTGACAGACTTGCTGAGGATCTCCAGCGCTTTGTTTTTTGTTTGCAGATTTCCACCATTTTGCTGAAGCATAGAGTCATAGACATGCAAACAGCTCCAGATTTTGTTGACTAACCTTCCTGGGATGTCAGGACTGATGGTTGAAGAGGGACTCAATCTTCGTTTAATCCTCCTTTCCTTTGGTTTTCTGAGCCGCTAACTACATCACTAATATTCTACCTCCCATTCCCTGTCCTGAATCTGACCCACATAAGCCTACACTTTAGTTCCCATCCCCCTGCCAGACTAGTTACAAACTCACCAATAGAACTGGCAAAAGCCCCCACCATATTTGTCTCAGCTCTGCCCGGGATAAACGGTCAGGCTGGTATAGGTCCCACCCAGAAGCAGTCCCAGTGCCTGAAGAATCATAACCCTTCTCTGGTACACCATTTCCCCAGCCACACATCCAGCTGATCTTCCTTCTCATTCCTGCTCTCATTAGCACATGGAACTGGGAGTAAGTCTAACATTATTACATTTCAGGAGCTACATTTTAATGCAACTCTGCTCTCCCTATGTCCAGCTTTCAGGCCCTCATCCCTCTGTTTAGCGATGTCTTTGATATCTGTGTGTTGCACGACAACGGCCTGTTTACCCTCCAGCTCCAGAACGTCCTGCAGTCACTCCATGATATCACGGATCTTGGCACCAGGGAGATTACATACCATCCTGGATTCGTGTCTGTGGGCACAGAAGTGCTTGGCTGTACCCCTGATTATTGAATCCCCTGCCACTATAGCCCTGCCACTCTCATTCCTCTTGTTCCGATTTCCCGAGAAGCCACCCCACCCATTCCCGCCCTTACAGAATCCCAAGCGGTATACAGTATCTGTATGAGAAGGGGATAACAACGGGGGACTCCTGTACTCACTTCCTGAGCCTTTTACTAGATCTGATGTTCACCCATTCTCTTTCTGCCTGTGTAACCTTCACCTGCAGTGTGACTAGCTCATTAAATGTGCTGTCCATAACATTCTCAGTATTGCAGATGCTCCACAGTGAGTCCACTCTCAGCTCCAGCTCTGAAATGCAGTTTCTCAGTAGCTGCAGATGGGAACCCTTGCTGCACAAATAGCCGTCAGGGACACTGGAAGCGGCCCTTATTTCCCACATTGTGCAAGAGGAGCACACCACGCGTCTGAGGGCTCCTGTCACAACGTCTCCCTACATTCATCTAGTTACTCCCATTAAGAGAATTTAAATGTGTGAGTTACCTTCCTTCACTTCAAACATGTCCATTATAATAACAAAAAAAAATCTTTACTTCAGCTGATATGTCATACTTTAAACACTTAAATACTCCACAGGTACCACTGACAAAATGGCTATTCATATAGGGTCTGTGAATTTGTGAAAGGCCTGAACTAAAACTCAGTTTCATTTTCACCTTCTCCCTGTCTCACCTCACTATTTACACCCAACTCCAAAACACTCATTGAGCCAAGCAGCCCTCACAGTGCAGCCCTGTCATTTTCATTGTCTGCTCACACCTACACTGTACTGTTGCAATACACCTCAATGGGAGCTCAGGACCAGCAGTGCATCTTTCCATTCAGCCCTTTGTAACCCCAGAGTCAAAATGGACATCAGCAGTTTCTGAATGAACAGACAGTTGTCAGAATCTGGAACGTTCCGCCTGAAATGGTGCTGGAATTTTAGTCCACGAGAAATTTGCAGAGAATTGGAAGTAGGGAGTTTACAGATTAACATTATAAAGTGGATGATTGAGACTAAATCTGACAGCTGCTGCAAGAAGACGAGGTGTAATTTGGATAAATCTGTGCTCTCTCTCAGGCCAATACCTCCTTCCACAGCTACAGGGCCATGAATCGAACACGTACCCCAAGGGTGATTCAACTATGAACTTGAACATCTTTCTGCTTTTGGCTTGACAAAAATATTGAAGATATTTTCCCACAGACACAACAGACAAACCTTTCTCGTTCCACAGTTAAATGCCAATGATATTCAGGTCCTGATGATTCCCCTGACTGTAGAAACTTGTTTATTGAGATCCCAGTCTCAATTATTCTCAATTAATATCCTATAAAATGAATTCACAAAACAAAGCTCACAGTCAGTGCAAGATGAATAGTGAAGACAAACACTTTTCTCTTGGTATGTGTTTGATGTGTAAATGCTCCTCTTGAAATCATCCCTCCACCACCCAGGAAGACGTGCATGCTCCTTGCTGTACCTTGCCCCAAATAAAGATGGTGGCTATAACCCAGGACCTCTCACTGCCTGAGGCCCAAGCCATCTTCCCCTTTGCTGCAAACGTGGGACCAAGAGTTTCTAATTCAGACTAACTACCTGCACAGAGTGTAACTAAACCCTCCCAGGCGACACTGATACATTTCATCTGGTTTCTGCTGCCACTCTTCCCTTTCCGCCTCATGCACACACCATGGGTAATCGCGGGTCCAGTGACCCTTCCTCAGAACCGATGACAGCTGGGAAAATTAGAATCCCTTCAGGAAACAGGCCCTTTGGCCCAACAATTCCACACCCACACTCCGAAGTTTATCCCACCCAGAATCATTCTCCTACTCTATTCCTCTCCATTTCCCCGGACTAATGCACATCCCTGAACACTACGGGAAACTGAGGTGGGCCAATTCACCTAACCTATAGATCTTTGGACTACAGGACATAGGGGTTAAAGAGTAAATAATAGGTGGGGACAGAGCCCAAAGAGACACAGGAACATTTGGAAAGATAAAGGAGTGGGAAGTTGGAAAGCTGTTAATGGAGGAGACTGGAACCTTCTAGCATCTCAGTGGCGGTGGTGGAAATGGTGGCTGATGATCTACTTTGTGCCTGAAAAAAAGACCCTGAGCTTCCAGTTGCCTGCTCTTTAACACACAAGACTGTTCCCATTCTAACATCTCTGTCTCATGCTTATTGCAGTGTTCCAGTGAAGCTTGATGTAAGCTGGAAGAACACTTCAGAACATACCAAATGGCTTCCTATTTCAAAGACTGCAATTTCCCCTCACATGTGGTCAACAATGCCCTCCAGTGTATCTCCTCCACTTCCCACACCACTGCCTTTGTTGCATTTGGAGGGGTGGGGTTCAAAGGTGGAATCCCACCATCCTCACCTTCCACCTAGAGACAACGCATCATCCTCTGCTATTTCTACCATCAGATCCAACCACCTGAGATATATTTCCCTCCCCACCCCTTTCAGCATTCCACAGAGACCATACCTTCTGTGGCTTCCACTTTAGATCCACACTCCCCACCAACCCATCCTCCACTCCAGGCAGCTTCGCTTGCCATGCAAGAGGTGGAAAATCTTTACCCAAACCTTCCCCTTACCTCCCTCCAAGGCACCACTGGATCCTCCCACATCCAGCAGAGATTTCCCTGCCCACCCAAACACCTAACCTATTGTGTCCCTTGCTCTCGGGACGCCAAATTGTGGAATATTTCAGGGAACATTTCTGGGACACTTGCATCAACCAACCCCACCGCCCTGTGGCCGACCATTTCGGCTACCCCCCACTCCCTCCGCCACCACGCTGCCAAGGACATGCAAGTCCTCCATCCCCAAATCCGAGCCACCCGACACCTGGAGGAAGAACACCTCATCTTCCACCTTGGGAACTTTCAACCACACGGCATCAAGGTTCCCTCATCTCCTCTCCCCCACCTTATCACAGATTCAAACCTCCAACTCGGCAATGGCGTCTTAAACAGTCTCACCTGCCCATCTTCCTTCCCAATTATTTATTCCACCCTCTCACCACTAGCCTCCATCTACAACCACCTATTGCCTCCAGCTCCCTTCCCCCAACCCCAAACACTCCTCCCTATTTGTCTCTAAGCCGTATTCCACCACCCACATTTCTGATGAACTGCTGACATTCCCAATACGTCAATTCTCCTGCTCCTTGGATACTGCCTGACCTGCTGTGCTTTTCCAGCATCACACTTTAACTCAATCTGGAAGAACAACAACTCATCTCCCACTTGGGGACCCTGCAACCCTCTGGCTTCAACATCAAGTTCAATAATTTTAGGAGGCACACCGTCAAAATAAGGGGACCCGATTTTGGACCAAATGTAGAAGGAACGTCGCCACCCAGAGGACTGTAAATCTGTGGAGCTGCACGTAGAGAGATGTAGTTAAGGCTTGCTCATGGATTTTTTAAAAAAGATAAGTTAGGAATTTTTAACGTAAAGTAATTACGAGTTATAGTGAAAGGGTGAATAAGTGGAGCTGAGGCCTGAAAAGATGAACCAAGATCTTGTTGAATGGCAGAACGGGATCGATTGGCCTGATGGTCGAGTCCTTCTCTTAATTCTTACGTTTTTATTTTGTTATGCTTTGATCTAAATCCTCTCCGTTCAAGCCAGGACAACGGTAGCACCCCACTTTACGTTTGCAAAATTAAATCCCCTCAAATGACAAGCAACATTTTTTTACAGATAACTGAGATGAACTTGAAGAAATTTTGCAGCTCTGATGAATCTTTTTCAGTGAATAACTACGACAGTAGACAGATAAACATACAAATAAAAAACGTACGAACTATCAATCAATTGTGGCCTCTCTTTGTATCGAAGATGTTAATAGAAATAAATCAAATACTTGGCATTCATTCGTGACCAAAGACACCAGTGACACCTTCGTGGTTCATCACCGAGAGATAGCACGGATTATAAAAAAATCATAGAATCCCTACAGTGTGGAAACTGGCCATTTGGGGCAAAATGTCGACTTCGACTCTCTGAAGATAACCCATGACGATTCATTCTCGTGTACTATTGCTCTACATTTACCCCTGACTAATGTACCTAACCAACACACCCCCTGAACACTGTGGGCAATTTTGCAAAGCCAATCCACATATCCCGCATTTCTTTTATTTTTTGCGAGGAAACCAAAGCAAACAGAGGAAAACCATGCAAGTATTTGGAGCATGTGTCAACTCCAAACAGTCAGTTGGCCGGGGCTGGAATCGTAGCCAGGTCCCTAGCGCTGTGAGGCAGCATTCAGGACAGGAGGCGTGAAAGCCAACATGTTGTCTTTCTTCATCACAAGAGAAATTGAGCACAGGAATAAATAAGTATTGATGTTTCATTGGAAGAGAACAATAGTGAGACTGTGCCTGGAATATTGAGCACAGTTCTGGTCTCCTTGGAAAGAAAGGATATATTTCCACAGAGGGACTGTATTGCAAGTTGCCCGGACTATTTCCTACTATTATCTGGAATATCAGAGAAGAGTCGTCGGGTGTGGGGTGGGACGGGGTGATCTGCATATGCTGAAACATCCAATATCTTGATCTTCTCTTAAGTACTGATCGCAACATATTTTCCAACAGTCAACCCTTTGGATCATGTCTGGCTGTGGCAACGTAGGACATGGCTTTCAGTTTGTCGACTGCCCTGTAGTTTCAGGATCTATTCTGTCTATTTCTTGGACAGAAGTAAACACTTGCGATCCTTCAACATTGAGATCCACTCTCCTCTTACAACCTGGATGACTACAAATTCTATTATTCTGTTCTAAGCAGTCTGGGGAAATGAATCTCTTCGTTCTGGAAGAGACAATGATGGACTGAAATGAGTTAAATGTATCGGTTCATGTAATCGCTGTCACTAATGTCAGTCTCCGCGGACACAAATTGTGCAAATGCAGTGGGCCCCTCATGAATAATAAGGCAATTCTTCTCTATGTTGTCAACACTGTCAGTGGGAGCAGCACACCCATCAGGAATAGAGATTAGTAACACAATAACCTAACTCGCAATTTGAGAACAATACACTGCAACGATGAAAACGTAAATTCAATTCTCGCTGCAGTCAGTTGCACTGATCCAACAATGAACTGGGATCCAAGGACACTGGATTGGAATAGTACAACAATCGTGTGGAATGAGGGAACAACGACTTGGTACGCTGGCACAAGTACATGGAATGTGAGAAATGTCGACTGGAACTGTACAGCAATAGCAAGGGCATTCTTTAGGATGAGTCGCTCATCTGTACAGTTTGAACGGCTGAGTCTAATACATCGCATTGAAAGGGCCATTCAATTTATTCAACTGGTTTATTATCCCATTCTCGCAATTGTTGGTCTCCTTGGTAAGTCTTTGGAATTTATATCACCCTGGCATTACTGTGCAACCATTGCTGTATCGGATGATTCCGCGGTTCATTATTGACAAACTCTAAGCAAATAAAGTGCCATTCATTCTCTGACCTTTGCTGTTTCTGCTCAGTCTGAAGCGTCTCTGATTCCTGCTAACAATTATTTAAAACTCGCTATCTCAATGTCCTTATTGAGTTAAAACCTATGCAATATTATACTCTCTATGCATTTAAATCAGTTGGTTTACTGAATGGACACTTTTTTGTTATGCAGTTTTCATGCAGCAGAAAACCCTAATACTATCGTAAACATTTGGTACAACAACAGAACATTATCCTATTTGCTTGTCACATTAAGTACTCTAAATCTGATCTCTTTGAACCGAACAGAATCCATCACTTCATTGTTTATATTCCTCAGCTAACATAATAAGCATCGTAATCCTTTCCCGGAAAAAGTGTGGTCTCTCCGATTGCGTCACTCAGTACCTGATGGCTATGGCGGTGGCAGATATTCTCGTCGTTATCACGGATCTCATATTGCGACACATTCCATTTCTCTATAACAAAGGGCATCATTTCTTAGAAGATATTCCTGTTTGTAACATCCATGCTGTCATGCTTCATTCAGCCACTGATTGTTCAGTCTGGTTCACAGTTACTTTCACCTTTGATCGATTCATGACCATTTGTTACCCAAAAGTGAAAAATGAACGTTGCCTTCTGAAAACGCCGGCTGTAGTTCTCGGGACGGTGTCCGCATTGAGTTGTTTGAAGAACATTTCTTGGTATTTCATGTTTTCAGGTCATTATAATCGGAGGGATAGACCCTGGTTCTGCTGGCTGCCACGACGTATCAAGAATTCTTCGCTGTGGGGTGCAATTGAGTTATTTCATTACATAATAACCCCAGGAGTTGCTTTTATTCTCATTCTGCTTCTCAATGGTTTAACAGTGAGGCACATTATAATGACCATTAGATCCCGAAGGAAACTACATCATCAGCACAACAGAAAGACCGCCAGAGACATCGAGATGAAAATTCGAAGGAATTCAATAATTTTGTTGTTCCTTCTGTCATTCAATATTATTTTGTTATGGTTATTGTCAATGATATTTTCTATCAGTAGGCGACTGGTATTTTTGAGATATCTGTCAAAAAAGCTGCCTGTTTTTGTAATGGAACTGGGCTACATGCTCCAGCTACTCAGTTGTTGCACAAACACCGTGATATATGTCTTGACACAAACGAAGTTCAGAGAACAGTTCAAGAATATCCTCACTTATCCCCTTGCTGCAATACTGAAATACATGAAAATTTGAGAATGACTAAATTGCATTACCAGAAATCAAACCTGCAATCACATTAGCTGGTGTCTACAATGCAGGAAGGTTTGAATTTATGATTTTGTCTCTTTACATCGCTATGGCTATCTCTGGCTCTGCAGTCGTTGCTCTGTACACTTGCACAAGAGTGTGTATCCGCATGCATGGATTTGTGTGTTTCAGTCTAAGCATAAGAAATATAAATAGAGAAACAGATTTGTCTCCAGATTCAGTACACGACAGTGATCGTGACATGCTGAAGTGTCATCATGTTTTTGTTTAATGGATGTCAAATGGATTAGAATCTGCTTCCTTCAATTTCCATAAAACACAGATAACCCATGAACCGTTGTTCAGTCCTTTAGTTTGGGGGAATAAAAATGAAGGGAAAACTCAGGCCAGTAAATAAGCAGTACGAGACATTTAAGGAGGCATTTATGTCTCTAAAATGGCAAACATTTCACCGAGAGATGTTCTAATGAAGAGGATGCACCATCCAGAACCTTTTTCCTCGGATGGTGATGGCTCACAGGAGGTAACATAGACTTAACATGACGTGTGATAGATATCGAATCGATGTCAGATGTAGTTTGTTTACTCAGAGATTAGTACGGGAACATAATGCATTGCCTTCAACAGTTGGAGACTCGTTAGCTTTAAGGGCATTCAAATGGTCATAGGATAGATAGATGGACGAGAATGAAATCGTGTCATCGAGATGGGCATCAGATTGGTTTCGCACATCGGCACAACATCGAAGAGCGAAGTGCCTGCACTGTGCTGCAATGATAAATGTACGATATTATATGACGAACCATGTAACTTAAGAGGCGTATCAGCGTGAACAAACCTGTGACCAACTCAGTAAAATGTCTTGGTATGAATCGTTTTAAAAAGCAGAAATGGGTGATCTAGAAAAAAAAGGGAGAAAACAGGACAAAAGTAAACCATCAAGAAATATTGCATGTAGATGGTTTGACCTTCTACGAGATTATAGAAAAGAAAGAAAGTACACCGAACGTATTTATTCCTGAGAAGTGGACCTGCGGAAGAAATCATTTCAGAGGAGAAAATGACATGGACATTGCGCACATATTTTCTATTTATGCTTATCTATGAAAACATTTAAAAATAAACGAAATAAAAGATAATCACTCACCGAGTCCAAAACAAGCATCATCACAGTGATGAATGCATATATACTGTATTGTGGTGAATAACAGGAAATGCATGCCTGCAAGGAAGAAGCAGGAGATTGGCATGAAAGACGTATGCACTTTTGAAAAGCAAGTACAGGCATAATGTTCAAACTGGTCTTCTCTTGTGCCACAGAGAACCCCGAGATTCCTGTGCAAAAACTGCGTGGTCTAAAGGTTGACAAATTCTCGCATCTCATAACTTGCATTGCAATGTAATCACTAAGAAGAGTGAAGATCATGGATTATTGAGTAAAATTTTGCCAAATTCTCTTGATTCTAGCCCAAAGCACCATTGAATCCGATACTAAGTATCCTCTAAAATGAAAAGGAATTGTGGGTGTGTCAGACAGGAGCGCACGAATCAGTGGTGTGTTCCTCCTAGATTATGGGGTAAGCCTTGAACCAGGCTGTTAGCACGAAAAGTATCTAGTTGGATCTCCTGGAAGTACAGAGTTCGGAAATGAAGCAATGTCTGACGTCACTGCCGAACATCTGTGAAGCTGAGAGAAATGTTGAAAGCAAGAACAGTGAGATGGCCACGGTGCAGTTTATGGCTCCACGAGCAGACGGGGAATGGTTAGCAGACTAAGATGAGTAAAAAGGCCATGCAGGATTCCTATGTGGGCATTTCTCTGAGAAAAGATATACACCTTCAAGTAGTGCTGAAAGAAATGTCCTGTCGGGGTAAGCAGCAAACACCAATTTGGTCGCACCCTACTATCTGTGCTGCAAAAGGGTGGAGCCAAACTAAGTTGAAACGAAAAGTTTAATGGAATGCAATTCCCAGGGGAATGGATTGGCGCAAACTAGAGTCAAGAACAGGATGATGCCTCCCCTTCTTTTGACTCAAGAATGTCTCACAGCAGCCGCAGCGGATTGTACAAGTAAGAAGGTGAAATGCCAGAGGTTAGGCTATACATTGGTAAAAATGCAAGTAGTCAAAACAAGTGTCCAAACTGTAGATAATGCCGAGCTATGAACCAAGCTGAAAAGTAGGACTGAAAAGGTAAGGAACTGAAGAATACTACGACTGCATCATGAGTATAAAAAATAAAGTTGAAATTGCTGCGGTATATCAGATGGCCAAATGCATGGTCTGTCCGTGAGGGATTCAGATTTATAAGCTTTTTGTCCCGAGACAGAAACAGGAACATTTGTGATAGAGAAATCAGTGTTCGCTGATGAATTATACTCGTATTTTACTTCTGACTTCACAAGCGAAGGTAGAAATACAGTACAGGAAATGATGTGAAAAGAGGGTTTACTAAGAAGGATAAACTAGAGTAAGTCTGTCTTAGCATAGAATTTGGCTTATGAGAATTGAAAGGATTGAACTGAATTAACCGGTGAGTGACCGTACTTCTACAAATAAATATCCAAGGACTGACAATCAACATTACGGAGTATTTACTGAAGTGAATTTGCAAATGGTGAATCTATTGTTGTCATGGACCGAAGTCTTTTGACATGCTTTCAACATAGTTTTTCCTTCGTATCGGCATCCACCTATTCTGTCCCCCAAACACAAATAGAAACATTCCTTATCTTCTCAATCATATCTCCAACGGGATTGTTGTTTCGAAATTGAAATAATGTACCTGTAATAACTAAAATAATGGATGCAATGTTGAGGTGAATCTGTTTCGAGTAAGTCCAGTGTGAATAATCACGTTGGTTCAAAACACTTCTTTTCTCTGTCCTCTGAGATGAGAGGTGGTTGGATTGCACTGGATTGTTGTTGCCGAAGTTGCGACCTTATCACAGTCATGAGCAGCCAATGAGATTTTAAAATGTTGCAAGTTGATCGAAAAAAGATACTTGACCCTGACAGTCTTCGATTCAAAGTAAAGCTCTCCTGTGAATCGGAACAGCTGAGAAACATTTCGCCAGTGTCTGGAGTGCTCCACATAATCCCACACTGCTAAGTCAGAATCCAATTTGCAAAGCAATCAGGCATCATCAACATTTGGCAACCGTTTTCTGGATAGCTCCAATTCATAACACTGCAACCCACTTCCAGTTAATTAGTGAATCAAAATTCAAAGTATCCAGTCAAACATGTATATCCATGTTTCATAGATTATCATTCACTTTTTCTTGCACTGCAGAAAGTCTCTTTTTTCATTATTGAATGTGTTGCGTTTACATCAGATAAGGGAAGAGGAGAAATCACAATTCGATGTCCCTTTATGTGAATGCAGAACTATATCCTGCACCCTCCACTCGTGAATTGTCTCAAGTATCCTCTATAGTGGCACGTTAAACCAAAACATGATACACGAACCAATAAAGTGCTCTCAACCCAGTCTATTCAAATAGATCTGCTTTAAGGAGGAAAGAGATTGTCAGAGGTTTAGACGGAATTCCAACACTCATGCAGCTCAATGGTGGTGGGTTTCAAATCAAAATGGGATGGGATAAAGTTGGAGATTTCAAGAATGCAGAGATCATGAAGTGTCGTGGGAGAATGGTGTTTTACTGGAAAAGAATCCAGAGACTGGGAGCAGCGAAGCTATGGAATGAATCAGAAAATAACGGGGCAGAGTTTTTTAAAACCAAGACGTCACGTGCTCAGAAGGTCAGTCAGCGCAGCAATCTATGAGAGGCTATCGGATACTGCTGCGTTAATACATGCGAGCAAAAATTCCAATATCAGTAGACAACCTGTGAGAGTGTATCATTGGGGAACAGCATGCAGAACGAAGCACAGTTTTTGAGCTCAAATGAAAAGTTGGGTCCGAGAATCTGACGCAAGACAACTTTTTAGAAAACAACTTTTTTGTAAGACAAGGTTTGTTACCTCAGGAAATAACTTTCTCAGCCATGAGATATTCTCGACATTCAGTGGCTATCATTTTCGGTTGCTCCCTGATATCCAGCGAAGCATTAAAGCTGCCAATTTAAAATGTAATGTTGCATGAAAGTAGGGATGTTTTGTTGGAACCATACAGGCACAAGTTCGATCACAGATGGAATACTGTGAGCAGCTTTGGTTTCAATTCATGATTGAAAGAAAAATATACTGGCATCGGTCGCACTCAAAAGAATTTCCACAGGGATAATTCGAGGAATGGAGGGACATTATTACGAGCAGATATTGAGAAGATTGTGCCCGTAATTGCTGAAAAACAGAAGACTGAAGTGTGACATTGCTGAATCACGCAAGGGAGAGTGTTTGATAGGGGAAAAGCAGAGGCCTTGCTGCTCCATGGTGGACAGTGTGGGACCAGGGGCATAATTTAAGAATAAGAACCATCGAATTTAGACAGATCAATGTTCGTGAGAAGATTTGTAGCTGGGCTGGTCGTTGTTGTGGTTCTGTTCGCCGAGCTGGGAAGTTGTGTTGTAGTCGTTTCGTCCCCTGCGACAAAACACATCGACCTGGACCCAATACACCGGCCACTGCATCGGACAGCTGGAACTGACAATCGGAATCAGCAGAACGAACCACGAGAAATGCCGGAGGAAACATCACAGAAGCACTTCACAGGAGGCTCCCAAGCACTGAGGATGTCACCTGGATAGGGGATGAAACGTCTGCAACACAAATTCACAGCTCAGCGAAGAGAACCACAACAATTTAGAAAGATGATGAAGAATTTAATCTCTGTGATTTTAGGAATATCTGTGGAATGATTAGCTGTAGAAAACTGGTGAGGTTTCATCGTGAATTATCTTCAAAGCTGAGAGAGACAGATCATTACTCCAAGAATGAAATCAAGGGCGATTGAGATTAAACAGGGAAGCGATGTGAAGATTGTCAGATAATCCGCTAAATGATGTAACAGACTCGAAGAACTGTGTGGCCTGCCACTAAATGTATAGCTTCTACTGGGAGTGAATGAGACCAATATAAAATGTCTGCCTTTGTTTGAACAGTGGTCAGAAGGTGAATTTTGTGATCGTGGCAATGTGCATCGTTAACTGCAGGACAATAAGAAGTCAATATTCGGAAATATCTACAAGAGTTTAGGAGGAAAACAAGATTCCATCTCAATTGTGATAATGCTATCATGATAAGCCACCAATGCCTCATCTGCTGCACGAGGCCAGCAAGATCTTTTCTCTGTGGCAGAATATGGCGTCCTTGTGATATTATTGTTATAAGTTGGCAGGAGGTTCAGAGAGTCTCAGGGCCCGGTAGAACTCTACAAAGGAAACGCTTATACCCGTTAGATTGAGCCAATCAAAGGCAACCACTTCAGTACTCTGTTCGTGCTTCCCTGCCGTTTGCCAAATGCTTTAGCATCGTGGCCGCACAGCTGATTACTTCCTGAAATCGTTGAACGTTTCTGTTTCTACCACTTCCACAGAGAGTGAGCTTCATATTCCTCTAACATCTGTACGAAAACTCGTGTCGTCATGACCACCTGCTGTCCATTGCCTAAAATCTGTAGCTCACATCATTGATAACGCCAGAAAGGTTAAGTTTTCATTCCTGTCTGCCCCTCATTAGTTTATACATGCCAATCTTCTGCTCTGTCAATGTCCTCTTATTTCCGGATAACAACTCCACTCTCTCCAATCTCTCTTCATAACAGAAAATCCCAAAGCTAGGAAACATTAACATAAATCTCCTCTCTGGCCCGTCTCTAGTATTATCATATCCCTCCTTTTTGTGTGCATTCCATAATTGTAGGGGAAAACTCTATGTGTGTGGCGAAACCAAACAAATGTGTAACACAATCCTGTTCATAAACTACATATTTTTAAACTGTATGCCTCGGCTACAAAAAGCAAGTATCATACAGGCATTCATATCCATTAAAGCTCGCTGTCCAGGTACATTCAGGAACTGCACGATATGTGCATCCAAGTTCCATGTTGCCTTCATTGCTTCCGGGATCGTCAAATTCATGATGTTTTTACTTGTCGTGACGAAGGACATCACCTCACACATTTATGAATTGGCATTCATTAGCTGGATGAGCTCAGTTCCAGAGAACGTGGGTGTCCTTAACCGGACCTGTAGTGACACGTTGGAAACTCCTTGGAGAGACACGTGCTGCTGAGTGAATTGATTGCTATGTGCAGAACACGGGTATCTGCCTCTTGGACTTTGACAGAAAATTGTACACTGAATACTTGACGTAATCTTTCTGATTGCAATAGAGAAGTGGTAATACAAAAACTTCCCAGTCAAAACTGAAGTAAGGAAGGGCTGTTTCACTCCTTCTAACATTTGAAACTGCTAAATCTTGTGGTCCTTTAAAACGAAATGTTCCTCGTCTTTACGATTCAGCATGAGATTTCTTTGCTCCTTCCTCCATGGGGAACTGGTGGTGCAGTGGTATTCCCATTGAGTTCTTTCCAGTGACATTGTGGAAAAGTTCAGCAGACCTAAGGTAAAATTGTGCATTGAATTGATAGGAAATCTGGAGATAACACTTTATTGAGAACAAAGAATTCAATATCAGATCCAAAAACAGTCTGGTTCATACATGTTATTGCCTGAAGGGCACCACCTGTTTGGCCTCCATGCAACAATGGACACAGCAAAGTGAGTGACACCACAGTACTGACTGTTATGTGGAATCAATGCTGATCTCGCCAGTAATGTCCTCATTCCGCGAATGAGTATTTTTGCAGGATCGCTACGATAGCTGCACTCGATTTCTCAATTCTGGATCGTGAAACTGACGACAAAAGTCCAAAAATAGGTCATGAGGTTTAAGACTATTATCAACAATCCATTTGATGCCTAACACAGAATATTAGAAATTATTTTTGAATAGAAGTAGACTGAGAATGAATTTTACGCTGCCCAATAAATGAAGGGAGGTGAGGGGGATTTTGACCATCGGACGTCATGCCTGCTTTGTCCAAGAAAGTTTTGAGAATAGTTCAGGCAATAGACCGATACAGAAAATAGAACGTTCTTCGAAATAAAATAGCTCCATATGTGTTAGACTAAAACTGGGGTACTCAGAATAGGAGACTTGGTGAAAGGAAATGCCTTGTTCGGTTCTGGAATAAGCACATGAGGGTAGGGGAATTTACAGAAGCCAAATCCATTCTGCAAAAGCGCTGCAGGGGCGAATGTTCACAAAGCAGATGCTGCAGTTCAGTGATGTCTACAGGGGATGTGCGAATTGCATGCTGGAAAAATGCATTGGCAACAAGAATAGATTTGTTTCCAGATAGAGGAGAGTTCTGTTTTTCTGTGGAAGTCTCCAGATTTCGAAGAGCGAAGTCTTCATTGAACAGCAGTCATCAGGAATATGGAACACCGATCAGATGGAAGAGGAAGATTAAATAAAGAAATGCAGATACCTCGGTAACAGATGAGGACGCTACATTTGTCATTTTAACAAAAATGAAATATTTGGCAACGAGATATTGCTTTCCACTCTTATCAGAAAATTATCCCCTGCTGGCGGGGTTGCATTTTTAAAATCCAAATACTGAATGTATCGTAAATGAGTTGCTATTTCCAAACAAAATCAATAAACTCTCAGTAAATTGCAGTAAATCATGAACTGCTGAAGTCAATGTCATAGAGAAGCATGCAATCCTACGGTATCGAAAGAGATACTTTGTCGTGCGTATCAACGCTCACCAAGGGTAATCAAATGGCACTAATCACTTTTACTTCCACTTGTTCCACAGCCTACCATGCCCTCGCCTTTTTCCGTGCTCCTTCATATTTTTATGATGCATTTCGAGACGATCTGGCTCCACCACCATCTCAGGCAGCACTTTCAATATTTCTGTTTCCCGCAGAACTTCATTAACCATTGACCTTGCACTCATGCCCTCTCATCTCAGAAACGTCCCCCATGGAGAAAATATTATCAAGATATATCATGTCAATGCCTCTCATAATATTTCATACGTCAATTAGAGCCCTGAGATTTTCTGCTCTTTTGGAAAATAATGTCAGCCAGTACATTCTGTCGTCATAACGGAGAATTCTTACCTCAGACAATATTCTCGTGGTCATTAGCAGACATTTCTGGTAATGGTCAGCATGTCTGGCAGCATCTGTGATTAAAATCGAACGAATCATTTCGGGATTTGTCACCCTTCTCGAGAAATCAGCTCTTGATTCGCTGGTAAACTGAAATGAGCATTCTGAGCAAGAGTCACTCGGTCAGACCCTTAAACACTGATTTCACTCCAGTGGCTGCCATACCGCTGAGCTTTACCTGCATTTTCGCGTGTTGATTATTATCAATAAATCTTTTTTATCGGTTCTAGTCCACAGACTGTTCCTCAGATTGCTCGTCCCAGTTTACCAGCTAATCAAGAGTTAAGTTCAGGAGGAGGATTACTAAAACCGAAAGGTGTAGTTCGATTTTGTTCACAGATGCTGACAGACATGCTGACCTTTATCAGAAGTTTCTGTTTATGATTAGCGAGAATTCCACAGATTCACAACTCTCGAAAGTGAAGAAATTCGTCCTCACATCTCTCTGCAATGGTTATCCCTCATTCTTAATCTGTGACACATTGTCCTGGACCTCCAAACATTGCATGCATACTTCTGCCATTCAGCCTGCCCAGTCCCATCGGGATTCCATTTTTCGATGAGATCCCTCCTCATTCTATTAGGTACCGTGTCAGTCCTGCCAACTCTGGTAATCATTCATTTGTCTCACTCAAGAGCAAGAATGGTATTCCTCAGATGAGAAAATTAAATACTCAAAGTATGGCCTCACCAAGGCCCTCTTTAACTGTATTAAGACGTCTTTACTCTGACACTCAAATTATCTGGCTTTGCTTTTGGCTTTCCTCACTGCCTGCTGCACCTGCATGTATAGTTAACCTAACACTGTGAATATCTTAAATGTGCGGGGGAGATTAAGCATAACCCTAAGCAAAGGAAGGAGGTAGTGTTGGGCATTCTAAAAGAAATTAAGTTCTCCAAGTCCCCAGATCTAGATGGAATCTATCCCTGATTTCTGAGGGAAACAAGAGGGGAAGTAGTTGCGGCCTTAGCAGATATATTTGCAGCATACTTGAACACGGGTGAGGTCTCAGAGGACTGGAGAGTTGATAATGTTGTCTCCTTCTTTATGAAGGGTTCAAGGATACTCCAGACAAATATAGAAGGTGAGCTTGACGTCAGTGGTGGGTATCCAGTTGGCGAAGATGCTGAGCGTTATGATCTATTCAAATTTGGAAGAAAATGAGTTTTTCTGTGATAGGCAACACGGTTTTGAAAGGGAAGGTCATATCTTACGAACTTAATAGAATTTTTTGAGAAGTGACAAAGTTGTTTGATGAGGGCCAGGCTGTCGCTGTCAAATGCATGGACTTCTGTAAGACATTTGATGAGTTTCCCCATGTTGGCTGATGGAGAAAATGAAGTCACATGGGGTGTGGATTGCATTAGCAAGTTGGATTGAGAACTCGTTGGACAACAGAAGACGGAGAGTAGTAGTAGAAATGAGTTTCTCAAAATGGAGAACTGTGTCCAATAGAGTTCCACAGGGTTGCGTTGTTGGAACACTTTTGTTTGTGATCGACATATTACTGACCTGGAGGAAGGTGCACGTGGCCTGATTAGCAAGTTTTCTTATTATACTAAGATTGGTGGAGGAGTAGACAGTGAAGGGAGCTGTCAGAGAATACAGCAGAATTTAGTTCAATTGGAGATTTCGATGGGGACTGTCCAATGGAGGTTAATCCGAGCAAATGAAAGGTAAGGCGTTTTGGAAGAATGAATTCAAGACGGAACTCTGTGTTAAATGCAAAATCCGTGGGGAAAATTGATGCACAGATACATTTTTAATGTCCATTGCACGCTGAAGGTGGAAACGGAGGTCAGTAGAGTGGTCAAGAAAGCAAATGGCATGCTTCCCAACATCGAATGGGATACTGAGTACTGGAGTTGGCAGGCCATGTTACAATTGCATAAGATTTTGCTTCAGCGAACAGTTCTGCTTATCACTTTACCAAAAGAATGTGGATACTTTGGACAGGGTGAACAGGATATTCACTAAGACGTTGACTCGTTAGGAAGGTGCTCGTCAGGAAGAGGGTTTGAGTAGATTTGGAATATGTTAATTAGAAAGGAATTTCAGTGGCTTCTGATTGAATTGTACAAAATCATGAGTGACACAGATGGGATGGATAGAAAAAGTTTTTTAGTCAGAATGGGGAACTCAATTTATCGTGATGATGATTTTAAGGTGAGAGTTGAATGATTGAAGGGAGATATGCGTGGAAAGTTCTTGACACAGACAGTGGTGGGTGACTGGATCGCGTTTTAGTACAGGCGGGCACAACAGCGTCTTTTAAGATACATCTAGGCACGTGTATGAATGGGTAGCGTGTGGAGGGATACAGATCCTAGGAAAGTATGCGATATGTTTACGCAGGGAATGTGGATAGGCGCAGATCTGCGTGGCCAAAGTGTCCGTCCCTCTGCTTTAATTTCATTTCTCTTTGCTTTTTCTTCATTCACGCAACTGCCAATCTTTAATTAACGCAATCCTAACCCAAGTTCAATACGAACTGAAACAGACATTGTCAGAAAACGCGAGTGTTATCCATGACCCAAATTTCAGCCTAACTTGACATTAAATTTACATTAATACGAGGCACTGCACTGAAGTTACCTTAATGTTACCTTCATTGAATTTTGTCACTAACCTCTTGATGGTCACCTCTACCCATGACCTCAGACCACGCATGATTTCCCATGAATACCTCGAACGCGACCTGCTGTTTCTACCGAACAGAGACCAATGCACTCCTTTCCAAATTTCTGATCTAAACTCTAATTTTCTGTGGGTAACAGTAAACGCAAATCAAACCCCACTAATTTCACCTGACCCAGTACACTGACATCAAAACATGCCACAGAAATGCACCATCATACAAACAAAAGACATGTTTTCTGACAGGTCCATATGATTAAACTAATCCAAACATGACACCGAGTAATCTTCCTGCCTTCTTTGCCATTAATATTCCAGAGCATTGACCAATTCATGTGAAGTCATTCGGTCCTCTTCCACTACGAGATGTGAATAGATCCTATGAAGTGTGACAACGCCCAGACGTAATTGCATCTCAATCCAAAAAATACCTAAGCTTTATATAATCTACAAGTTTCGAAACTTAATACCAAACCTTCCAATGGAGGAATGGTGATCAAGATATGTTGGGCATTATGGACAGAGTTGAAAAGTGTGGTGCTGGAAAAGCGCAGCAGTCCAGGCAGCATCCGAGGAGCAGGAGAATCGACGTTTCGGGCATAAGCCCTTCTTCAGGCTTATGCCCGAAACGTCGATTCGCCTGCTCCTCGGATGTTGCCTGGCCTGCTGCGCTTTTCCAGCACCACCCTTTTCAAATCTGATCTCCAACATTTGCAGTCCTCACTTTGTCCTGGGCATTATGGACACGCAAGCAACAAGTCCACATATATATTTACCCACAGAAATGTACTTTGGTATTCACACTGTTATGGACTAGGCCAAAATGATCAAACATTTCAAGAGGGTAGCAGAACCCTAACTTTGCCAGTTGTTTTAAGCCAGTGGAAATTGCTTCTTACAGATGACAATCCATTTGTCAAACTCTTTCGTTTTTAACAAAACAGAACTTATTTCCAAGCTTGCTGAATGAAAAATAAAGAACAGAAAGCAGAATTTCCATTAAATTGTCCCATCCGAAAATCGGAAGGATCTTCTCACTTATTGATGTCTTTCCAAACATTTGCAACAATCTCCACAAGCATCCCTTGGCAGAAACTCTGAAATGAAACACAAGTACTTACAGTTTTGACATTCGAGAGAAGCAGTTGCAAATGCTTCCCCCAGGGGTTCTTCACTACTGCTGCAAAAAAACACAAAGATTATCTGAGCTGAGAGAACCGACCATTCCCCTTTCATGATACAAAAGTTTTGTTTAAACCTGAAGGTCTTCTGTCTGAGGTAATGTCAGTTATCTATACACATGTTGACACGAAAATCCTTCTAAACGTTGGATTTTTAAAATATGTGTCATTTACAACCTGTCTGAGAATTAAAACAAGGACAACATTATGTTGTTCAAGGAAGAGTTTTGTCACACGTCCCGCAAACGTCAGTAGGTAATGATCAGTGTAGATGTCTGTCTCATATGCATTACCAATATCATGAATACTAAAATATTATAGTGCCAATACCGAGCTCAAAGTCTCCTTCTGAATATTTCTGCTGCTGAATGTTCAACTTTCAGTGAAATACCCAAAAGATCTTTCTATCTTTTCGTCCTCTACTTGCAGGAGCACAGCATTGACACCCACAACACTGACATTAACAGCCAAGTTGCACAGCTTTATGTAGTTCAGTGCGACTGTATCTGGGGCAATGCAGAACAGAAATTTCAGGTTGTCAAATGCCACCTGGCAGTCTGCTGTGCTCTGAAACGTCTTGCCTTTCTTGTGCAATTCAGTGCCTGGAGCAAGCACACTACAAATATTTGGGACAATTTTCGATAAAATCCATTCAATCACAGGAATCGTAGTAGAAATCCATTTGCTGATGTGATGGGAAATTATGCAATCACTTATGTCTTTGGACTCCATGGGGCTGTTTGTCCATGTCCAATTACATGAACCAGGAAAATGACTTGGACATTGGCAAATTCACATTTGGCCAGGTTTATCACCGATCCTGCCTTTCGAAGTCGATCTAACAAGTCTGATAAATGTTAGGAATGTTCCGTCCAAATGTGACTGAAATTCACCAGGTGATCTGTATAAGCCACACAGTGGGGTAATTCTACAATGACCTTATTGGTTGGTCTCTGAACTAGCGTTGGCATATTTTAGATGCCAAATGGTATGATTTTAAACTGATACAGTTCACTCAGATTTGCAAAAGCCAAAATTGCCTTTGCTCTTTCTGATAACGGTTCCTGAAAGTATCTTCTCAAAAAACCCAACTTAGAATTATAAGTTTCTTATTAGACCTTCTCAACACGGTCTTCCGACCGTGGATTCGGAAATGCATCAGTCTCTGTTACTACGATGACTTCGCGATAATTCACACATAGCCGTTGTTTACCTTCTGGCTTTGGCACTGCAACTCACTTCGAATATTTTGTCTTGGAACATGCATTCAATCTCGTTTAAAAACTGTGCCAACTATAGAAGGTTATGCCCATAAGGATGTTGCTTAATCGGAACAAGATCTCCTGTGTCTACATCCTGCTCCAATTATATTAGTACTTCAAAGCCAAAACACTCATTGCCCCATGTAATAGTTTATAGATTTTGCAGGTTACACGACTTGGTGGGAAGAATTAGGCATCAGCTATTTTCTGAATGGGGAGAAACTTCAGATGACTGAAGTGCAAAGAGATTTGGACGTTCCCGTCCAGGATTTCTCAACGTGGACTTGTGGTTGAGTCAGTACTTCGGAGGCAAAGGTAATGATGGCATTTTTTTCTAAAGAACTTGAATTTTGAAACTGCAAATGGAGTTTGGAGGTTCTATAATGCTCTGATCACACCATATTCGGGGAGTATTTTGCGCTGTTTTTCCGTCAATATCTCTGGAAGAATGTACTGTCCCTGGAGCATGTTCAGAACAGATTCACAAGAATGGTCCCAGGAACGGCCAGTTTCACAGATGCGGGTTCTTTTCGGAATCTGGTTTAATACTGGAAGGAAATTAGAAGGATGAAGTTGGAGCTAATTGAAACTTACAGAACATTTAACGGCCTGGAAAGACTAGATGTTGGGAAGATGTTTCCATTCGTCATAGAGAAAATGACTCGAGGGCACATCCTTTGAGAAACGGAAAGACCTCTTCAAACAGAGATAAGGAGAAATATTGTACGCCAGAGAATGGTGTATCAATGGAATTCACTGCCACAGAGGACTGTGTAGGTCGGTTATTGAGTGTATTTTAAATGGGGAGAGGCAGGTACTGATCGTTAAGACCTTCAGTGGTTATGGGGAGAAAGCAAGAGAATAGGGTAAGAACATTGTCAGCCATAATTGAATAATAAACGAGACTTGATGAGCTGAATGGCCTAATTCCTGCTCCTGTGCCTTGTAGCCTTATGATGGCGTTATACCATCAACAGTCCGGTGACCAGTGGAAGTTGGAGAGACGTTTATGTAAAATAATCATAATGGCGTGTAAAAATTACACATTTTTGTTAACGTATGTGATTTTAACTTATATACTATTAATTATAACTCCCACAAGACCAGCAGATTAAATGGGCCATGTGGCAGGTGAATACAGAATGGATGCTTGAAATAAAATGCCAGATTCCAGTCAGGGAAGAGGCTGCTGTGGGCCTTTCATTGAGGAATGAAACTGGCCATCTTTTAAATGATTCAGTGAGGAAGCATTTTGGAAAAAGTGATCATAATTCCAAAGATTTTACCGAGTTAACTGAAGAGATAAGATATTCCTGTGCTGAAATTGCTTAATTGTTGGACATCTAATTATAATATTATTCAGGAGAAAATGGAGCAATTATATTCGGGTTGAAATCAGTGTTATTTCTTAAAAAATGAATTGCAAGAGTTGAGCCGATGAGCCTTACATCAGTTATAAGAAAATGATTGTGGACGTTTATAACAAACACAATTTACTTGTTGTTTAAGAAGAATGGACTTATTAGCGATGCTCAGCACTTCTTTTTGCGACAGATGTCAGAGAACATGGAACATCCAAGATTACAGAGCAGTACACACCATTCGATCCACGATGTTGTGCTGACCTGCGAAACCAACCTGAGTCATTCTAATCTACACTATTCTATTACCTTCCATATGTTTATCCAATGACGTTTTAAATGGCCTCAAAGTTTGCGAGTGACTGGTGTTGCACACACGGCGTTTCACGCATTTTCTACTCTCTGAGCAAAGAAACTACCTCTGTAATGTGTCCATTTCAATCACCCATCAATTTGAAGTTATGTCCCCTCGTGCGAGCAATCACAATCGAAGTAAAAAAGGCTCCCAGTGATTGTCCTATCTGATTCTCTGATGATCATATATGCCTCTATTAAGCCACCTCTTAACCTTGTTCATTAGAAGAAAAACATACTCAAGTCACTTAGCAGTTCCTCATAAGACCTTCCCTCTATAGCAGGCAACATCCTGGCAACTCTCTTCTGCACATTTCCCAATGCTTCCGCATCCTTCATTTAACTCAACGACCAGAACTATATGCAATACTCCACGTGCGGCTACACTAGAATTTTACACAGCTGCACAAGCCCTCCTGCCTCCGCAACTCAATCCGTCTACAAATAAAAATAACACACGTTATGCCTGCTTAACAACGCTATCAATCTGGTAGTGCAACATTCAGGGTACGTTGCACTTTTGACACCGAGATCTCTCCGCCCATTCACACTGCTAATAATCTGAACATTAGCCTAATATTCTGTACTCCTGTTACTCCTTCCAAAGTGAGTAATGTCGCAATTTTCCTAATTAAACTCTATTGGCCTCATCACTGTGCGTCTGTAACCTACAACTTCCTTCTGCACTGTCCATAACTCCATCAACTTTAGTGTCATCCGCTAATTTCCAAAGCAAATTTCCTTCACTCTCATCCAGATCATATATAAAAAATGACAAACAGCAGTGGCCTGAAAATACATTCTTGTGGGATACCACTGGTAACTGAACTACAGCATGAGCATTTCCCATCAACCACTGCACTCTATCTTCAGATAGACAACCAATTTCTCATCCAAACCGGCGAATCATCTCAACTCTATACCTCCACATTTTCTGCAAAGGCCTATCATGGGGCAACTTTTCAAACACTTAACTGAAATCAATCTTCACTCCTCAACCGTTTTACTTTCATAAACCTATATTGTCATTTCTCAATGAACTGAGTAAATTCTGTGAGGAACTACCCACATTTCAATAAACCGCTGTCTGATATTAACACTTTTTAAATGATTATACATGCCAACTCTTATAATCATTTCCAACACTTTAACCACAGCAGACGTGAGACTCACTGGTCTAAAGTTATCAGGGTTGACTCCAACCCACTTTTTGAACAAGCATTTGCTATCCTCCAGTCTTCTGGCACTATTCGTATAGACAATGATGAAATAAAAATCAAAGTCAATGTCTCGGGTTTCTCCTGCCTATCCCAGCGAATTCTGGGATAAATCTCATCCAGCACAGGAAACCTAACTATATTTACACTTTACAGAATTGCTAGCCCTTCCTCCTTATGAATCTCAATCCCATGTCTTCTGATAGCCTCTATCTCAGTATTCCCCTCGACATCATTGACTTTTTCCTGCATTAATGCTAACGAAAAATATCCATTTCGCTCTCTCTGAGCTCCTCACTCTCAGTGCATAATTTCCCACAACTGTCTTGACTGGCCGTAATCTTCGTCCCGTCATTCTTATATTTCTGACATACCTCTAGAATGTTGAGAGTTTTCATTGATTCTACCTGCAAACCATTTCTCCTGTCCCCTCTCCCTCTGCTTCGCAGTCTCTTTAGGTCCTTTCTGGGTAGCCTGGAATTCTCAAGTGCCATAACTGAGCCTGTACGTCTCATCTTTACGCAATCCACTTTCTTCCTCTTAATAAGAGATTCAGCGACTTTGGGAAATTTAGGATCACTCGCTAGAAAACTTCCTCCCTGGATGACAAATACATACTTATCAAGGACACGCAGCAGCTGTTCCAAGGACAAGCTCCACATTTGAATTGTGCCCACACCCTGCAGTTCCCTTCCCCATTCACTGCATCCTTGATCTTGCCTAATGGCATCATGATTGCCTTTCTGACAAGTGTAAGTCATGTTCTGTCGTATATACCTTTCCGTTTCAAACGCTAAAATAAACGTAACCGTATTGTGGTCACTATTACCAAAGTACTCCACTACCTCCAAATCTAATATGTTGCTGGTTTCATTACACGGTAGCAAAACCAGTGTGGCTTCGGCTCTTGTCGGACTATCTAGATAGTATGTCACGAAACCCTCCAGCACATTGAAGTAAAAACTACTCGAAGAATAGCGTTTCCCAGTCATCATTTGCAAAGTTAAGACCCCACAACAACCACACCATTACGTTCGCTCCTATCCAGAATTATCATTGCAATTCTTTCCCGAAAATCCCTGTACCTTTCCAAAAGTCTATCGAACACTCACAACAGTTTGATCTATCCTTTCCTGTTTCTATCCTCAGATCATGTTACATCAGCAGATGAGTCCTCAACAAACATCCGTTCTGCCAATGTTACACTGTTCTTAACTAACTATGCCACACCTCACCTTTTATCACCTTTCCTGCACTTCCTTAAACAGCTACACCCCAGACCCTGCAAAAACTGTTCGTTTACCTGGTCTATCCATGTTACAAAATAGCACGATTTCGATGTTCCAGGTCACAACTGATGCTGCAGGTTCAGCCACATTGTAAAACAGATGTTCCTGGTGTTGAAGTACACATTCTTCCAATCATCTTTTTGATTGCTGACACACTCCTGCCACCTTGAAAACAAATTTATGACCTTTCTACTTCTAGTGCACTGCATGCGCAATTCAATTTCTCATCCCCCTCCTGAATTCGTGTAACCTCTTCTGAAGTGTATGAACATATTTTCCACCAGAGGCCATTGGTTCAGGTATATTCCATCGCGTTTGGAGACATCTCACCGAGCACAGATTGAGCCCCAATTATCCAGGCATACAAAAGCAACCCTGTCGCCACGTCATCAACAAATCTTTCCATTCCTCGCCTCGCTAGCACGTGGCATGTGTAGCAAGGCCGATATAACAGCTCTGTTTGCTCTAGCCCCAAGATTCCACCAGAGCTACCTTGAATTATTGCCTTACATCCACAGCCCATTTCCTAACTAAGTCTTTGGTGCTTGTGTCGATCAAGGCTTGAGACTGCTTTCCCTTCCCCCTTAAGAATGCTGATAAGAAGAACCGAGCCATCACAGACCCTGGTACCTGGGAGGCATCACACAAAATGTGAGTCTCTCGGATCCCACATAATCTCCTATCTGTCCCCCTAATTATGTAGTCCACAATGATAATGATTTCCACATCTCACCCTTCTCTTCTGAGCAACAGGGACAGTCTCTCTGCTAGAGACGTGTACCACGTGGTACCCCTGGTGAATCGTCACCTCAAATGTATCCAAAGTGGCATACTTGCCACTGAGGGGAACGTCCACAGGGGATTAATGCATTATCTGCCTATTCACTTTCTGCCCACTGACTGCAAACCATGTATCTTTTTACCTCTACTGGAGGTGTGACAACCTCCCTGTAACTCCTCTCAATTACCCCTTCAGCCTTCTGAATGATCAAAAGCTCGTCTAGCTCCAACTCCATTTACTTCACACCATTTCCAAGGGGTCTGTGTTGCGTGCACTTCCTGCTGTTGATGTCAGTGGGGACACCAGTCCTGATCGTTACCTCCCGCAATCTACAGAAGGAGCAATCGACTGCCCTTACAGCTATTCTCAATGTCCTAAATTCCGAAAGGGACAATTGAAAAAGATAAACTATTAACCTTTTTCAATCTGGCGCTCAGAAAACGTATTATTAATCACCAGAGGAGGATGGGTGGGAGCCACTACAAAAATAGTGTTTCTGGTAAAGCAACCACTCCAATACATTACCTTATTTACTCAGACTTCGATGTCCGCTCCTGTTCAGCGTGCACTCATCCTAGTCTCGAGGTAGTCATTGCCGGTGTTGGACTGGAGTTTACAATGTTAAGGATCACACAACACCAGACTGCTGTAATAATGATGCAGCAAGGTGGACAAGCCTCCAACAGTGGACCACGCTGCAGACATGAAAAGGAAAAGCATAGACGTGACAGGATGAGGAACGTGAAGAATTCGAAGTACAAGAATGGGACGGTGACATGATGTTCACAATGGCTCACAGAAGAGTAGAGCCGGTGCAGGACCAGATGTGCATGAATTCAGACGAGATAAGACCGCTCCGGGAGAGGGGAGGGAAGCGTGTCACTGCAGGAGAGCGTTATGAGATGCAGGATATTGAAGTGATAAAGGTACTGAATAATCAGATATAATCACCTAAAAGAAAAGTCTAGAATAATGGAAGAACACACTCAAATGTTACCAAAATCCATTGTAAAGCTCGCTTATCAAAGAATGTCCAAAAGATGCCGAGTCTCAATATCACAGTGTACTCTGTCTGATATTTGTCTGTGGATGCAATCTGTCATTCTTCCGGGTTGGGGCAGGATTTTTTGCCTCTCCATAAAAGCTCCTTAATAAGGTAATTGCCAGCACCCTACTATGTAGTGTTCGAGCAGCCACAGTTCCACTCAGGAGGGGGTTCTGGAAGATAAACTCAATCACAAAGTAGGAACAATGATATACGTTTTTCGGTGGGTTGGTCCACCACCGCAGAAAACAACACCAAGGCTACCCGCAACGCCACTTCCGCCCGAGGTATTCCCATGCACAATGAAGTCAATCACCGCAGCAGCCACCGAGGACACTGCTAACGCCATGCATAAGTTCAGTTTCATCACCTTGGATGCCAATGAATACCCCACTTCTGCTCACGATCATGAAAGTTAACATCACATAATTTGATGACGGCTCAAATGATGCCATGACCACAACCACTCCTGAAGCAGTCTCTGTCACACTCCCAACTACACCGCTCCACTCGGTTCTTAACTGCAGCCTTGCGGAGGGTTTCTTGACCATCCCCACACCTCGACCGTATCTAGAATGAACGGTCAGTCCTCAGTGAAAGTCTGACCTTCTCGCACTTTGGTACTGAGTCAACGAATTCCACACGTGTTGCCAAATCATTATTTTTCTTTTGCTGCCTCCGTCTCCGTGCTCTAATATACTCCATACATTGGACACCTCGAGATGGTCTGTTAGGCGCCACCACCCGCTGCACCTCCAACTGCAGACATTGCATCGACCACCTCAATCTTGGCAATAGATAAGACTACTTACAGTGGGGAAACAGGCCCTTTGGCCCAACAAGACCACACCAACCTTCCGAAGAGCAAGCCACCCAGACCCATTCCACTACACCTAGCACTATGGCCAATTCACCTAACCCGCACATTTTTGGACTGTGGGAGGAAACCCACGCAGACACGAGGTGAATGTACAAACTCCACACAGAGGCGGGAAATGAACCAGGGTCGCTGGCACTTTAAGGCAGCAGTGCTTACCACTACGCCACCGTGCCGCCCAAGGATCTGCCCACTCCTTTCACTCACTCCAAACTCTCATGCTCACAATGCACCTTCCTCAACTCCTTCTGCTACAAACCCAAATTCACCATCAAAACAACGGACAAGAGGGTGCGCAGCCTTAACATGGTGGTCAGAACTCGACACCACTGATGTCAGGTGCATTCCCATGGAATCCTCCTCCGATTGCTCCCTCGACAATGACCTCAACTTCCATAAACAAGCCGTTATCTCCCAAATCGTCCACAACTTTATCATCCAGGGTGATCTCCCATCGACAGCCTCCCATCTCATAGTCCCAATATTCCAAACCCCAGTTGCTACCTCTTACCAATATTCAAAATCATGACTGCTCCAGTCGAAACAGCGTCTGCCCCAGCTCCTGCCAAACAGAAAATGCATTTTCATATCTTGACAGCATCCATTCCATCTTGCTCCAGTAACTCCCCACATTGATTCCGGTCACCACCCACGCCCACCCCTTCCTCCATGACTTTCGTTTCCACAGTTCTCATTGACTCATCTTCACCATGAACAACCATTCCCGACAAAGATCCATTCATCATGGTGAAGCCATGCAAGTCCTCAGTTCCTTCCTCTTCCACCAACCCTTCCAGCACCCCAGCACCGACACATTTATTCAAGTGCCAGAAAATGTTCTCACCCTCATCAACCTCTTCTAATTCTGCCATTTTCTTCAGACCAAACCTGTACCCGTGTGGGGCCCTTCCATCCCTGCCTGTTCATCAGATATGTGGAACAATCCATCTTCAGTCGTTAACGATTCATCTATCCACAACATTTCCTCCAGCTTGATATTGGTGACTCTGTGGACGCCTGCCTGATCAACTTCACGAACACCTTCCTCCCTGACCTCAAGTTCACCTGGACCTTCACAGCCACCTCTCTCCCTTTCCTGACCTTTCAAATTACATTTCCGGCAATTGGTTTAACACAGATATCAAATTCAATTCTACCCACTCCCACAGCTTCCTGGATTATTCATCCTCCCGCATCGCCTCCTGTGAAAACGCTATGCCTTCATCCCAAATCCTCTGCCCCGGCCGTTTTTGCTCCCACGAGGAGCACGTCCACGCTACATAATCTCAAATTGCCTTCTATTTCAAGGAGATCAACTTGCCCTTCCCAAGGGGTCATCAATGCCCTCCAGCCTTCCTTACTCTCGTCCTTGAATCCCACCCCTCCAATGAGAATAAGAATAGAACCCCACTGGTCCTCCACTTCCATCCCAACAATCTATCGATAAAGAGCATCATCCTCCGCCATATGTGCCACCAGCAGTCACACCCACTCAGCAGAGATATAATTTCTATCCCCACCCCTCTCAGCATTCCACAAAGACCATCCCTTCTCCGACTCCCACCATTGGTCCACACTCCTCACAATGCCACATTCCAATCCTGGCACTTTTCCTTGTTGCTGCAAGAAATATAGAACTTGCGCTCTCATCTCACCCCCTCATCACTTTCCAAAGCCCTAAAGGGTCCTTCCACATGCAGCAGAGCTTTTCTTGCATATTCAAAATACCTCAGCTGCTGTGCCCATTGATCTCAATATGATGCCTTCTCCTTTGGGAGAGCTACATTTGAGGCTCGTGAAAAGCGGGATTCTGCATGGAGGGGAGTGAAAGAGGCTGATATTTTCGAACTCGCGGAATGGTTCAGAGAAAATCTCTGGAACACAAGCAACAAACAATCCCACTGCTCTGTGGACGATCACTTCAACCTCGCCTCTCACCACAAAGCACACGCACGTTCTGGACATCCATCTTTGCTGAAAGCTTGCCAAACAATGCCTGGAGGAAGAACTACTCATCATCCACCGCTCAAACTCGAACGACACGGTATCAATGCCAAATTCGCCATTTCCTCATCTCCACTCCCCCTAGCTCATATCAGATACAACCCTTCGACATGGCACAGTCCATTTGAAAGGCCATGTTACAATTGCATAAGATTTTGGTTCAGCGAACAGTTCTGCTTATCACTTTACCAAAAGAATGTGCATACTTTGGACAGGGTGATGAGGATATTCACTAAGACGTTGGCTCGTAAGGAAGGTGCAAATCAGGAAGAGGGTTTGAGTAGGTTTCGATTATGTTAATTAGAAAGACGGAATTTGAGTGCCTTCTGATTGAATTCTACAAAATCATGAGTGATACAGACGAGAGAGATAGAAAAAGTTTTTTTACTCAGAGTGGGGAACTCAATTAATCGTGATGATGATTTTAAGGTGAGAAGGGCATGATTGAAGGGAGATATGCGTGGGAAGTTCTTTACACATACAGTGGTGGTGCCTGGAATGCGTTTCACTAGAGGCGGGCACAACAGCGTCTTTTAAGATACATCTAGGCAGGTATATGAATGGGCAGCGTGTAGAGGGATACAGATCCTTGGAAAGTAGGCGATACGTTTATGCAGGGAATGTGGATAGGCGCAGGTCTGCGTGGCCGAAGTCTCTGTCCTTCTGCTTTAATTTCAGTTCTCTTTGCTCTTTCTTCATTCACGCAACTGCCAATCTTTAATTAACGCAATCCTAACCCAAGTTCAATACTAACTGAAACAGACATTGTCAGAAAACACGAATGTTATCCGTGAACCAAGCGTCAGCCGAACTTGACATTAAATTTACATTAATACGAGGCACTGCACTGAAGTTACCTTAATGTTGAATCCTTCATTGAATTTTGTCACTAATCTCTTGATGGTCATCTCTACCCATGTCCTCAGACCAGGCATGATTTCCCAATAATATCTCGAATGCGACCTGCTGTTTCTACCGAACAGAGACCAATGCACTCCTTTCCAAATTCCTAATGTAAACTCTAATTTTCTGCGGGTAACAGTAAACGCAAATCAAACCCCACGAATTTCACCCGACCGGGTACACTGACATCAAAACATGCCACAGAAATGCACCATCATACAAACAAAAGAGAAGTTTTCTGTCAGGTCCACATGATTAAGATAATCCAAACATGACACTGAGTAATCTTCCTGCCTTCTTTGTGATTAATATTCCAGCGCATTGACCAATTCATGTGAAGTCATCCGGTCCTCTTCCACTACGAGATGTGAACAGATCCTATGAAGTGTGACAACACCCAGACGTAATCGCATCTCAATCCAAAAAAAATACTAAGCTTTATATAATCTACAAGTTTCGAAACTGAATATCAAACCTTCCAATGGAGGAATGATGGTCAAGATATGTTGGGCATTATGGACAGAGTTGAAAAGTGTTGTGCTGGAAAAGCGCAGCAGGCCAGGCAGCATCCGAGGAGCAGGAGAATCGACGTTCTTGAGGCTTATGCCTGAAACGTCGATTCTCCTGCTCCTCGGATGTTGCCTGGCCTGCTTCGCTTTTCCAGCACCATACTTTTCAAATCTGATCTCCAACATTTGCAGTCCTCACTTTGTCCTGGGCATTATGGACACGCAAGCAACAAGTCCACATATATATTCACCCACAGAAATGTACTTTGGTTTTCACACTGTTATGGACTAGGCCAAAACCTTCAAACATTTCAAGAAGGTAGCAGAACCCTAACTTTGCCAGTTGTTTTAAGCAAGTGGAAATTGCGTTTTACAGGTGACAATCCATTTGTCAAACTATTTCGTTTTGAACACAACATAACTTATTTCCAAGCGTGCTGAATGAAAAATAAAGAACAGAAAGCAGAATTTCCATTAAATTGTCCCATCCGATAATCGAAAGGATCTTCTCACTTATTGATGTCTTTCCAAAAATTTGCAACAATCTCCACAAGCATCCCTTAGCACAAACTCTGAAATGAAGCACAAGTTCTTACAGTTTTGACATTCGAGAGAAGCAGTTGCAAATGCTTCCACCAGGGAAGCTGCTGCAGCAAACAAACACAAATATAATCTGAGCTGAGAGAACCGACCATTCCCCTTTCAAGATACAAAAGTTTTGTTTAAAACTGAAAGTCTTCTGTCTGAGGTAGTGTCAGTTAGCTATATACATATTGACCCGAAAATCCTTCTAAACTTTGGATTTTTAAAATATGTGTCGTTTACAACCTGTCTGAGAATTAAAACAAGGACAACATTACGTTGTTAAATGAAGAGTTTTGTCACAAGTCCCGCAAACGTCAGTAGGTAATGATCAGTGTAGATGTCTGTCTCATATTCATTACCAATATCATGAATACTAAAATATTATAGTGCCAATACCGAGCTCAAAGTCTCCTTCTGAATATTTCTGCTGCTGAATGTTCAACTTTCAGTGAAATACTCAAAAGGTCTTTCTATCTTCTCGTCCTCTACTTGCAGGAGCACAGCATTGACACCCACATCACTGACATTGACAGCCAACTTGCACAGCATTATGTAGTTCAGTGCGACTGCATCTGGGGCAATGCAGAACAGAACGTTCAGGTTGTCAAATGCAATCTGGCAGTCTGCTGTGCTCTGAAACGTCATGCCTTTCTTGTGCAATTCAGTGCCTGGAGCAAGCACACTACAAATATTTGTGACAATTTTCGATAAAATCAATTCAATCACAGGAACCGTAGTACAAATTCATTTGCTGATGTGATGGGAAATTATGCAATCACTTATGTCTTTGGACTCCATGGGGCTGTTTGTCTATGTCCAATTACATGGCCCAGGAAAATGACTTGGACATTGGCAAATTCACATTTGGCCAGGTTTATCGCCGATCCTGCCTTTGGAAGTCAATCGAACAAGTCTGATAAATGTTAGGAATGTTCCTTCCACGTGTGACTGAAATTCACCAGGTGATCTGTATAAGCAACACAGTGGGGTAATTCTACAATGACCTTATTGGTTTGTCTCTGAACTAGGGTTGGCATATTTTAGATACCAAATGGTATGATTTTAAACTGATACAGTTCACTCATATTTACAAACCGAAATTGCCTTTGCTCTTTCTGATAAAGGTTCCTGAAAGTATCTTCTCAGCAAACCCAACTTAGAAGTATAAATTTCTTATTCGACCTTCTCAACACGGTCTTCCAAAAGTGGATTCGGAAATGTATCATTCTCTGTTACTACGATGACTTCGCGATAGTTCACACATAGTCGTTGTTTACCTTCTGGCTTTGGCACTGTAACTCACTTCGAATATTTTGTCTTGGAACATGCGTTCAATCTCGTTTTAAAACTGTGCCAACTTTAGAAGGTTATGCCCATAAGGATGTTGGTTAATCGGAACAAGATCTCCTGTGTCTACATCCTGCACAATTATATTAGTACTTCAAAACCTAAACACTCATCTCCCCATGTAATAGTAATAAATTTTGCAGGTTACACGATTTGGTGGGAAGAATTAGGCATCAGCTATTTTCTGAATGGGGAGAAAATTCAGATGACTGAAGTGCAAAGAGACTTGGACGTTCCCGTCCAGGATTTCTCAAGGTGGACTTGTTGGTTGAGTCAGTACTTCGGAGGCAAAGGTAATGATGGCATTTTCTTCGAAAGAACTTGAATTTTGAAACTGCGATGGAGTTTGGAGGTTCTATATTGCTCTGATTACACCACATTCGGAGTATTTTGCGCTGTTTCTCCCTCCATATCTCTGGAAGAATGTAATGTCCCTGGAGCATGTTCAGAACAGATTCACAAGAATGGTCCCAGGAACGGCCAGTTTAACAGATGCGGGTTCTTTTCGGAATCTGGTTTAATACTGGATGGAAATTAGAAGGATGAAGGTGGAGTTAAGTGAAACTTACAGAACATTTAACGGCCTGGAAAGACTAGATGTTGGGAAGATGTTTCCATTCGTCATAGAGCAAACGACTCGAGGGCACATCCTTTGAGTAACGGAAAGACCTCTTCAAACAGAGATAAGGAGAAATATCGTAAGCCAGAGAATGGTGTATCAATGGAATTCACTGCCACAGAAAACTGTGGAGGTCGGTTAATTGAGTGTATTTAAAATGGAGAGAGGCAGGGGCTGATCGTTAAGACCTTCAGTGGTTATGGGGAGAAAGCAAGAGAATAGGGTAAGAACATTGTCAGCCATGATTGAATAATAAACGAGACTTGATGAACTGAATGGCCTAATTCCTGCTCCTGTGTCTGATAGCCTTATGATGGCTTATACCATCAACGGCCCGGTGACCAGTGGAAGTTGGAGAGACGTTTATGTAAAATAATCATATAATGACATATAAAAATTACACAGTTTTGTTAACGTATGTGATTTTAACTTACATACTATTAATTATAACTCCCACAGGACCAGCAGATTAAATGGGCCATGTGGCAGGTGAATACAGAATGGATGCTTGAAATAAAATGTCAGATTCCAAACAGGGAAGAGGCTGCTGTGGGCCTTTCATTGAGAAATGAAACTGGACATCTTTTAAATCATTCAGTGAGGGAGCATTTTGGAAAAAGTGATCATAATTCCAAAGGTTTTACCGAGTCGACTGAAGAGATAAGATTTTCCTGTGCTGAAATTGCTAAATTGTTGGACATCTAATTGGCCTGTACTGCGCTGTATTCTTCTATGTTCTATGTTCTATAATATTATTCAGGAGAAAATGGAGCAATTATATTCGGGTTGAAACCAGTGTTATTTCTTAATACAAGAATTGCAAGAGTTGAGCCGATGAGCCTTACATCAGTTATAAGAAAATTATTGTAGACGTTTATAACAAACGCAATGTACTTGTTGTTTAAGAAGAATGGACTTATTAGCGATGGTCAGCACTTCTTTTTGCGACAGACGTCTGAGAATATAGAACATACAAGATTACAGAGCAGTACACACCATTTGATCCACGATGTTGTGCTGACCTGCGAAACCAACCTGCGTCATTTTAATTTACACTATTCTATTACCTTCCATATGTTTATCCAATGACCTTTTAAATGGCCTCAAAGTTTGCGAGTGACTGGTGTTGCATACACTGCGTTCAACGCATTTTCTACTCTCTGAGCAAAGAAACTACCTCTGTAATGTGTCCATTTCAATCAACCATCAATTTGAAGTTATGTCCCCTCCTGCCAGCAATCACAATCGAAGTAAAAAGGCTCCCAGTGATTGTCCTATCTGATCTCTGATGACCATAATAGGTACCTCTATTAAGCCACCTCTTAACCTTGTTCATTAGAAGAAAAATATACTCAAGTCACTTAGCAGTTCCTCATAAGACCTTCCCTCTATAGCAGTCAACACCCTGGCAAATCTCTTCTGCACATTTCCCAATGCTTCCGCATCCTTCATTTATCTCAACGACCAGAACTATATGCAATACTCCACGTGCGGCTACACTAGAATTTTACACAGCTGCACATGCCCTCCTGCCTCCGCAACTCAATCCGTCTACAAATAAAACTAACACACGTTATGCCTGCTTAACAACGCTATCAATCTGGTAGTGCAACTTTCAGGGTACGTTGCACTTTTGACATCGAGATCTCTCCGCTCATTCACACTGCCAATAATCTGAACATTAGCCAAATATTCTGTACTCCTGTTACTCCTTCCAAAGTGAATAATGTCGCAATTTTCCTAATTAAACTCCATTGGCCTCATCTCTGTGCGTCTGTAACCTGCAACTTCCTTCTGCACTGTTCACAACTCCATCAACTTTAGTGTCATCCGCTAATTTCCAAAGCAAATTTTCTTCACTCTCATCCAGATCATATATAAAAAATAACAAACAGCAGTGGCCTGAAAATACATTCGTGTGGGATACCACTGGTACCTGAACTACAGCATGAGCATTTCCCATCAACCACTACACTCTGTCTTGAGACAGACAACCAATTTCTCATCCAAACCGGTGAATTACCTCAACTCTATACCTCCACATTTTCTGCAACGGCCTATCATGGGGCAACGTTTCAAACACTTAACAGAAATCAATCTTCACACCTCAACCGTTTTACTGTCATAAACCTGTATTGTCATTTCTCAATGAACTGAACAAGTTCTGTGAGGCACTACCTACATTTCAATAAACCACTGTCTGTCATTAATCAAATTAACATTTTTAAATGATTATACATACCAACTCTTATAATAATTTCCAACACTTTAACGACAGCAGAAGTGAGACTCACTGGTCTAAAGTTATCAGGGTTGACTCCAACCCACGTTTTGAACAAGCATTTGCTATCCTCCAGTCTTCAGGCACTACTCGTGTAGACAATGATGAAATAAAAGTCAAAGTCAAAGTCTCGCGTTTCTCCTGCCTATCCCAGCGAATTCTGGGATAAATCCCACCTAGCACAGGAAACATAACTGTATTTACACTTTCCAGAATTGCTAACACTTCCTCCTTATGAATCTCAATCCCATGTCTTCGGATAGCCTCTATCTCAGTATTCCCCTCGACATCATTGACTTTTTCCTGCATTAATGCTAACGAAAAATATCCATTTCGCTCTCTCCTAGCTCCTCGCTCTCGGAGCACAATTTCCCACAACTATCTTGACTGGCCGTAATCTTACACCCGTCATTCTTATGTTTCTGACATACCTATAGAATGTCGAGAGTTTTCATTGATTCTACCTGCAAACCATTTCTCCTGTCCCCTCTCCCTCTGCTTCGCAGTCTCTTTAGGTCCTTTCTGGGTAGCCTGGAATTCTCAAGTGCCATAACTGAGCCTGTACGTCTCATCTTTACGCAATCCACTTTCTTCCTCTTAATAAGAGATTCAGCGACTTTGGGAAATTTAGGATCACTCGCTAGAAAACTTCCTCCCTGGATGACAAATACATACTTATCAAGGACACGCAGCAGCTGTTCCAAGGACAAGCTCCACATTTGAATTGTGCCCACACCCTGCAGTTCCCTTCCCCATTCACTGCATCCTTGATCTTGCCTAATGGCATCATGATTGCCTTTCTGACAAGTGTAAGTCATGTTCTGTCGTATATACCTTTCCGTTTCAAACGCTAAAATAAACGTAACCGTATTGTGGTCACTATTACCAAAGTACTCCACTACCTCCAAATCTAATATGTTGCTGGTTTCATTACACGGTAGCAAAACCAGTGTGGCTTCGGCTCTTGTCGGACTATCTAGATAGTATGTCACGAAACCCTCCAGCACATTGAAGTAAAAACTACTCGAAGAATAGCGTTTCCCAGTCATCATTTGCAAAGTTAAGACCCCACAACAACCACACCATTACGTTCGCTCCTATCCAGAATTATCATTGCAATTCTTTCCCGAAAATCCCTGTACCTTTCCAAAAGTCTATCGAACACTCACAACAGTTTGATCTATCCTTTCCTGTTTCTATCCTCAGATCATGTTACATCAGCAGATGAGTCCTCAACAAACATCCGTTCTGCCAATGTTACACTGTTCTTAACTAACTATGCCACACCTCACCTTTTATCACCTTTCCTGCACTTCCTTAAACAGCTACACCCCAGACCCTGCAAAAACTGTTCGTTTACCTGGTCTATCCATGTTACAAAATAGCACGATTTCGATGTTCCAGGTCACAACTGATGCTGCAGGTTCAGCCACATTGTAAAACAGATGTTCCTGGTGTTGAAGTACACATTCTTCCAATCATCTTTTTGATTGCTGACACACTCCTGCCACCTTGAAAACAAATTTATGACCTTTCTACTTCTAGTGCACTGCATGCGCAATTCAATTTCTCATCCCCCTCCTGAATTCGTGTAACCTCTTCTGAAGTGTATGAACATATTTTCCACCAGAGGCCATTGGTTCAGGTATATTCCATCGCGTTTGGAGACATCTCACCGAGCACAGATTGAGCCCCAATTATCCAGGCATACAAAAGCAACCCTGTCGCCACGTCATCAACAAATCTTTCCATTCCTCGCCTCGCTAGCACGTGGCATGTGTAGCAAGGCCGATATAACAGCTCTGTTTGCTCTAGCCCCAAGATTCCACCAGAGCTACCTTGAATTATTGCCTTACATCCACAGCCCATTTCCTAACTAAGTCTTTGGTGCTTGTGTCGATCAAGGCTTGAGACTGCTTTCCCTTCCCCCTTAAGAATGCTGATAAGAAGAACCGAGCCATCACAGACCCTGGTACCTGGGAGGCATCACACAAAATGTGAGTCTCTCGGATCCCACATAATCTCCTATCTGTCCCCCTAATTATGTAGTCCACAATGATAATGATTTCCACATCTCACCCTTCTCTTCTGAGCAACAGGGACAGTCTCTCTGCTAGAGACGTGTACCACGTGGTACCCCTGGTGAATCGTCACCTCAAATGTATCCAAAGTGGCATACTTGTCACTGAGGGGAACGTCCACAGGGGATTAATGCATTATCTGCCTATTCACTTTCTGCCCACTGACTGCAAACCATGTATCTTTTTACCTCTACTGGAGGTGTGACAACCTCCCTGTAACTCCTCTCAATTACCCCTTCAGCCTTCTGAATGATCAAAAGCTCGTCTAGCTCCAACTCCATTTACTTCACACCATTTCCAAGGGGTCTGTGTTGCGTGCACTTCCTGCTGTTGATGTCAGTGGGGACACCAGTCCTGATCGTTACCTCCCACAATCTACAGAAGGAGCAATCGACTGCCCTTACAGCTATTCTCAATGTCCTAAATTCCGAAAGGGACAATTGAAAAAGATAAACTATTAACCTTTTTCAATCTGGCGCTCAGAAAACGTATTATTAATCACCAGAGGAGGATGGGTGGGAGCCACTACAAAAATAGTGTTTCTGGTAAAGCAACCACTCCAATACATTACCTTATTTACTCAGACTTCGATGTCCGCTCCTGTTCAGCGTGCACTCATCCTAGTCTCGAGGTAGTCATTGCCGGTGTTGGACTGGAGTTTACAATGTTAAGGATCACACAACACCAGACTGCTGTAATAATGATGCAGCAAGGTGGACAAGCCTCCAACAGTGGACCACGCTGCAGACATGAAAAGGAAAAGCATAGACGTGACAGGATGAGGAACGTGAAGAATTCGAAGTACAAGAATGGGACGGTGACATGATGTTCACAATGGCTCACAGAAGAGTAGAGCCGGTGCAGGACCAGATGTGCATGAATTCAGACGAGATAAGACCGCTCCGGGAGAGGGGAGGGAAGCGTGTCACTGCAGGAGAGCGTTATGAGATGCAGGATATTGAAGTGATAAAGGTACTGAATAATCAGATATAATCACCTAAAAGAAAAGTCTAGAATAATGGAAGAACACACTCAAATGTTACCAAAATCCATTGTAAAGCTCGCTTATCAAAGAATGTCCAAAAGATGCCGAGTCTCAATATCACAGTGTACTCTGTCTGATATTTGTCTGTGGATGCAATCTGTCATTCTTCCGGGTTGGGGCAGGATTTTTTGCCTCTCCATAAAAGCTCCTTAATAAGGTAATTGCCAGCACCCTACTATGTAGTGTTCGAGCAGCCACAGTTCCACTCAGGAGGGGGTTCTGGAAGATAAACTCAATCACAAAGTAGGAACAATGATATACGTTTTTCGGTGGGTTGGTCCACCACCGCAGAAAACAACACCAAGGCTACCCGCAACGCCACTTCCGCCCGAGGTATTCCCATGCACAATGAAGTCAATCACCGCAGCAGCCACCGAGGACACTGCTAACGCCATGCATAAGTTCAGTTTCATCACCTTGGATGCCAATGAATACCCCACTTCTGCTCACGATCATGAAAGTTAACATCACATAATTTGATGACGGCTCAAATGATGCCATGACCACAACCACTCCTGAAGCAGTCTCTGTCACACTCCCAACTACACCGCTCCACTCGGTTCTTAACTGCAGCCTTGCGGAGGGTTTCTTGACCATCCCCACACCTCGACCGTATCTAGAATGAACGGTCAGTCCTCAGTGAAAGTCTGACCTTCTCGCACTTTGGTACTGAGTCAACGAATTCCACACGTGTTGCCAAATCATTATTTTTCTTTTGCTGCCTCCGTCTCCGTGCTCTAATATACTCCATACATTGGACACCTCGAGATGGTCTGTTAGGCGCCACCACCCGCTGCACCTCCAACTGCAGACATTGCATCGACCACCTCAATCTTGGCAATAGATAAGACTACTTACAGTGGGGAAACAGGCCCTTTGGCCCAACAAGACCACACCAACCTTCCGAAGAGCAAGCCACCCAGACCCATTCCACTACACCTAGCACTATGGCCAATTCACCTAACCCGCACATTTTTGGACTGTGGGAGGAAACCCACGCAGACACGAGGTGAATGTACAAACTCCACACAGAGGCGGGAAATGAACCAGGGTCGCTGGCACTTTAAGGCAGCAGTGCTTACCACTACGCCACCGTGCCGCCCAAGGATCTGCCCACTCCTTTCACTCACTCCAAACTCTCATGCTCACAATGCACCTTCCTCAACTCCTTCTGCTACAAACCCAAATTCACCATCAAAACAACGGACAAGAGGGTGCGCAGCCTTAACATGGTGGTCAGAACTCGACACCACTGATGTCAGGTGCATTCCCATGGAATCCTCCTCCGATTGCTCCCTCGACAATGACCTCAACTTCCATAAACAAGCCGTTATCTCCCAAATCGTCCACAACTTTATCATCCAGGGTGATCTCCCATCGACAGCCTCCCATCTCATAGTCCCAATATTCCAAACCCCAGTTGCTACCTCTTACCAATATTCAAAATCATGACTGCTCCAGTCGAAACAGCGTCTGCCCCAGCTCCTGCCAAACAGAAAATGCATTTTCATATCTTGACAGCATCCATTCCATCTTGCTCCAGTAACTCCCCACATTGATTCCGGTCACCACCCACGCCCACCCCTTCCTCCATGACTTTCGTTTCCACAGTTCTCATTGACTCATCTTCACCATGAACAACCATTCCCGACAAAGATCCATTCATCATGGTGAAGCCATGCAAGTCCTCAGTTCCTTCCTCTTCCACCAACCCTTCCAGCACCCCAGCACCGACACATTTATTCAAGTGCCAGAAAATGTTCTCACCCTCATCAACCTCTTCTAATTCTGCCATTTTCTTCAGACCAAACCTGTACCCGTGTGGGGCCCTTCCATCCCTGCCTGTTCATCAGATATGTGGAACAATCCATCTTCAGTCGTTAACGATTCATCTATCCACAACATTTCCTCCAGCTTGATATTGGTGACTCTGTGGACGCCTGCCTGATCAACTTCACGAACACCTTCCTCCCTGACCTCAAGTTCACCTGGACCTTCACAGCCACCTCTCTCCCTTTCCTGACCTTTCAAATTACATTTCCGGCAATTGGTTTAACACAGATATCAAATTCAATTCTACCCACTCCCACAGCTTCCTGGATTATTCATCCTCCCGCATCGCCTCCTGTGAAAACGCTATGCCTTCATCCCAAATCCTCTGCCCCGGCCGTTTTTGCTCCCACGAGGAGCACGTCCACGCTACATAATCTCAAATTGCCTTCTATTTCAAGGAGATCAACTTGCCCTTCCCAAGGGGTCATCAATGCCCTCCAGCCTTCCTTACTCTCGTCCTTGAATCCCACCCCTCCAATGAGAATAAGAATAGAACCCCACTGGTCCTCCACTTCCATCCCAACAATCTATCGATAAAGAGCATCATCCTCCGCCATATGTGCCACCAGCAGTCACACCCACTCAGCAGAGATATAATTTCTATCCCCACCCCTCTCAGCATTCCACAAAGACCATCCCTTCTCCGACTCCCACCATTGGTCCACACTCCTCACAATGCCACATTCCAATCCTGGCACTTTTCCTTGTTGCTGCAAGAAATATAGAACTTGCGCTCTCATCTCACCCCCTCATCACTTTCCAAAGCCCTAAAGGGTCCTTCCACATGCAGCAGAGCTTTTCTTGCATATTCAAAATACCTCAGCTGCTGTGCCCATTGATCTCAATATGATGCCTTCTCCTTTGGGAGAGCTACATTTGAGGCTCGTGAAAAGCGGGATTCTGCATGGAGGGGAGTGAAAGAGGCTGATATTTTCGAACTCGCGGAATGGTTCAGAGAAAATCTCTGGAACACAAGCAACAAACAATCCCACTGCTCTGTGGACGATCACTTCAACCTCGCCTCTCACCACAAAGCACACGCACGTTCTGGACATCCATCTTTGCTGAAAGCTTGCCAAACAATGCCTGGAGGAAGAACTACTCATCATCCACCGCTCAAACTCGAACGACACGGTATCAATGCCAAATTCGCCATTTCCTCATCTCCACTCCCCCTAGCTCATATCAGATACAACCCTTCGACATGGCACAGTCCATTTGAAATGTTCTACCTGCCCAAGTTCCTTCCCATCTATCTGTTCCACCTTCTCCGCTTACCTATCACTATCACCTCCCGGTTGCACCATCCTAATGCCTTCCCAGCTAACTTCACATTAACGCCACTCCCGCCAATTTTTCTCTCACCACCCTTCCCTGCCACAACCTTGATGAAGGACTTAAGCCGGAAAAGTCGATTTTCCTGCTCCTTGGATGCTGCCTATGCTCCCGTGCCTTTCCAACGTGAAACGCTTCGAATAAAAAAGGCATGCGTTCTATTTCTACACCAACCAGGCTTTTACGAACAGTCATAAATCTTGCCCCTCAGAATCCTCTCCAAACGTGTGCCCACCAACGACACAACACTGACTTGCCTGTAGTTCCCAATTGTAGCCCTATTCCCCTTCTGGAACAAGCCATTTGTCACAGTCAATCATATGTTGCTACTCCAGTGGATAGTAAAGATCATGCCCGAAACAGTCATGTCTTCCCTCACTTCCCCTGGAAACCACAGCATATCCACTCTGGCGCAGGTGCTTTATGCATTCTCATGCTTTTCAAAATATCCAGCACATCTTGTTTCATAACATTAAACTGTTCGAGACTATAAGCCTCTTTCACCCATCATCATATAGAATCCTACGTTTCTCAAGCCTCAAATGTCGCTCTCCCTCGTGGAATAGAGGAAATGACTAAATTAATAGTTTTGTCGAAAGTGAGTGTAGCCAACAGACTTGTGCACAGAGCTGAATATTTAAATCATTGTTTAATTATTCATATCAATAAGAGAAAGCAATAATACAATGGAGAGGCAAATATACATTACATACAGAAATGGAGACATTCTGCAGGTTTCAACTCACAGCTCTTCAGTTCAAGGTATTTACCAACGCATCCTGGTCATTCACATAGAAACTGCAGCAATTAATGTCTGGGGTGATATGCGTACTCTCTTATTCTGTCCTCGACGTTGTTTCAGTGTTCCTGTCTGCATATTTGTGTCAAGAACAAGTCTACTGTCATTATAAATGTGCACGACCTTTTACTAATTTAACAATGCCCTGGAGTGGATATTTTAAATTGTTATTGAGCTTATTTCTGAATTGTTGCTGTGTTGCAGTGTAAATGGAAGTGTTGGCATATATAATGAGGATCTGCATCATGGCAGAGGCACGTTTTATTACAATTTGGAGATCTGAGCCAGAGATATGGAACTCAATATTTGCAATTCACAAATACCTATTTTAAACAAGCGGAGTCGCCAATAAAACCACGAGAGTATCCAATATACTAAAGTGTAGAATAATCAATTTGCCTTCGCTTCTCCACCACTTCGGCTTTCTGATTCTCTGCAAAGGGTCAGCGCTGGAGCTCATGTGGTACTTTGCAATGCGTCTGACTGTCAGAACAATGAACAGTATGACAAGAAAGAACGGGAGAAAATAAGTTAATATGAAATCAAACCTGGGAATTACTTTCCATGATGCGTAATCAGCAAAGATGAGTTTCAATATCATTATTAGGGAACACTACCAATCATAAATCGATCATCCTGTGCAAAGCGCCAGCGAAGAGTTTTGAAGCAGCCCAGTACGCTCACATTTGTTCGAACAATATCGTCATTGTCGATAAGAATAGTGACAGAAGACTGGAGGATAGAAAATGTTGTCCCCTTGTTCAAAAAGAGGAATGGACATCACTCTGTAATTGATAGAAAGATGACCCTTACTTCTTTTGTTGATAAGTCTTGGAAAAGAGTACAAGAGATCTGATTTCTTCTCATCAAAAAAGGAATACGTTGATTAGCGATTGTCAGCACGGTTTTGAGGAGAGTAGGTCGTTATTCACAAGCTTCATTGAGTTCTTCAAGAAGGTCAGCAAACATGCAGATGAGGGTAAAAAGGTTGATGTGGTATATGTGGATTTCACCAAAGCGTTTGTTTAGGTTCCTCACACTAGGCTATTTCATAAAATGCGGGGGCGAGGGATTTTGGTTGATTTAGAAGTTTGGATCAGAAATTAGTTAGCTAAAAGAAAGAAAATAGTTCTGATTCATAGGAAATCTTCATGCTGGAGTCGGTTAGTAGTGGTGCACATCAGTGATCTTTTTTGGTGCAACTGTTGCTTTTCATTATTACAAATGACCTGAATGAGAGCGTAGAAGGATGGTTTAGTAAATCTGCGGATGACACGACGGTTGGTAGAGTTGTGGGTTCAGCCAAAGGATGTTTTATAGGATACAGAGGGATACAGTTAAGCTGCAGAACTGGGCTGAAAGTTGGAAAATGGAGTTTAATTTGGAAAAGTATGATCTTATTCACTTTGGAAGGAGTAAATGAAATGCAGGGAACTGGTTTAAGGGCCTTGACAGTGTACATGAGCACACAGATCTCAGTGTACCTGGGTATAAATAGATCGTTAAAAGTTGCTGCCACCGTTGATGGTTTTGTTGAGAAAGCATACGCTGTATTACCTTTCATTGTTAGAGAAATTGAGTATCAGAGCTATGAGGTCGTGGTGCAGCTGTGCAATACTCTGGTGCTGCCTCACGATGAGTATTGTGTTCACTTCTGTTCACTGCAGTACAGGTAAGATGTGGATGCTTTGGAAAGGGTCCAGAGGAGATTTACTCGGATGTTGCCTTGTATGGAGGAAAGTTTGAGTGTCTTGAGGCTATTTTCCTGAGAGAGAAGAGATTGAGAGGTGACTGAAATGAAATATATAAAATCTCAGTGGTTTAGATCGGGTGGGCAGTTAAGGCATATTTCTTCGGAGTTGAATGTTAGCACGTGGAGATATAGCTTTAAATTCAGAGTTAATTTCTTCCAGGTCAAATGTCAGAGGTACTTACTTCACTCAGAGAGCAGTTCAAGTGCAGAACGACCTGCCTGAAACATTAGTAGATTCGGCACTTTTGCGGGCATTTAAATGGTCATGTAGTAGACATATGGATGCAAATGGAATAGTGCAGGTTAGATGGACTTCAGATTAGTTTCTCAGATCGGCGCAGCATTGAGGGCTGAACGGCCTGTACTGCACTGTAATCTTCGATGTTCTAATGTCAGTAGGTTTTTTTCAGCGCAGTAGATTGTTTTCGAGCTTCTCACATCAAGTGGACAAATCGATCAAAGGTGGCAGTCACAGTGAGCCAGAGAGAAACAACTGTGGCTGCAAAACCAAACTGGTCTTGAGAAAACATGTAGGTGTAATGTGGAGGAATGAATCACGGAAATAAATTGCAGCTATCCACCTCAGTATAAGGCGCGTGAGAACAACCAGGATATTGTGATAGATACATTCAAGCAAAGAACAGCGACCACGGGGGACAGGATGACAACTCTACTGAGTTTAATTGGAAGTAACAAAAAAAGCCAGAGCGTTCTGATTTGATACGAATACAAAGACACAGTGAAACTTTCCAGTTTGAAAGAAAAAAAAAGCGAATTACTGCGGATGCTGAAATCTGAAACCAAAAGAGAAAATCGCTGGAAAATCTTAGCAGGTCTGGTAGCATCTGTAAGGAGAGAAAAGAGCTGACGTTTCGACTATAACTGACCCTTTGTCAAAACTTTGTCAAAGGGTCAGTTGGATTCGGAAGGTCTGCTCTTTTCTCCCCTTCCAGATGCTGCAAGACCTGCTGAGATTTTCCAGCGTCTTCTCTTTTGTCCAGTTATTTTGTTCGTTTTCTGCACCTCCAATGATGAAAAAAGGTTAGCTTCGTATTGATGGTTAATTTCCTTTGGTACAAAAGAAAGATAACATTTCATTTATTTGCACAATCTGTAATTGAGGGAAAAAAGCACGAGATCTGTATGGATAGCTGAAATAAAATTCAACGAAGTCGGTAAGGGATGAAATGTTTTATCAATCAAGGTATCCGACAATATCAATGAACACTTTCAGCGAACAGGATAACGCTTAAAATGAGTTTAATTGAAAAGGTAGAAGCATAATTGGAAATTTGTAATGATATGCAGAATCAAAGATGTAATTAACATTGTCTGGGTTGAAATTTTAATCATTTTCGGCCCCTTCTATGATGAAAAATGATACTTTAGTCACTATTTCTGTCAAATTGTCTTTGATAAAAATATTGCTTACCATTTATTTACTCATTACCGTAATTGATTAAAATGCATGGGTCTATTTGAATGGCTGAAATAAAATGCTGTGAGGTATGTGACTGACAGAATGTTTTCTCAGTCATGCTATTCAATAATACAAGTTCACATGTGGCGCCAGTTGGAAAGCTGGGCGAGACTGATGGCAATTGATTCCATTGGACATGTTAAGTAGAACGAGAGATTGTGGTCTCCAAAGGCACGAGGAATGGCTTATGAAACTGAAGTGAAAACAGTTTGATAGAAGCTGGTCTTTCAGAATCATTGAAGCAGGAATGCAAGTATTTCATTAATAGTTCATGCATGGGAAATCATGCTGCGTTAGTTTTTATTAGTCACCCACAATTGCTTCCAGACAGTTTAAGATCGGTTCCATTGCTGGAGTCACACTTGGTCCATCTCGGACATCACCCGCCGTGTCCTGACATCTCCATTTCGATCTCGGGCACAGTCCCAGACGGCTGATTACTGTAGACCCACAGACACTCATCTCTACGTGGACAACTCCTCTTCCTTACTAATAACCTGCAAGAAGTCCACTCAATTCTCCCAATTCCTCGGACTACACGGCATCCGCTTCTATCGGAAACATGCTCTTCACAAGCATCACAGAAGTCCACGTATTTTGATCAACGTGTTCCTCAAGACTTTGGTCGTCTAGACAGACCTCAAGCGCACCTCCTCCATCCCCCAATTCACTGTTCTAAATTCCCTTTTAAACGCCATGAAAAAGTTACACCCTAGTCCTAAAATTCCACTCGACCAATCTCCACATCCAACCTATCATTCTCAAGCACTTCTACCAGTTCTAATTAGACCCCACCACGAAGAATATCTTGCTCTCCCCACCCATCCCTGCATACCAAATATACCGTTACGTTCCAATTTATTTTCACACCACTTGCCCCACGAAGACCCCCGAAGCCCCACGCACCCTCCCCTTCGAAAGTAGGACTAGAAAAACCTATTGGCATCATCACACCTTCACCTCCATCTCAGGCCCCAAGTAGTCCTTCCCGGTGAGACAGATGTTCATCTGCCCCTACTCCAAAGTAGTTTATTGTATCCAGCCTGACAGCCTGGAGACTCAACAGTAAGTTTTTTACTTCCAAGCAGCTTCCCTTCCCATCCCCTAACACCAGTTCCAGGCCTCTCACCCTCTGTTTCTTTCCTCTAATCAACAACTTCTTGCAGAGTCCAAACTATTCCATTGCTAGTCAACGAGCAAACACATCATACCCTCCACTTTTGTTCACCTGTCCTGAACTCATCACACCGCCCAAGTCTCCCACTACTCTCCTTGACCTGCAGGTGTACTTGCACCTACCTCAGGCTTGAAGGAGTGTTACACCTGAAAGGTTGATTTCTCCATCTGCTGATGCTGCCTGGCTTGGTGTATTCTTCCAACCTCCTGCTTGTTTACCTTGGATTTCGGCATCTGCAGTTCGTGTTTATTTTTTGTCTCTACCGGAGTAACATGTTGGCCAATTGATTTCCTCGACTAAAGGAAACAAGGAGAAAATCTGACATTATCCGATTTATTTTCATTAAATTTAAATTGAAACGAACACGAATAGATTTGAATTAATGTCGGTATCGTTAAAGGCATTGTGATTCTGAAATCTGTACTGCTACCAAACTTCCACCACGCGTGCTTACAATTTAATGCAAAGAAAGCTCAGTGGCGCGGTGGCTCATGGTTAGCACTGCTGCTCCTTATCCCTCGGAAATGTGGATCAGTTGTCGCCGAGGGTTTGACTGCCTTTCTGGAGTTCGAACGTTCTCGCCATGTTTGTGTGCTTTTCCTTCCAAATTCCAAAGACGTACACGTCAGCTGAGTTGGCCAAGCGAAGTTGTCCGTCGTGTTCAGGGATGTGTAAATTAGCTGCAATAGTGTGGAGTAGTGCAAGGTAATTGGATGCCTTTCGCAGGGTCAGTATGGATTTATTGGTCCAAATATCCCTTATCCACAGTGTGGGTACTCCATGTGTGAAAAGAAGATAAAGATATATTCTCGGCTGTGTACCTGCGTTTCCTCCCATAATCCAAAGATGTGCATGTGAGCTGCATTAGCCATCGTGTTTATTGATGTGCAGGTGAGATGCAAAATTCAGTGCTAAATCAACAGTAACAGCGTAGGTAAATGGGTCTGGGTGGGTCAATCTTAGGTGGATCCGTGTGAACTTGTTGTGTTAATAGACTGTTTCCACACTGGGGAATCGGTAAAGGGCTATATTGTAGCAGCGTTTCATTCAAGTGAACTTCCTGTAAATGTTTCATGAGCTAGATCAATCATTAATCTCTGTGGCCTTTGGTGTTAGTGCCCATGTAACTGAAGTGTAAAAACATGGTTAATAATTCCACACAGACAATTGGTATGGAATGAAATTATATTCCAGCACATCAGAGTGGTGGCTTCCCGATTTCTGTTTGGACAACATTTTTTTGCAAAGTGTCAACGTTCTGGGTTATGAAGAATTGTCCTACGTTTTCACAAATGCAGTTTAAACTTCTGAATACTAACATATTGATGGAAGAAACTGACACAGTGAAAGTATTTTTTTAAAAAATGCAGCTAGTGAGGCCAACTTGAAATACCAATACAATAAGACGACATTCTAACTGGAAACAAAAACACAGATTCTCCCGTGAATTATTGTGCATTGCTTATTATTTTCACAGCTTCTCCCATCCATCTCAATATCTTTTCATCTTTTCATGTCCCTCTGACATATTCTCCATCCCTCGCTGTCACTCGTTCTCAGACACTCCTATTTTCGATTTTGCATCTCCATTTCAACTCTGAAATTTACAGTCTTCTCTCAAACTTACAGTTGCTGAATCGTGTGTCTTTCTCCACTCCGTCTGTGTGATCGTTTCATTCTTTGATCTCACCTAATCTGTTACCGATCATTATCGTTCAAGATCCACACCTCCACTATTTTCTTCCTGATCAATTTCTTTCCCTGCATGTTCTGTTGTTTTTCTATTCCTAGCTTACAAAGCTATCTGATAGTTATTTCCCCGTATTTCATGCCTTCCGCAAATCTGTTCTAGGCTGTTATGCACAATATTAAGCAACAACAGATTGAGAGTTAAAATAGTAAAAGGAAACCTCAGAGTAATGTGAGACGATTTCCAACTTCTTCTGTATAGTACTGGGACAAGAGAAGACATTTTTCTTCTGAAAATATTTGCAACATATCTTCTTAGCGACACAGTGATTCAGTGGTGGTTAACACAGCTCTTTCAGTGGCCAGACATATCAGTTCAATTCCATCCTCAGGTGACTGTATGGATCTTGTATCTTCTTTGCTTCCTACATGGATTTCTTCTGGGTGCTCTAATTTCCTCCTAAAGTACGAAGATATGTACAGAAGGTGGGTTAGACATGCTAAATTCCCCGTAATATCCAGGATGTGAAGTGTATATGTGTTAGCCATGAGAAACGCGGGACGACATAGTTTGTGAATGGTGGTTGAATGCTTTTGCAGGATTGGTGAGGACTCGATGGGCTAAATCGCTTTCTAACACGAAACTTATTCAATTAATTTAATTCTGATCGTGAAACTCACAAATCAAAGAAGGTGACAATCAGAGATTCGCTGCTCCCTGACTCTTGGACAGAAGCCAAGAAAAACAAAACTTCATTAAGACGTTGAACATACCAAAGAAACAAAAATGAATTGCGCACTTAGTTCTTAGAACCTGATTTCCTCTCCGATAAATAGATGACTGATGCAGTTTTATCGTCATCTCTACATTTCTGGACACTTCTGAATATCCCCACTAAGCATTCACCACATTGGTTATCAAGAAACTAACTCCTCCTTTATGATTCAATTTTGGAAAAAAAAATGTGCTCGCTACCCTGTGAAGCAGGCTGAAGTATCAGACTACCCCCGAAGGAACGAAACATTGCCCATTTTTGAAGTAATAATCTCCCCCGTTCGTTCAACTGTTACTCTGAATGTTGGAACTTAACAAATTAAACTCGTTGCAGATAAAATGTAATCTTTTTTGAAAAAAAAACATTGTGAACAGAGTAACTGCCTTTGGTCAATTCTTAGACACAACAAGCACGTTTGAGGTAAACTCAGTGAGAACTGCTATAAAGAACAACAACAGAGTTCACACCGATGTTCAGCATCAGCAGCTTAGAAAGAAACCTACTAGTGTTTGCAACAGCTGCTAGAATTAGGCAGTAAATGCTTTCTATCTCATCAATTAATGCATGTTCCATTTCTTGAATAAGCATCTGCAAGAATTTGTATCTAAGCGATAGTTTAGCAAGGCCATCTCAACTGATTCTCTTAAAGGGGCCTTGAAACAGACATGGAATAAATTCCCACGACATTGATGTCTATCTCATCATTACTATTAGTTCCACTTCCTTGAGCAAATACATTATGTCAGCAGCTTTGATACTTTTTTTTTCAAAAAAATAGCTTAAATTACTCAAGGAATGAAAAAAAAGGAAAATAATATCATTGTCGAAATTTTCCCAAACAAAATGCACATTATGGAGTTCATTAAGGAGCAATCCATTAACAATGAAAGGTCAGCTTCATGATCTCCATTCATTTTACAGATAGTACTGATTAAGAGTCTCTAGACTCGAAATTTTCCCCTGCTTTCTCTGCAAGACTCGACGGGATCCTCGAGCAGTTAATTTTTTTTCTGGATTTTTTAGATTGTGCACAGCATTTTTAAAAAATTTCATTTTAAAATGTTACTGTTTCATTTGTCATATGTAGAGCACTCACTCACGGAGCCAGACCGATTCCATTCTCTGCCTGCAGTTTCTCATTCAGACTTTAAACCTTGTGTCTGATGCATATATAGTCACACTGCAACATTGGTATTGTTGTCCTGTTAAAGCTGTGGCAAATGTTACTGAAAGGATAAAATCACTTCAAACATATCAATAAGATTGCCCAGACTCCAACATTTATTGAGTTAAAGAGGAATGAATGTGCAAGGTTTTTATTTCAAATAAGTTGACATACAGCGGACAATACAGATTAGCCTCACTTTAACTTCATTAAAAGGCAAACCAATCGAACACATTGTTTAACTATTAATCCTCAACTGTGAAAATTAGCAACATCACATAAATGCATGAGTTCTGAGAAAGTGTGACTCGACCCGCAACGTTAAATGGGGTTCCTCTCTGGAGGTGCTGCAAACCCTGCTATGTTGTTCCAGCATTGTCTGTTTTGTGTTCTCAGAAACACTGATCTTTTTTGTAAATCTGCTGTCTCCAGTTATGGAGAAAGGAAAACCGAAAAAAGAAATTAACTGTCTAGTAGCAGGTAGAGTACGCAAGTTTTTGTTTTATTTAGGAGAGGGGACAAATTTATTTCCATCAGATTCAATCTCTCTCCAAATCCCACCCCAACTTAAACTGAAGGGAAAACTATAGCCCTGGGTCTTGATGAACCTGACTCTACCCACCTATGCTGCATTTGCTTGCTGAAACAAAAAAAAAACAAAGACTTAAGGAGCTCAATGATGTTTAACAACTGTTTGTGAAGCACCATTCTGGCAAACTCATGTTGGCAAGACTGCTAGCACATACAGTCTCACATTACAAAGAGAAAAGCACTCAACTTCGTGTGCTCACATCATTCATTTTCCTTATTTCAAACACATGTATTACATATTTAGCAGATATGAATTAATATTACTGTGAAGGTTAAACATGTTCTTGTTACGTATCACTTGTGCGTACATACTGAAGCAATCTATGCCCAGATGAAGCAAAGTCTGGGAAGAACTTGAGATAGATTGAGAGTTGGCAACTAACTTCCGCGCCATACAAGTGCCAGGAAATGAACATGCCGGACAAATGCCAGGTGTTAAGTCCTTGTATTTATTTTGACACAGGAAAAGAAACCTAAATTTATCAGGTCACGCACAGAATCAAAATGTTAGCTTTAGCTTTAGCTTTCAGTACCTGTTGTGGGTGCAAGCTGCAAGTATCTCTCTCCCTCTCTCTCTCTCTCTCTCTCCTCTCTCCTTCCGACAGCTAAAAAGAAGTTTATCTTCCTGCTGCTACATTTGAAAGTTAGGCAATTAATGCCACTGAATTAGATGGTTTCCACGCGTTTGCTTATGAGTTACTTCTGTGTTTGATGAGCGACTGATAGCTGATTTCTATGGATGACAGCGAGTTCAAAGGGGTTGACATCACAGAATATGGTGTAATCTGATCTTGCTCGGGATTCTCGGCTGGCAGATAAAATTACAGTGTGGGAGGTTCTTTTCAGTTTGAGAGCTCCCTCTGGGGAAGCCTAAATTATGTCATGTGTTATGCACTTGTCATGAACAGTGTCTGGGTCATCGGATACCGGCCTCTGTGGAGTAATTTCATTGCACAGAAATGAAAACAAAACGTGACAGAAACATTGGCCCACAACAATCGTCCTTGAGTTGGAGTAAGCATTTCAGGCATCCTGCCAATATTTGGGAAACTTATCACATTAGATCCAAAGGTCGAAAACTGGGCCAAGTATGTCTAACAAATTACGCTACTATTTCTGACATAGTGTCGCTGATTTCAAAGTCATTCTGCGGTGGGACGAGGCTCTGCCCTTATAAATTTTGCTATTAATTTCTGATCTGTAACAGACATTGCCAATACATACACTTGGTAGGGCGACCACTATTTTGTCCATTCCCCATCGGAAACAAAATGGCAGATTTCCCAAAGAAAGAGGTCGGATTAGGGGTGGTGAACTTCTGAACGAATTTGATGTAATCGATGTCAATATGAACTTACGCAGGAATATTTCCCATAAATATTTGTCTCCTTGTCCTCTGGAGATCATTAGTAGTTCGAGATGTAATTCACACGCTGAATGCACTTTTCTCAAACGATCACTTCGCAAATGAATATGGGTCATCGAAATATCACTCAGCAATTCTGGTCTTGCTCAAGTTGTTGTTCCTCATGGGAACGACTCAACGCTGATTGAGAGACGTTCATTCCCACAGTGGCTTGCGAGGCTACTAACGCTGAGTGCTGGTACAGTGTGAATGTCAACAGGCGGATCCAAACCACAGCAGCGGAGGCGAGCTGGACTGTTCCAGCAAACAGCCACACTCAAGAGCATTAGTTAGACCTCATATTCTCCGGCAGTCTGGAGCATAAGCTTCGAAATCCCTTCTCCCCTTCGTTACAATTGAATCACGACAGCATTTCCAATATATTTTGCCATTTCTCCCGGAGGATGCAACAGTCATTCCTGTCCCTGTTCTAGCCACATCTCCGAAATCACCACAACTTCGAAAACACATGATGCAAGGTGTCCCACCATTTTGTAGATACTCCTGGCGTTGAGGTGGACACATTTCAAATCACCTTTCTCCCTGCCGTAACATTCTTATGACCTTCTAACCTTATTTATGAAATCACGTTTCTCAATCTCCTGTACACTGGAGCTGCAATTCAGGTTTCCATCGCCCTGATGAATTAGATTAAATGCTGCAGAAGACACTAGCAAATTCCTCCCGCTTCCCCCAGGATATTTTACACCCCCTGCTTCAGGTGTAAACCATACCGTTTTCACAGGATCAACCTAAACGAGAATGAGACACAAATATCCAAATAACAGAATTCGTCCCTCCTCCACCATCCCTGTAGCCACTCGTGTCGCCCATTTCTCTCCCTTCACTCTTTTCCTTGCCTCGTTATCACGTGATACGTGTTACAAACCAAAGAAAGCGAATCTGTTTGTTCTTGTTCTAAGCTTTCAACCTCGCTCCCTGAATTTCTGCCTTAAACCCCCATCTCTTTTCCAACCCATGTCGGCGGTGCCTATGCCTAGACTTGACATTGCTCCCCGTCCTCCTTTAGGATTCCGAAAGTACGATGTGAGACTTCACAAACAAGAGCACCTGGAAGGCAACAGGGCCAGTTTTAGATTATCTCATTTTTTTTTCCAGAATGTTCTATCTGTTCCACAGTTATGGAGTCCCCAGGGACCAATTCTCTGCTCTTCTCCCCCACACCCCTTACCTTATGAGCAATGTGAGCAGAATTGTAGTCGAATAGCTTACCACCGATAAGTCTGTCCTGCAGCAGTATCCAGAACAATTCTAAAGAACTGTCATTGCTGGTTTCTCTTCCACATAACTCCAGTGACGGTCAAATGAAACAACGCGACACCCCCGTGTGGAAACCAAATCACAGAACAAGGCTCCATTTTGTGGTGGAGGCTGGTACAATTGCAACATTTAAGAAGCATTTGAATGGTTACGTGAATAGGAAGCATTTGGAGGGATGTGTGCTGGGTGCTGGCAGGTGGGACTAGATTGGGTTGGTATATCTGGTCGGCAGGGACGGCTTAGACCGAGGTGTCTGTTTCCATGGTGTACATTTCAATGATTCTATGACTAAAACCAATTTAAGGCATAGAGTCGCACAGCACAGAAGCAGACACTTGAGTCCAACCAATCCATTAAACCCATAATTCACACTAAATTGCTGCCACCTGCCTACTCCTGTTCAGAATCCGTCGAAACTTTGTTCATGTACCGATAAAAATGTCTTCTAAGCTTTGTATCTGTACCCATGCCCAAGATTTCCTGTGTAAGCTCATTGCAAACACGAACCATTTACAGATTAAGAAGAATACGTCTCAGTATTTTTAAAACTTAGCGCTACTCACTTTAAAAAACGCTTTTACTTCAAGTTTCCCACCATGAGGAACGCAGACCCGCCATTTATCTTATTTGTGCCGTCAAGATGATTAAAGTTATACAAGGTCACCCCTCCACCACCGAGGCTCAAGTGAAAACGATTCCAGGCTCTCGTTATTACTCAAACATGTCATTTCCAGCAACCTCTTGATAAATCTCTTCGGAACTCTCTCGACCTCAATCACATCTCCCAGGTGACGACGACCAGTACTTCACGCAGTTCTTTAGGAAGAAATATGCACCCGTACCCCTTATTACACTGTTCTGCAACACTGCCCGAAGCACTAATTATGGTTGTATAGGTCCTGCCCTCAGTTGTTCGACGAAAATGCAAAACAGTTCAATAATACAAATTAACATCCTGTCATTCAGCCTCTCGAGACTGCTCCACTAGGCATGATGTTCGCGCTGATAAGTTCATCTTTTTTTCTATCCTCACTTTCTTTCCTCTATGTCTACGTATGGCATCCAATCAATAACGGAGCGAGTTTCCAATTCAATCACTATCTGTGTCAGTGAAATCCATAAACTCACAATTCGATATTCGGTTCCAGAAATTGCCTCAGTCCATGGTAGGGTTAACCGAGCAGCAAGCGATGAAAAGAAAACTTGCAAGCGAGGCATCAACATCTCTGGGGCCAGGGAGGAAGGATGTTTGAGAGAGAAAGAGATTTAATTTTTCGATTCATCTTCAGAACATCTTCAATGTTTGCAAATGGAAAACGTTTCATTTTCGTTGGTGATAGTGTGTTGTCAGGAGGTAAAAATGTCGGGCGAATTTAGAAAATATGATTCACTGATCATGTCGAATACACTGCAAGATTTAGAGTTGTTCCGAAGCAGGGATTTCTTACTAATGAGCTTAGAGTAATAGATGGAAAATGTGCAGCACTCATTTGTGAATTTAGAGTTGGGAAAAGGCTGTGGAAATGTAGGAAAGATGAGAGAGTTGTACCAAATTGTGCCGGCGTTTTGACCGTCAGAGCGTCATTATTTTCGCTCTCCATCTGAGCGAGTTCTTCCCGTGTTTGAAATGATGATGGGTACATAGTGTTTCATTCAATGTGCCAGCTTTGCAACACAAGACAGTGCCAGTCACCCATGACCGGAACAATCAGTTCTCGGGATCAGTCATATTCCTGTTTTCAAATTCGCGAGTGAAGTCTTGGATAGCCCCATTAACTGGTCCATTTTAGACACTCGGTACTCCCCCTGCATGAAATTCACACCATGTTTAAACGGGAATTCTGTTTCTGCCTACCTCTCTTCGAGTATTTATCTCGGCACATCTGTGAATAGTCTTGCCTGGAAGATGGTCTCTCTGATATGTAGTTCTATCTTAGCACTGTAAGCACATAGTGTTTTGCTGGGTAAACCAGCATTCTCTTCGTATGGCTTCTGACCATTTATTTGTTCTCATTTCAACGTTGCGGCATGTATCTGAAAGGCGTTGTGAATCAGAGCCTCGGAGCCCTGCCCCCTCGAATGTTTCTGGCCTGTAGCACAGTGGGTAAACCGAAATAAAGACCAAAAACTTCTTTCAAAGGGTGGACCCTGAAATACCTTTACCTCCATCCTCACTCCACGGCCCCGACAAAGATTCCTTTTTTCAAGATGAGTGAGAACTCATCTTCTGTAGCAGGGCACAGATTCAGTATGGAATACTTGAGTTGGCTTCACCCCCAACCCGATTCAAGGCGCTGGCCCGAACCGTAAAGCAGGACCCCTAGGGGAAGAAGATGCCCAGTAACAATCAGACAAAGTGAGAAATCGTTACCCTTTGCAAGGGTACAATTCGCCAACTCTGTTGTGGCGCCATCTTTTAGTAGATGTTTAATTTCCAGGCAGTAAGTGAAACGTGGCAACATGATCTCGCACCAAATAAACGTGGATCAATCTGTCAGAGTAAGGGACCGTTGTCATGGACACAAGTCAAGGCTCCTATTGGCTATCTTACTTGTTTTAATGTGCTCACCATTCTGTCATTGGACAGTAAAGCCTTTGCTCAGGGTGATTTCGTTTTATATAACAACATGAGTGCATATGGTTTCGACACTCAGAAAGCAGCGATGGCTGTCTTGCCACTCCTAATTCTTTACTTCTTCTCTCCAGGTAAGATGCTAAACACTTTATAAAACTTTCCTCTTTAGTATGTTGGCAGTGTCGACGGTGCGTCTGAAGGAATCCAAGAAACACCGTGACAATCAACATTTGTCACTTTCCTTTGCTTTGATGCTGATTCGAATTCACTGCTCATTTGTTGCTCAGAGTGTAACCTGCAATGTTTCCTGCTCAGTGACACCCAAGGGAAAGTGGCACTACTTTAACGGTGCTACATGATGCTAATTTGTTTGCATTTATATAATACGAGATTCAGTTTCCGACAGTAAAACGGTAAACAAAATGTTCGTGCTTGCATTGGGAGACAGAAAGTAATTCAGTTTCAATTGGAACCGGTTCTATCGACATGCTGGCCCTTTCCTCGAGAGAATGAGTGATCGGAGGCCGAGTTAGAGCATGGGGGTCCTGTGTCGTACAGCAGTGGATATACTGCAGATACGAATGGTCATCAACGCAGGGGGTCACAGTGGTTAGCAATGCTACCTCACAGGACAAGGGACTGGTCTTGATTCCTCCCTCGGTGATGGATTGCCTGGATTTTTCGCATTCTCCCCCGTGTGTGCGTGAGTTTCCTCAGGTTTTCCGGTTTCCTCCGATAGTCTAAAAATTTGCAGACCATTTGGATTGGCCGAAAACGCAGGGTGACATTGAAAGGGTGGGATAATCTTCGGAGGGGCAGCGCAGATGTGATGGACCAAATGGGCTCCATTTACACTGTCGGCAATAAATAACAAACAAACCGTTACATAAAGTCAGCCAGTCTTGCATCATCTGCAGAGCCAGAAAGTAGAGTTAACTGTTAAGAACTGACGTATTGTCAAAGATCTGAAAACTTGCCCATTCTGTTGCAATGTAATCAAAAGTGACAAACACTCTTGTATTTCAGTCGACAAAAGGAGGTATATGAACTGTCCCAGACGTTTATCCTGATTCCAGGTCTGGGAGAGCCCATATATCCCCTTAAGACGATTTTCTTTTTGTTTTCCCAACAGTGTCTAAGCAAACCGAAGTCTTATGCTGACCTGAAGAGTTTCTCTGAAAGTACTTTCCAGACCCGTAAGTTTTCAGCTCTGGGCAGCCACAACACACTCCTTGTGTCCAATTGAGTTCCTGTGCAGGATAGACAAGAAACACATCAATTCAAATAGCCCTACACAATCTGCTCGTTCTGGTCTGAAGGTCCCACATTGAAAAACACCACAGGACATTGCGATTAGCTAGATGTTGATGGAGAGGTATGATATTAAATCTCTGCCCAATTCTGGACTCGTCATTCCGTCTGATTGTTCCAAGTTAATTCCCTGCAATTATATAGTCATAGAGATGTATAGCTGGAAACAGACCCGTCGGTTTAAACTGTCCACGCCAACCAAATATCCCAATCCAATCCCAGTCCCACCTGCCAGAACCCGTCCCATATCCCTCCAAACCTTTCTATTTAAATACCTAAACAAATGTCTCTTAAATGTTGCAATTGTACCAGCCTTCACTGCATCTTCCGGCAGCTCATTCCACACACGTAACCCCCCAGCACCCCCTCAGCCCCGCGTGAAAGAAATGCCCCTTAGGTCTATTTTATACCTTTCCCCTTTCGCTCTAAACATATGACATTTTGTTTTGGACTCCCCAATCCCAGGGAAAAGACTTTGGCTATTTACCCTATACATGCCCCTCATAATTTTGTAAACCTCTATGAAGTCAGCCTCCAACGCTCCAGGGAAAACAGCCACAGCCTCTCCTTGTAGGTCAGGTCCTCCAGCCCTGGCAATATCCTCGTAAATCTTTTCTGATGCATTTAAATTTTCACGAAATCTTTCCGGTAGGAAGGAGACCAGAATTGTACGCAATATTCCAAGACTGGCCTAACCAATGACCTGTAAAGCCGCAACATGACCTCCCAACCCCTGTACACAATACTCTAACCAATAAAGGAAAGCATACCAAACGCCTTCTTCACTATCCTATCTACCTGCGCCTCCACTTTCAAGGAGTTATGAACCTGCACTCTCAGATCTCTTTGTTCAGCAACACACCCTAGGACCTTACCATTACGTGTATAAGTCCTGCTAAGATTTGCTTTCCCAAAATGCAGCACCTCGCATTTATCTGATTCAAACTGCATCTGCCATCTCTGAGCGCATTAGCTCATCTGGTCCAGATCCTTTTGTAATCTGAGGGAACCCTCATCGCTGTCCATTACACCTCCAATTTTGGTGTCATCTGCAAACTTATTAACTGTGCCTCTCTATCTCTGAAAGTTCCTTTACAGTTTTGAAAGTTCCTTTACAGTTAACTCGAGAGGAAGAGGTGGGGGGGGGGGGGGGGGGTGGAAGAGAGAGAAATCGACTGAAAAATAATTCTGAAATCTTTATGAAATACCTTAGTGTCTAGAACTTTCCCTCCCAATTCTAATTCACTGTCGATCAGCCCATATCGGGTTAAATTAATTAACCAATGACGGCCAACGAAATTCGGCGCAAGTCCTGATGGAATCTTGTTCAGAAATCTTTGTAAAATGGTTTGATTTATCTATCCAGGAATGAACATCTTCTGAAGATGTACAGCTGACTTGAAACTTTTACCCTGCCTTTTCTGACTGCACAGATGCATTAAAAGCTGTTGAGTGTCTCACGCAATATCACGGTCTCGTCTCCACGTATTCTGAAATTGCACACATTCCCCCAAACATAGAATGTCAGAAGCATATTTGGTGCAGTGTAGTCTGCATCTCTTTTATTTAATCCACACCCCGCACCCAGTCCTCACCTCAAGTATGAGAATTAGTGTATTAATTGTTTGTGGGAACATTCATTATTAAATCAGAATCTCTCCAATTTCTCTGCAAACTAGTTTTGTCGAAAATGACCTGTTTCCAGTGTGTGCAAATCTCCACTAACCTCCAGATGCACTGGAAGACTGGTATGGACATGGAAACACTGCAACAGGAAGTCTGCGCTTCGCTCTCTAATGAATTGAATTTCATGGTGAGTTCCAGTGGGATTGAGATGGAAGGTGCTGGGGAAAAAAAAGTCATCGAGAGAATCTTGAGCAGACTTGGTCCCCCTTATTTAAGGAAATACACCATTTCATTAGAGGACTTTCAGAGAAGGTCTACCGGGGTGATCATTGGGTATGGAGGGATTGCTTTATGAGCTAAAGCTAAACAGGGTGGGACGTGAGAAGTTGGGAACACAAACCAGAGCGGACTTATTCAGTGTATGGTAGTACTTGGGATGTGCTGTTGAACAGAGAGACCAAGGGGTGGAATGATGCAGATAGTTGTAGTGATATCACTGGTAGACAGGTTTATGAAATTGGTTTTGCTGCATCGATCAGAACATTCCGTCCAGGACATGAGATGTCATGTTAGACCTGTATAAGAATTTGGTGTGGCCACTTTTCGAAAACTAGACAATTCTCGTCAGTCTGCTGCAGGAATGATAATATTACTTTTTGAAGTGCGTAAGAAAAGATTTACAAGGATGTGACCGAGATTTCAGGGTTTGAGTTATAACGAAAAGCTGGTTATGCTCGGATATTGTTTCCCCCGGAGTGCAGGAGGATGAGTGTGTACCATGTAGAGATATAGCAAATCATAAGGAGCATAGATGAGCTGAATCACTGAGGTCTTCTCTGCCGATGGGGTGGACCAAATCTAGAGAGCGTCATTTTAAGTTTAGAGGCAAAAGATTTAAATTAGAAGAGTGTGGTAGTATTTTCATGTCATGCAAAGGGTGGTGCGTGCATGTTGCGAGCTGACAAAGGAAGTGGAGGAGACTGGTACAACCCTAACATTCAAAAGTTATCTGCATGTAATCAGCTAAACAGTTTTCCCTCTTTCCAAATCTTGGTTCTGACAGTGCGTGGATTTTATTAAAGACCACATGGAGATGGTCATTCTATCCGTGAAGATTCCGGGCATTCACGATATGTGTGGGGTGAGTATCACAGACATGGCATTCACCACACTCTTCAACTCTGACGAACATCAACTGCAGACATGACTTTCTCCTAAATCACCACGTTGTGTACATCAGAGGGAGAGAGAAGGAAGGTGATATTGCAATTCAATTGAGGGAAAGTACAGAGCCATTGACCAAGTTGCGCCTCCTGATCTCTGCTTCTTCATGTTCAAATAGCAGACAGTTTCAAGGAACTTTCTCCAATAAACTTCGTGATCAGTCACATGGAGTGCTCTCGAGAATACAGTCATTCCATTACAGTTTGCTACTGGGGTCGAGCCCCTGAATTTGGACCCAGTCCATTCTGTGAGAGATTACCCCCAACAACCACACACACACATTCTGTCTCACACACTCTCTCACAGACGCATTCACTCACAACCACTCTATTAAACTCACACTCACACATTTAGACTCACAGACATACACATGCACAGCTCATTCGCAAACACTCACATGCAATCTCACTCTTCAACACACTGTGAATCATACACATACAACAGTTTCACACACACAGTCACTCACAAACGTATTCACACCATCAAGGCGCACACACATGGCACACTCAGAGAGACACACCTGCATAATACACTCACTCACACTAACACAGACACACACGAACACCGATACACACTCACAAACACACACACGAACAGTAAAAAGGGGTTTGAACATTTGGAAAAGACGAGCACAAACCGCTGTAGATGTTCCCTAAATTGTCATATTGAAATATGAGAGGATTTGCCTCGTTAAGGGATTGACGAGGATTGTCGTGCAAGTTAACTTTACACGAGTCAACTATTAGCGAGAGCAAAGAAAAATAACTTTTTAAAAAACCTCTGCATGCAGAGGAACAAATACACTTGGCAAAAATGCCTTGCGTAAGGGCAGTGAGCATAATTCACCCATTCTTCTTTTACCATTCTTGTCATGCTATCAAGGACATAGACTGGGAAGACTTGACTTGTTTTTGTTTCATTCCTTTGTCGTGGACATACTTTTGTTATGTTTTCCCTTAGCCTGAATGTTTACAAAGTTCAAACATAGACTGCAAAGTGTTGCAATGTTCAGCACAATATTCATTTTAGAAAAGCACTCCAGTATTCACAGGAAACGTGAAATTTGTTAATTTTCCATGACAAGACCTCAGTGCAGACACGTGCAACTCGGCAGCAAAACATCCTGTTGAATGGCGGGAGAGGTTCGAACAGCTGAATGGTTTCTCTTGTTCTTGTGTTTTGCTTACAGAGGTAAAGAGTTAGTGTTATTCCAAGTGAGAGGGTAATCTTCAAAGTCCAATCGGTAGTTTTTCATATCCAATTGATGTGAAATTGATTGAGGTGTATTCATTAATAAGAACACCCGATCGAAGGACAAAATCATTATTACATAAGGACATTGCAGAAGGGAGAAATTTGTACAGCGATGGAGCCGTGGTTTCCAAAAGAGCAATAAGGAGGATAACGTTCGACAAAGACGTGAAAGCTCAGTTCGGGCGCTTGGGAGGTAAAGCTAGCCAGGAAATCCCGAAAGAGAGAGCTAAGACGAAGGAAGAGAGACATGAGAAGTCGTTGGAGGATTGGATAAAAAAGAAAAACCGTCAGGCTTTCCATAGGTATATTAGAGATGTAACAATGACAAGAGCAAGATGAGGGCCAATCGCGGAAAGTAGTAGGAAGTTATGCATTGAGTCAAACGAAATAGGCGAAGTCCACAATGAATATATTTTGTCAGTATTCACACTGGAAAAATGTTGTCGAGTGGATATAGGCGAATAGACTAGATGGGATAGAGAATCAGGAGAAGGGGTGTTAGCAATTCTGGATAATGTAAAAACAAATAAATCCCCACGCCGATTGGGATTTATCCCAGGATTCTCTGAAAAGCCAGGGAGGTGGTTGCAGAGGCTTTGGTCTTTATGTCCTTTTTGTCGACAGGAATTGTGCCAGAAGTTTACACAATTATGAGGGGCATGGATAGGATAAATAGACAAAGTCTTTTTTCCTGGAGTGGGGGAGTACAGAACTGAAGGGCAAAGGTTTGGGGTGAGAGGGGCAAGATATAAAAGAGACCTAAGAGGCAACTCTGTCACGCAGAGGGTGAAATGTGAATGAAATAAGGTGCAATAGGAAGTGGTCGAGGCTGGTACAATTGCAGAATTTAAGAGGCATCTGGATAGGTATATGAATGAGAACGGTTTGGAGGGATAAATGCTGATGGAACTAGATTGAGTTGAGAAACCTGGTCAGCATGGACGGGTTTGATGGAAGGGTCTGTTTCTATGTTGTATATCTTCATGACTCTGTGACTCAAGGGAGGATACCAAGTGTTATCCCCTTTTTCAAGAAGGGGAGTAGAGACAATCCTGGTCATTCCAGACAGGTGATCTTGAATTCGGTTGTGAGTAAAGTATTGGAACACGTTATTAGATGGGATTTATAATCAACTAGAATGGAGCAAGTTGATGACCGATAGGCAAAACGGTTTTGTGAAGGGTAGATCGTATCTCACAAAACTTACAGCGTCATTTTGGAAAATGTCCAAAGAGGTCGATGAGGGTAAAACTATTGATATGTTTATATGGATTTCAGTGAAGCCCATGATAAGGATTTCCATGGTAGGCTATTGCACCAAATGCAAAGGCTCGCGATTGAGAGTTATTTGGCGGTTTGGAACAGAAATTAGTTAACTGAAAGAAGACATAAAATTGTGGTTAATATTAAATGGTCATTCTGGAGTTCAGTTCCTAGTGTTGCACCGCACTGATCTGTTATTGCGCCACTGCAGTTTGTCATTTTTTGATATATGCTCTGAATGAGCACGTAGAAGGATATATTATTAAATTTGTGGATGACACGAGGTTGGTAGAGTTGTGGCTCCGGATGAACGATGTTGTATAGAACATAGAACATAGAACATAGAACTTCTAACCTAGATTAAGCACCCATCCATGTACCTATCCAAATGCCGCTTAAAGGTCGCCAATGATTCTGACATGTTACAGAGGGACAGAGATAAGCTGCACAGCTGGGCTGAGAGTTGCCAAATAGAGTTTAATTTAGAAAAAAAATGAGCTGACTGACTTTGGAAGAAGTAACAGGAATGCAAATTACTGAATAAATAGTGGTGTCAATGAACAGAGAGATCTCGATATCTATGATCATAAAGCCCTGTAAGGTGCCACCCAGTTTGAGATGGTTGTTAAGAACATATGCAGTGTATTTGCTTTTATGATTAGAGGAATTGAGTTTCGGAGTCATGAGGTGATGCTGCAAGTTTACAGAAATGTGGTACAGCTGCACTTGCAGTATTGCATACTCTTCTGGTCACCGCATTATAGAATGGATGTGGAAACTTTGGAAAGGTTCATAGGAGATTTTCGAGGAGGAAGTGAGGACTGCCGATGCTGGAGATCAGAGCTGAAAATGTGTTGCTGGAAAAGCGCAGCAGGTCAGGCAGCATCCAAGGAACAGGAGAATCGACGTTTCGGGCATAAGCCCTTCCTCAGGATTCCTGAGGAAGCGCTTATGCCAGAAACGTCGATTCTCCTGTTCCTTGGATGCTGCCTGACCTGCTGCGCTTTTACAGCTACACATTTTCAGCTTCATAGGAGATTTACCAGTATGTTGCATATGTGGAGGTAAGGACTTACGAGAAACGCTGATGGACTTGAGGCAGTTTTCGTTCGGTTGAAGAAGATTGAGAGGAGACTTAATTGGGACCTATAAAATGATCAGACGTTTAGATCGGTTGGACATTGAGATCCGTTTTACCTCGAATGAAGATGGCTAGATTGAGGGAGTATAACTTTAAATTGAGACTTAATGATATTGGATAGATGTCCTAGGTCGTTTCTTTTCTCATAGAGTAGTACAGACGGGGAATGGTGTGCATGCACCAGGAGGAGACTGGCCAAATTTAAGAGGACTTAAATCGTCATTGGATACACATGGATGAAAATTAGTACATTTTAAATGGACTTCAGGTTGGTTTCACAGGTCGGCGCAGCATCGAGTGTCGAAGGGCCTGTACTGTGCTATAATGGTCTAAGTTCTATGTTGTACATTCTAGCATAAGAAACATAAGGAGCAGGGGTATGACATCTGACCCCTCGAGCCTGCTTCCCCATTCAATATGATCATGGCTGATCTTTTCGAGGTTCAACTCAACTTCCCCATCCACTCGTAAAAATCCTGCACTTGTCAAGTACAAATCTATCTTTGCCTTTACAACATGCAACGTAATAGACTCAACTGCGTCAGGTGGCAGAGAAAATTACAGATTCACACCCCTTTGGGTACTGAATAATTTCTTCAACTGAGTCTTATATCTGCTTGCCCTTATTTTGAAGGTATGTCACCTCGTTTCAATTTGACCGAAGCGTGGACAAAAACGTCTCTGCTTCTATCTTAACTGTTCTCTTCACAAGTTTACGTATGGTTGTCAGACCTCCTCCATTTTTCTAAATTACAATTAGTATCGGCTCAGCTACAAAATCCGTCCTCACAAGGCAACCCTCTTCACACTTGAATCAATTTTGGGAACCTCCTCTGCATCCCGTACAGTGCCAGTACATTATTTCCCAAGTACGAAGATGAAACGTTTTCATAATATTCCAGGTGTGACCTGATGTGCACGTGATACAGCAGTCACATAACCTCAGAGCTTTGAAAATCCATCCCTATAACAATTAAGGACAATATTCCATTTTCTTTCCTAATGACGTGCTGCAACTGCAAATCATGGACAAGGACATACGGGGCCCTCTTCACCACATTTAAATAATAGACATTATTTCTGTTATTTTTGTCAAAATGGATGACTTTACATTTAACAGCATAGTACTGCACTTGCCACACCCTTGTCCACTCACTTAACGTCTCTCTATCCTTCTTCTGATTTTGCTGTACCACTCATCATCGTGTCATTTGCGAACATTGACACACTACACTTGACCAGCAATTCGAAGTTATCAATATCAATTGGAAACGATTGCGATTCCAGTACTCATCCCAGAGACATACCAGTAGACATTGATTGCCAAAACCAAAACAAAACGATTTTCCCACACTTATTGTTTTCTATGCATGAGCCAATCGTCTACACATGCTAATCCATTACAAATAATGCCGTGCACCTTTACCTGTTGCAGCAGCCTTTGTATATCTTCTTGATCAAGGTCACCTGGAGATTCACATGCACCACATACGACTGTTAACCATTGCCTACTGTGCCCGTAATGAACTGTAAGAATTCCAGCTCGGACAATATGTCGTGTGAATATGTTCAAACAATATGTCAATCAGGAATGGGAGCAAAAGGATAACGCGCCATTTATAAAAACTGAGACCTCTGTGGTCACTATTGAGAGTTCTGAACTTAACATTACTAGAATTGAATAAGGCAATGAGGATGTTCTTGAAAACTGGGCTAAATGATTGATTTATCTTCCAGAGGAAAATGAACACGAGCAGAAATCTTGCAACAATCCCTTGGAGAGATATATGGGATTAAGTAGGGAACTGAGCATGCACCATATGGAAATAGGAAATGCTGTTCTCTTGAAGCAACACGCTTTTCGTCCCAAAACACTAAAATACAGAATGCTTCAAAAAGAGATTGCAAGCATGTTCAATGAAAGTTCAAACGTTGAGAACAGCGACTCCAGTCCACTGCTGCCCCCTATCCCTGGAAAGGCGCGTGATATTTGCTCTTTGTGGTTGACCAGAGTGTTGTGCTCACATTAATGTCACTTTTGTGAATTTGTTCACAGATACTGCATTATTGTGCTTGGGTTGAATACGCAGGTATAATTGAAAATATCAACGAAAATTTTGATTTTCCTCCTGAGTTTCGTTCATCGAAGATGTACCCAGTGTGAAGTAAGTCTACACGAATTCACTGCTCATCATTTGAACAATATGTAATATTCACGGACCGCAGCCTGACACCAAACCTTTGCTCTTTCGCAATCAATATAACATCGGACTTTAAAATAAAGTGATATGGGATAAGTACCAGCAAATTGAATTGCTTCCATTTGTTAAATGATTCGAAAATGGACGAGATGGGTCAAAGAGGCCGTTCCTGTGCTGCATACCTCCAGGACATTGTGAACAAGGTTCCATTCATTGAACCTCTTCTTTCAGTATTAGCAGCCACGAATACAGACATCCATCAACCTCTGTCTCTTATTATCCCACCCTGCCAAGTTGCGCATCATCCTGAACCCCAGAAAAGCACCATTCCCTTTCCTGCTCTTCACACTCGAACTTGTGAAGGCCAGGATCAGAATGACAGTTTGTCTGCCCCGAACTCGCGCGCCTCCTTCTACTCCCTTCCAGTGCCATTGCATTGACCTCCACAGTCCCTCTCGGGGAAACTGTACATCATCTCTACATAGTGATGGTGATTCTGGCGTCTTACCACAAATGTAAGAAGTTGCTCAAAGCTAAATCCGTAACCAACTGTGGAAGCAGTGTCCGATGACGTTGACACCACAGACGCGTGTGAGTGGGTGATTAATTTCAAGCCCACAGCTCACGCGACCTTTCCAGCTCGTTGCATCATTTAAAGTGCGTATTGCACGGAAATCATGAAACCTCTCAGCCTCGTCTTGCAAACTTTACATTTTTGTTTAACATCACAACATTTTACGAAGCTTTATGGCTCTCAAATCAGTTCTGCATTTTTTTCACAACTGTCTGTATTGTGACCATTCCTTCCCCTGTCAAAAAGCTTGTTTTTGCGAGGGGCATGGCTGGATATAGAAGCATCCTGCAAAATTGAAATTTTTTTCTTCTGCAATGTATCATAATAGCCGTGACCCAAAATAAAAAGCGATAATATGTTTGCTTCGAACTCTCATTGAGGGTCACCACCAATTGTTGTGGGAAAAAGTTGTGGCAAAACAAGCTAAGCCAGTGGCATTACTGAAGGTAGTTAAGAAAATCTGAATGAAAGCCGAGTAGCGGCAGGCAAGTGCACAGTCTAGGCGGAGAGTGGGCATGGATTTCGGAGCTAATCTCTGTGAATTATTCGCTTGTGTAAAGTTTACGACGAACAAACGGGGGAGAAGATCAAGAAGTTATAATTATGAGAGATACAGGACCAGTCAGTGATTGATGAGCGAATTTGCACTCTTTCTGATTTGTTACCCGAGAGTGTGGTAATGTGTTGGAAACATGGGCAGAAATTTATCGTTCCCGATGTAAGATCAGGTTGGACTTCCAACTAAATACTGGGGAAATTAAGTGGGAGTGATTGACAGTGTCAGGTCCAGGAATTCAATTTGTTCTTGGTAATGAATTACAAATGTTCAAGATGGGAGTGACTCCTCTTGTTTAGGAGAAGCCCAAGGAAAACTAAGAAACTGAGGAGTTAAAACATGAATATTCAGGTATTTTCTCAGACTGTACAGTACAAACTGATCGACCTTTCCATCAGTAGTCAAAGCACGAGCAAAAACTAAAAAGAGAGATGAAGGATTTGAGTTTCAGAGCGCGGAAACCCTGTTTGATGCAATAGTGAGGAACAAACCTGAAATGATCAGACAGAAGTGTTTAGGTTCTGAAAAGTTGAGAGACCTGCAAAAGCAAAACAAGTCAATAAAAGATACATATTACAGGCATATTCTGTATAGGAGGCAAAGGATATTCCTGAAGGTAATTATCAAAAAGATAAGAGTCTAAGACCGAAAAGGAGACCACGGCAGTTTAATGCAGAGGAGAAATGGGCCGAAGTGCACTAGATTGTGTTGCCAGTAGCATTTGGACAGGAGTTTTTATGGGTAGTACATGACCTACCTTTAGGAAGTCACCAAAGGTTAGAAAAGACTCAGGCTCAGGTACAAAAGCATTTTCATTGGGCTAGAAAGCACAAGGATATGATTACTCATTAGAACACATGTCATACATGGCAAATGGTCGGTAAGCCAGAGGCAGTATTAAAACCAGCACCGGTGTTCAAATTCCAGCATCTGAAGAACGTTTCACTCGAATTATCTTACCTGAGTATGTCCTCTCGCGGGAGCAGAAAGTGGGAACAAGTACGTGGTAACCATAATGGAGGCAATTCCATTACAGAGTATTAAGGCAAAAAAAAAGTTGATAATGGAGTTAGTAGCTTGATTCATACGGTGTTGGCTACCCAGAGAGATTCAGTCGGATCAAGGGTCTAGCTATACTGCGAGGCTGTTTAAGGAGCACTTGGATAATGGTGGTACACATCACTTTAAATCAAGTGCATATCACCCTGAATCCAAGAAAGCGTTAGAAAGATGGCATCAGAGCTTGAATACCATGTTGCAAACAAACTGTCACGTTTACCTAAATAATTGGGATAAATGCATCTCATTCGAATTGTTTGCGATTCGACTTCCCCAAACGAATCTATTCAGTTTACAACCTTCCAGTTAATATTCGGTTATGAAGTGAAAGGCCCTTGGGAATTAATTAAAGAGAAATTGACAGGGCAAAAGTCAAAAATCGCACATTTAGATTATATATCGGAGGTGAAGGAGAGATTAACTCGAGTTAGTGAGTTAACTGAACAGCACCTGAAGAGGCCACAACCAACAATAAAGCAAGTGACTGATGAAATTCTTGAGGCTCTGACGTTTTCCTGTGGGGCGGTGGGATGACGTATTATTGTTAATAACAGTCATAGGAAATAACTCCGATGGCAGTTTAGTGGTGCCTATCAAATTGAGAAGAAAATGACTTACGTGAACTATTTAGTAAAGATGCCAGATGATTAAAAAACCTGTTCTGTTTATGTCACGAGAACATGTTACACCCATTCCACAAGAGACAGAACAAACTGGAGAAACACGTGTTATATACTGCCGCATAGAGTGAGAAATCAAATTCAGGTATTGTGGATTTTAATGTGCCTCAAAACAAATTAAGAAATGAATAAGTCCTTGAGGAGTGATGTAGGTTATTACAACAGTAAAAAATACAATGAAATGGGGATGACTAAAAATATTGCATAGAAAATGCTGTTCCGATAAAGGAACACGACTACCAGGTAACCCCTTGAAAGTCAGACAGGTCCCGAATGAGGTGGAGGCCATGCCCAACGAGGACATTATTGAACCAAGGCAAGCGGGTGGAGTTCACCAGTCGTCCTAGTTCCCAAACTGGATGTGTCTCAACGACATTTCGTGGATTATTGGAAAGTCAATACTGTAACAGAATTGCACACATATCCAATACTGAGATTGAAGAACTCTATGGAGAAAATTGTAAAAGCTCTTCGCATCACCATGTTAGACTTCCTGCGTGGTTATTGACAGGTACCTTTATCAGCGAGAGCGTAATATATTTCTGTGCTTTTAAAACCCAAATGGTTATTCTAAATCAAAATGATGCCGTTTGAAATGAAGAAGGCAACTGCCAGACTCCAAAGACTCATGAACAGCGTTGTGGCTCTGTTACCACACTGTGCAGTGTGTTTGGCTGATGTAGTGATCTTTTGAAAGTCCTGGAAAGATCACATGGTACAGTTGTCAGAATTCCTTGAATAACTAAGAGTGGCAAAACGCGTAATAAACTTTAAAAAAAATTCGCGAAAGGTAAGGAATAGTGTCATGTTCTTGGGACATAACATCGGTAATGGAAGGTTGACCCCACGGAAAGCAAAGACCAATATCATCGACGAATTTCTTCGACCAATCTCGAGGAAAGAGGTGCTTCGATGTTTTCGACTAAGCAGATTCTATCAGATGTTTATCAGTGTAGTAGCAACATTAATAGATTTGATGAAGAAGAACGGAAAATGTTGGTGTACTTAACAATGCTCGGAGTCAACAATGATGTTGCAGCTGTACAGGACTTTGGTTAGGCCACATTTGGAGTACTGTGTGCAGTTCTGGTCGCCGCACTTCAGGAAAGATGTGGAAGCTTTGGAGAGGGTGCAGAGAAGATTTACCAGGATGTTGCCTGGAATGGAGAGTAGGTCGTACGAGGATAGGTTGAGAGTTCTCGGCCTTTTCTCGTTGGAACGGCGAAGGATGAGGGGTGACTTGATAGAGGTTTATAAGATGATCAGAGGAATAGATAGAGTAGACAGTCAGAAACTTTTTCCCCGGGTACAACAGAGTGTTACAAGGGGACATAAATTTAAGGTGAAGGGTGGAAGGTATAGGGGAGATGTCAGGGGTGGGTTCTTTACCCAGAGAGTGGTGGGGGCATGGAATGCGCTGCCCGTGGGAGTGGTAGAGTCAGATTCATTGGCGACATTTAAGCGGCATTTGGATAGGTGCATGGATGGGTGCTTAATCTAGGATAGAAGTTCGGCACAACATCGTGGGCCGAAGGGCCTGTTCTGTGCTGTATTGTTCTATGTTCTATGTTCTATGTTCTATGAGTCATTTGCACATATCAAAGCAAAAGTACCCATTGCAACAGTTTTAGCTACACAAAACGTTTGGAACAGTTCAATTTTGTAATCGATGCTCGTCTCATAGGAGGTGGAGCTATATTACTGCAGGAAGTTTCTCATGGAATTGAACTGTCAGTTTGCTACTTATCAAAGAAACTCAACATCCAACAGAGAAAATACTCAACGATCGAAAAACAATGACTGAGATTGGTACTGGCCTTGAAACATTTAGTGTGCATGTTCTGAAAAATGTGTCAGAGAAGGTTCTGTTCATGGATCACAATACACTGATATTATGGGAACGCTTTCAAGAACCGTTTAAATGTTTCATTGTAGTCTTATGTTACTTTAGATGAGATAGGTTTCTGTCCAATATGTGTGTGTGCATATATGTGTATATATGTAAAGATGGTGAATGTACATTATCTTATATGGATGTCATATGTGCATGTGGTTAAGGAATAGAAAAAACGAAAACCTCTTTTCATCATGATGGTTCAGTTTTTTCTTAAGGGGGGAGTTGTTCTGTAGGTGTCGATGTGTACTCTACTTTTAAGGGAAACTTCAGGCTGGTACAGAGTATGCTTATATGGAAAATAAAGAGTATGAAAGCATGGGAAGGTTTAAAGCATGAAGGACACGGGCGATCTGTTGCAAGGAGTCTGTGGAATGCGACACTATTCAAAAGGTCACTGTGGCAGGACAGGATAAGAATAGTGTCATGTTCTTACACCAATTAGCAGAGTAAGGCTGAGACTGAAATGTCACAACGGCACGATGAAATAACACAGTAAAGTCAGCCTGGTCTGCTGAATATCATCGTGGCAGGATTGGAACAGATTGTAATAATAAATCTTTGGGGCACTAAATAAATGTATAAGTCATAGTTTGTAGAGCCTGCCTGAGACATTTGACAGCAAAATATGTAATCATGGCATTAGAAAAAAACATTCAGCGTTGTCTGGGATGAAAGACCATTATTGCAGAGTTATCACGAAATATCTAATCGTGACAGTAGAATAATATTAAATAGAATGTAGGAGAAGTCATAGTGGCATAACTAAAGAAGTAACAGAAACTTACATTACTGGTTTATTGTGTTGCTGGAGAGAGGTAATTTTGATTAACATAGTTGGACATGCTGACAAGCTAACAAAAACATGGTAAAACAGATATCAACAGACCCTGAGGTTCATGAATCTGCTTTCTGTGTGTCACGGTTCTTTGTTTGTGAAGAAAAGACTTTACAAAGTCGACGCACCGCCCAGTGATTCCATACATTTTCTCCACGACATTTTGGGCGCTGATAGCGGGGTCGTGCAGAAACCCACCTGGAAAGAGGGCGGCAATAACGGGGCAGTTTTCGTCCAGTGGGGGCACTCCAGAGATTGAGAATAAGGATACCCAACAAAAAGGGGTTTGCATTTTTGCTGTGAATTCGGAATATATTCTGCTGGATTGGAGTTGCCCTTGGGAACTCGGAGATGAGGGAACCTACTGGAGGTTCTCTCCAATCAAAGATTCAAAGGCCAGGGGTAAATTGCGGCTGTTGGAGACCTGGAAAATTTGTCAAGAAATCTGCGCAGTGGCGTAGGGAATGAGTACGAATAGAACGTAGCAATTTCCTGAGCAAAAATTTCACGTGGTGCAGTAAAAATTCCACGTGGTGATAATGACATTCCACGTGTGAATATGAGACCCTATAGATACCACCTCATGGGTAACGATGGTCTGAATAGATAGGGAAAAATATATAAGGGGGAATAGATTTACTAAAAGCGCTAATTGTCGTATTTAGAAAGACAGCAGATTGCTAATGGATGAATAAACATAAAATTGCCGAGAACAGTCATGTATGAAAGTGTAACTAGACTGTAGACTGTTTTAGACAAGGCCTGTGTGATAATTAGACTCTAATTTTGGAAATGATCGAAGGGTCTACTTCAGCAATGCTCTGACTGAGAGAGAGAGAGAGATTTAATACTGAGCTCCTGAATATGTCCAGTAAGGTTCTAATTGTGAGTTTCTGTGTGGCAGATACAGAGGCTCTACATCACAAAAATTTTAAACTGCTTTTTATGCGTAAGTGTTTGTTGGTAGTGAAATGCTTGTGTTTTGATTCCCTGGAGCTCGAGATCCAGGTGTATTTTGATCTTATTTTGCACTATTAGAATTGAAGAGTTTTTTGAGAGTTAAATTTTTCAAGAAACTATTAGTGGTTAGTACATTTCGCAGATGCAGTGTGAGGCTGGGTTAGGCTGGACGAAGTAGAATAGGTTGTTGTATTATCTAGCTGCAATTGAGGACGTGTAGGCATTGATAGATTAGTAAGGGACAATTGACAGTTGTAGAGTTAGGGATCGGTTATATTGTTGATGAAGACCTCAATGGCATGTGGATCGGATTTGGGAGAGCAGAGGTAATACATCAGCTGGACTGAAATATATAACAGAATGAATAAACGGACTGCAGTTGAGATACTGAGTAAGAAATTTCCAGTGGCAAGAAAAGATATTGTGAACATTTCTGAAAAATGGGAAAAAAAGATCGAAGTATTTATTGACTAAATGACCAGAAGAAGGTACCGTTGATATACACATGTGCAATGACATTGAAGGACTATACGCCAAATGATAAATCTAAAACTCGGAGCTAAAAGTGGGATCAGGAGCTAGAAATACTGAAACCGTTTACGAAAGAGGGTGATGAGCAGAAGATAGCTTAGTAGGAACCTGTGATGACAAGGAAATCTGCAAATGAACAGCTGAGCATTTTCTGGAAACAGAAAAGCAGGAATAAGCTCCCACTACCTGCGGGGGAGGATTCGGAGGAGTCAAATAGACCTCCTTCCGACTCGAATGAAGAGGCATTGAAGCATCGTCCAGTAATAAAGGGAACAGCAAAAGTAGAGGGACAGTTAGAATGGGTCAGAAGTGCGGAAGACACAAATGAACCGAGGGAAAGAAGAGAAAGAGGGAAAAGGGACAGTCAGGAGCAACTTGAAGCTGTACAACGAGAGGAAGGAAAGCTGAAACATGAGACTAATGTGTGGCCAAGTGAACTGTCGTGGAAATTAAATCGACTTTGTTTTAGCAAGAGCAAACAACGGAGCTTTATTTAAATTCTGCAGAATTGACCCCATACCTTCAGCTGGATTCCTCAACATAAAGGGTTAGCATAGCATTGTTCCGATACTTGCTATATACTTATCACGCTCTCAAGAACAGAGACTGGGAAAACTCAAGTTGCTTTTCTCACATTTCTTGGTCTTGGATATAACAGTTCTTCAGCTTTCGCTGAGTTCAACTATTGCAAGATCGAGTTGAATGTTTGCAAATTCAAACAGGGATAAATTGGCTGCAAACCTTATCAAAGTATTGTTTACAAAGCTCAGCAAAGCATTAAATTTTAAAAATACATTCTCTTTCAAATTTCACAGTAAATGCAAAATTCCTTATAAATCTAAAATTACTTAATTTTCCATTACATTGTCCCCCTTTTTGTCATTTTATGACAAGGATGACAACTAAATAAAAGATCCAGATTTAAATAAAATACAGGGACAGATAATTAAAAATCGGCGATCTAAACAGCTGGCTGTGTTGTAAGGTGCATTTGAAACGATCCCAGCCACCTCTTCGCCTTCCAGGTTTTCCTCCTGATATCTTTACCACTACCCAGTCTCCAGGTTCGAGATCATGCAGCTTCTCTCCTGCTAGTTGGGGTGGTGCTGCTTACCCTTGATTCTGTATTTGAGCTAAAAGGGTAGAGCGTTTTATATAGTAACACAACATCTCATCCTCACAGTGATCTGTTATCTGTCTTACCTCAGGTCTTGGGCCAATTCCTGTATTAAGTTGTCTACCAAACAAAATCGCAAAGGCCCTAAGATTAGATCTTCCTCTCCTCCTAGATCTCATATAAATTAGTACAATCGGCAGTGCCTTTGTCCATGTCACCCCCAGTTTCTCATAACATTTTTTCAATGTACTTTATAGAGTAGCATTTGCTCTTTCCACTGCCCCACCGATTGCTCAGTGATAGTTACAGTGTCGTCTTATGTTATTTCCAAATAATCACTGATCTGCTGTAAGGCATTATTGACAAATGTTGTCCTATTGTCACGACGAAACCTTTCAGGGATGCCCCATGTCGGAATAATCCCAGTTAGTAAAGCTTTGGCTACTGCACTGGCATCCTGTTTAGATGTGGGAAACGCTTCCTCCCATTTAGAAAATATATCAACTGTTACCAGACAGCTCCTTTTCCCTTCGCTGGACGTTAGTACAATAAAATCCATCTGTAAATGGTCAAAGGATTTTTGGGGTTGGGGGTGTGCTGCCTGAGTCATCTGTATTCTCCTCCCCACATTATTCTTGGCGCAGATAACACAACGTTGGCAATATTTCTGGGAGGAATCAGTAAATCCCTTCGAGTACCAGTGTGCGGAAAGACTGTTGTACATTCGCCCTTTTGGCACATAGTCCTTACCGTGAGTCAGCTTGGCGTAGAATGGAAGTAATTATTGTGGTAGACAGGGTTTACCATTGGGACCACACCATACTCCTTCCCTCACACTGCATCCTGTTTTCTTCCACATACGCTTTTCTTCCGGTGTGGCCTGTGACTGTAAGTCATCTAAGTCTACTGTTGGGGTAAAAATGTTTGTCATACACATGTCAATCTGCTCACTTTGCGTCTGCTGAGCTGCCGTTCTTGCTGCTCAGTCTGCCCTTGCATTGCCTTAGGAAATAAAATCATTGTGTTTTGTGTGGGCTTCACATTTACAAACAGCGATTGACTTCGGCAATTGGACCGCTTCCAGGAGGTCAGAAATCAGGCCATGGTGTGTGATGGGCTTTCTGGTGGAAGTCAAGAACCCCAATGTTTCCACAGGATTCCAAAATAATGTACAATTCCGAATGCGTATCTGCTATTGGTGTATCTATTCATTGTCTTTCCCTCAGCCAATTTACATGTCTCAGTCAAGGCAATCAGCTCCGAAGAGAAGGGGGAGATCTCGCTTTGACTGTCTCTTAGCTAGTTGCTCCAGCGTAGCCAACACAATTCTGGCCTGTCCCCTTTGCTCCTGAATACTGTCCCATCCAAAAACAAATATCCATATCTGGATTCTGACGTGGTGAATCTGCAAATCTGGTCGAGGGCTGAAAATGTCAATAATTATAGCGATACAATCATATGGGTCATCTGTGAGGATAAGGCTCGCACTGCTAAGGACGTTATATCGCTTTATTGTAATGTTAGATATCTCCAATAGCACAGTATTTCATCTCAGCCAACCTGCTGCCGATTTGTGTGCTGTCTTTTACTCGGGAAACAGTAAGCATATTGCAGAAACGCTGATCCCGGGATTAAAACAAGAATCTCCGAACTCCTGCGTTGAGCCTCATTATATATGGTGGGTGACTCACAATAAAATTGACAAAATCGTGTGAAGGTGTATAATTTACCTTTTAATGTGAAAGCGAACCAGAATTGACTGTCTGGGGGCACCAGTACACTAAAGAAATCAATTGCTAAATCCACAACAGAGAACCATTTGCTGTGCGGTGGAATTTGAGCCAATATAGTATAGGGGTTCGGAACATTCTTGGCGCGCGGAACAACAGCGCTGTTGACTGCCTGCATGTGTTGAACAAACCTCCATTCCGACGGTTCACCCGGAATGTTTGTCCTTTGACCGGAAACATGGGGTTTCTCACCGGTGATTTCTCACAATGGATTATCACTCCAGGATCGATTCAAAGAAGAGAGTAATTCCTTCTATAACCTCAGATTTTAACGGGTATTTTGCTCTGCATGGATGTGGTAAATCTCACTCATAGCATGACTACTGATGCACCCACTGAGTCGACTGAAGTTTGGACTGAAGGATCTGTTTACATGCTGTACATGTCTATGACTGTATGAGGGGCTTCATCGTTACACAGAGGGTGGGTTGTGTGTGTATTGAACTGTCAGACGAAGAGGTAGATGCAGGTAACAGTCACAACATGTAAATGCCCTTTGGACAGAGACATGAATAGGAGAGGTTCAGAGGGAAATGGGCCAAATGGAGCGAAATGGAATTAGTTTAGTCTGGGAAACCTGATGGGTGTGGATGGTTGCACGGAAGGGTCTGCTGCTGTGCTGTACGAATTGATGGCTCTGTAGATGTCCTTGTCCAGAGCTCACTGAAATCCAAAATAAAAGTGCAGAAGGGTAGCAACATGTTAGAAACGCAAACGGTGTATTGTCCTTCATTGCCTGAGGATTTCAGTACGGCTTGAAAGCTTGTCCAGTTGGTCAGGCCACAGCTGGAGTATTCTGCACATTCTTGAGCCAGGTACCTATGGAAATTGATACTTCCTGTGAGGAGACAGCAATAAGAGTTTACCAGAATAATGTCTGCTGTGCCGTGTTCGTCCTATGAGGAAAGTTGGGGTTGGGTGTGCCTCCATTCACTGGATTATGTATGAAGATGAAGAGCCTCACGGACGTGTATAGAATTGTGAAAGAGCTCAGGATGCAATGACAATATTTCCCCATAGCCTGGGAGTCGAGAGAAAGGGGCCACTGTTGGGACACCATTTCCGACTGAGATGCTGAGAAATGTCTTCACTCAGAAAATGGTGGCCATCAGGAGACCTCGACCGGAAAAGGCTCTGGAGGCAAAGTCATTGTGACTTTTTTTAAAGAAACTAAGATATAGATTTCCAGAAGCTGAAAGTGTCAATGGGCCTGGGAAAGAAAAAAAACAGGTTTGTGACTGTGTGATAAAGGATCAGCCAGGATCATATTGGAAGATGGCGCAGGGCTGATGGGAAAGTCCCCTTTTCTCCCATTGACCATTCTCTCTTATTCTTAACATTTATTGTCACATATTCAGCTTCTGATCTGTCCTGAACTGCTCTCCATTATATTCTTGTTAACCCGCCCCTTTCCCAAGTAATGGAACCAAACAAACTCTCGATAAACTATCAAGGACATAGTCGCAACCCTAACCTTTATCTTATTTGGAGTTTGCTGTAACGTGCTGTATTCTAAATGTGATTTTATGGGTCAATCTATTCGGATTTAAGCAAAAGATACTCTATTCGTATCCCATAGTTAGAAAACACGCAAAACGATAAAGGCTGTATTGGAACAGTTATTAAGTCGTGGTTACTGTATCGGGTCGGTTAATGTGCTGCATAGTAAGGTCATTTTAAATTCTGCTTTCCTTCGTTCGTGTTTCAACTGTCGTGTTTAAATAAATTTTGTTTTGCTGAAAGCCAAGTGGTTTGAAAATTTCATTACACCGGGAAGATCCACCTCACATCTGCGTTGAAAATTGAATGGAATTAGCGTCTTGGCTACCTACATAAAACATCTTGAGGCGTTCTGGCTCAGTCCATAACAAAACAAAAGCTACGTACACTGCTTCTTGCTTAGAACACAACCCTTGAAGTTAAGCAATACAGAACCAATCCCTCTTTAAGGCGCATGTTATCGCACACCTCTCTCTCTCTCTCTCTGGGCTCCATCTCCACCTATGCACTCAGATCTCCCCTTACCCCCACACCACACCTAACCCAGTCTTCAATATAAATACCCCTCATTCCCTGATGCTATCAGTTAGGATGAAGGGTCAACAGAGTCAAAGCATTAACTCTGGCTTGTTCCCACAGAAGTTGCCAGTGATTCGCGGTTCACCATATTCATTACAATGACAGTTAGGGATGGATAATGGGGGTTGATTTAGCCAGTGAATACACCAAAGTGCGAAAGCTGAGGTTTTTCTACTGCTACCTCGGAGGTTCGAATAATGCACTCCCCCCTAGCCACCGAACTGTCTGTGAGCACAGATATTTCCAACGTGTAAATCCAAGCATATGCATCTGCCTACTGGAACATCATGTCGAGATAATCACCCCCTCCATGAGGCATCGGAATGAACAAAGTTCAGACTCCATTACATTAGCACTGAACTGCTGTTCCTTGGCCTGCAGGCTTTTGCTCTGAGTGTTTTTGGTATCGATCACACAGGTGTGCACCAACCGACACACAGTACAACCGCAAACTATCATTTACCATCCATCCAAATAATATTGTGCTTTAAGAATTAAATTCAACGGATTAAACAGGACCAGGGAGCGGCACAGTGGATCAGTGGTTAGCACTGCTGCCTCAGCACTGGGGATCCAGTTTCGATTCCAGCCTCGGGCGACTGTCTGTGTGGAGTTTGCACGTTCCTCCGAGTGCTTTCGTTACCTCCCACAGTCCAAAGCTGTGCAAGTCAGGTGAATTGGCTATACTAAATTGCCTATAGTGTTAGTTGTATGAGTCAAGGGTAAATGCGGGGAATGGGTGTGGGTGGGCTACACTTCGGAGGGTCGGTGTGGACTTGTTGGGCCGAAGGTCCTGTTTCCACACTGTAGGGAATCTAATCGAATCATTACCTTCTGAAATATGTTATTTTCAAATATAATGTTATGACTTCAACTACCTGTTTAAGACAGAGAGAGTAGCTCACAGAGAAACAGAGTGAGAGAGAAAAAACAAACAGACGCAGAGAGAAACAGTGAGAGAAAGAGACACAGAGAAAGTGAGAGACAGAGAAGCAGTTTGTGTGAGAGAGAGAGAGATGGAGAGACAGAAGCAATGAGTAACACAGAGAGAGAGTAAGAGACAGAGAGAGACAATCAGACATGCAGAATGGGACAGAGTGAGAAAGGAGGACAGAGAGAGAGGCAGTGACAGTGACAGGGACAGAGAGAAAAAGACAGAGTGAGAGGTAGAGTGGGAAAGAGCAAGAAAGAGACAGAGAGAGTGAGGCAGACAGGAGACAGACAGAGAGAGACGGAGTCAGTGAGCAACCAAGATGCAGAGATTGAGAGTGCGAGAGAAAGACAGAGAGACATCGATAGGCGAAGAACAAGAAAGAAGGACAGAGAGAGAGACAGTGAGAGATCAAAAGTGACAGAGAGATGGTGCGACAGAAAGATACTGTGAAGGACACAGACAGACAGTGAGAGTCACAGTCAGTAGAAACAGAGAGACACAGAAAGAGAGAGATACATGTAGACAGAGACATGGAGGGGCGAGGAGCAAAAAGTGGAGTAGAAAGAGTCAGTGAGAAAGAAAGTTACCAATTACGTGTGAACAAGAGATACTGTGAGGGAGAGAGGGAGACAGTGAGATACATTGAAAGAGAAAGAGTGGGAGACAGAGGAGTGAGGGAGTGAGGCTCAGAGAGACAGATGAACTGAGACAGAAAGAGTGAGAGGGAGAGACAGTGAAGAGAGCTAGGGTGATTCATAAAGAAAGGAGACTGGGATAGAGAGAGGCTGAGACAGATATAGGGAAGAAATGGGAAACAGGAATAGAGTGAGAGTTTTTGAGAGAGAAAGGGAGAATTACAGGGACAGAAAGGCAGAGTGACAGTGTGTGTGTGTGCTTGAGAGAGAGAGAGAGAGAGAGAGAGAGAGAGAGAGAGAGAGAGAGAGAGAGAGAGAGAGAGAGAGAGAGAGAGAGACCATGAAGGACAGTGATCGAGAGAGATAGCGAGTGAGAGAACGAGCAAGTCAGAGATAGAGAAGAAACAGAGTGATACACAAGGGGAGAGAGGGAGAGAGAAATGGGGGGAGCACGAAAGAGAAACAGAAAGTGTCAGTGAGAGAAAGAGAGACAGCATGTGTGTGAAAGAGAGATACTGTGAGGGAGAAAGCAAGACAGTGTGATGGGGGGGGTTAACAGATACAGTGAGATGCACAGAAAGAGAGAAAGTGGGCGACAGAGATAGATAGTGGGAGAGAGAGATACAGTGGGGGGAGAGAAACAGGGACGGACAGAATGAGAGTGTGAATCAGTTAGACGGAGAGAAGGAGATGTACTGTGAACAGAAGGAGAGAGAGGGAGAGACAGTGACAGAGAGAGAAATCGAGACAGAATGAACGAAAGAGAGAGAGAGAGAAAGACTATAAGAGAGACATCGGGAAAGATTGAGAAAGATGGACACAGAGAGATCGATAGAAGAAGAGGGAGTGTGAGAGCGAACGTTTGAGAGAGTGAGGCGAGATACAAAGGTACTGTGAAGGACAGAGAGAGAAAAAGTCTGGGAGACAGGAATTCAGAAACAAAGAGTAAACACACGGAGACACAAGGAAGGAGGGGGGAGAGAGAGAGACAGATATGAGAGAGAAGGGGAATGAGCAAGAAAAGGAACCGAGAAAGTCAGTGAGCGAGAGAGTTGATGAGGGAGACAAGACAGTGAGAAAGAAAAGAATAATGACACAGACAGTGGAAGAGAGAGAGAGAGACAGACTGCGACAGAGGGAAAATCAGTGAGAGAGAACGACACAGATGGAGAGAGGCACTGAGATGACAGAGTAGGAGACAGTGAGTGAGAGAGCAAGAGATGAAGAGGGAGAGAGAGAGAGAGCGATTGAACGAAATGAAGACAAACAGTGAGATGCATAAAAAAGATTCACCAACCTGAACCACCTCTTTTCTGAACCAGTTAATGACTCAGCCCTTCAGCCCTCAATTTATGGCACTGCCCCTGTTGGGCCACTCCTTCTTTTCATTCAGACATTGACACCTTGCAAAACAATCTCTTGGCCAGCGAACCACAGGACGTCCATCCAGGTTAACAGGGATTGAATGTAAAGTGTAAAAACAATTTAATCCCATTTACATGTTCCTTTGCTTCAAACCAATTTAATGCCAATAATCTAGTGGCTGGTTCAAAACTCTCCTCAAGGTGAGACTTTTGTTCAGCAAACAACAATTCCATTTGTGTGTTTAATTAAATAAACTTTACTAAAGTTTTGCATGCAATAGTTACTCTCACAAGCAAGTACTTCATCTGAAGAAATACTTTTACTTTGATCTCTCCACTTAAACCTAACCTTCCCTCATAAGATCAGTGGTAGTGTGCATTTTACTTAAAGTCAAAAACAAGCTGACATCTGGCAAGTGGCCAACCTGACAGTGATTGCCTCCCCACTGCTCCTGATAATGTGGCAGTCTGTACACTCTGTAGTTTGGTTTGCTTGCATTTAAATCAAAGATTTTAACTGCTTCATCATTTGCAACAAATTTAAGTTCCAATCATAAGCAAAAGCTCAACAAGCTATAATCATTGAATGCAGGGGAAAGTAATGATTATTGTTAATTAAAGTAAGTGGTGTCTAAAGCTTATGTAGTGTGGAAGGGGTGTCTTGTCGCACAGTGGGAATGAAGAGGTTGCTTTAAAAATGCTGATGTTAAACCCCAGGCCTGGGGATTCAGAACACTTTGTTTGAATTCAGGACATAGGACTAAAAAATGCATGAAATTAAACCAGTGAGAGAAATGAAAGAGTTTGAAGAAGCTTTCTACAGATAAAGCAAAGGTGGCAGAAAAGACAAATATGTACCAGAGTGGCAGCGAAAGGTCATGATCACTGCAACCAATATTCTGCGGATTTCGAATGTTGATCTTCAGATTCTGGGATTATATTAACTTCCCAGTACTACTTCTGTTCATTAGTGACCAATTCATCGATCTGCTCATTTTCACGAGGACATTGCTTGTCTTGTATTACTGAGAATGTTCCTCTCTGAAGACAGACACAAAATATCATCTTTATTTCGCTGTTCTTCAGACCGTCCCAATTGCAGGTTTTTGTGCTTCTGTCAGTTGTCGGTGCATATTTGTCTTTTCTGATTGCATTTTGCTTTATCTCTAGAATCCTGTTTCAAACATCTGTTTAGGTCTCACACCAGATTAATTTCATGTTGTTTTCTCTTACTGCATTACTTTGTTAACCTTGCTATACTGAATTCAAAAGTGTTCTGACTTAACGTCTGCTTTATATATAGATTGTTTTCAAAATTTAACTTTTTAAAAAAAATCAACCTGTTCTGAGATGTTAATGCACAGCTCTGGAGCATGGTAGGGACACGATCACTGTAACACAAAATACCCCTCCCACCCAATATCAGCTTGATACACGTCTTAATTTATTTCACAACAAACTTTACCTACCCCTGGATTCCACGATCAGCTCTTGTTGAGCTTTTGCTGATGATTGAAACTTAGATTTTTAACAACTGATGAAACAGTTAAAATCTTTGATTTAAATGCATTTGAACCAAACTACAGACTGTCACATTATCAGGAGCAGGGAGGAGGCAATGCTTCACTGTCAGTTTGTCCACTTGACAGATGTCACCTGGTTTGTGCCTTTGATTGAAGTGCACATTATTGCTGATTTTGTGAGGGAAAGTTTTGTTTCCAGTGGAGAGATCAGTATAAAAGTATTTCTTCAGATAAAGTGCTCACTTCTGACAGCAGCATTGGACACAAAACCCTATATCGCCGATTTTAAAAAACAGAGTAGCGTTTATTTATTTAAACACACACATTGAATTGTTGGACACTGAATAAATGCCTCGTCTCGAGGATAGTCTGGAATGAGCCACGAGAATGTAGTCATCAAATGGGTCCGAAGCAAAGGAACATGCAAATAAGGTCTAATTGTATTTGCATTTTGCATTCTATCTCTGTTGACTTAAGAGATGGATAAATGTGCTGTGACTTGTTTGGCCAAGAGATTGTTTCGCAAGTTGTACTAACTTGGAGGGAGGCAAATTTTGATAGTATTTGACAAGAACATTCAATAGTTGATTGGTAGCAGATACTTCCAGGTAAAGGAACAGCAAAAACTGGGAAGCCTTTAAAAATGAGATAATCAGAGTCCTGAACCAAGGTGAAATACAGGGCTGGTAGGTGTAAAGTGGGGTGTAAATTCCCATTACACACCCTGGACTAAAATGCTCTGTACTTGGGACGTGAGTTTATGGAATTCACAGTTAACTAAGAGTCACTGTGCTATCTGGCTGAGACAGACAAGGCAAAATGCAAGCCCAGGGGCAGCACAATGAAAAAGGTATAAGATAAAGGAAGGCCCCCACAAATGCCTCAGCTAAAAGGAAATGAAGGAGAAAATAGGGCTGCAGATGCTAGCTATCAGAGTGGAAAAGTGTTGCACTGGAAAAACACAGCAGGTCAGGCAACATCCGAGAAACAGGATGATCTGGCTGATGCAACATGGTTCTATATGGGATCTTGTTGTGCATCAATTGCCACCATGCTACCTTTGGAGGCAGTGAGTCTTCTCATCAGCTAACTCCTCATTTTGCAAAGATTTCAAAAGGTTGTGGAATGAAAATTCAACTTTCAGCTTAATGTTTGGATGTACTGAGAGAGGAAATCCCTTGAATCTTGCTGTGGCATCTCTCTAAGCGTTTTCTTGCTCTGTATTTTAATTGATCCCGTCTCTTTCATCGCAGTGAAATTATTATTCAATTTGAAGATCCAAACAGAGAGAGAGTTTGGGACAAGGTAAAGTTTGAACAAGAGCGTCTTCCAAGAGGCAACACAGTCCTGAGGCCCATTCCACAGGCCGCACTCTGTGGGGGCCCACCTCAGTTGTGTCTCTTTATTTCCTCAAAGACTGGATTCCTGTGTTTGACACTTTATTTAGCAGGCCTACTGGATCATGTCAGATTGTTGCCCTGTCATTTTAAAACAGGTTTGTCGTCTGGGGTTAAAATAAGCAAGGTCTTTGAATTTGACACAAACTTGTTAAACCCCACGTCCCCACCCGCAGCGAGTGTCTGAGAGACAGAACTTTCCAAAGGTGAAATTTAAACTCGAAGTGTCAAACTGTCTCTGAAAAATTGAGATGTTAATGTCAGGACTTGAACTTTGTTGGATCTCCCTGAACATTGTCATGTTAATTCTAGCACAGGAAAGCTTGATCATTCCTCGTTTCCTTTTAAGCTTTTGAAGCCTGTTTTAAGTTTTATGAAGTATATCAGTGCAGTTTGAAAGCATTAAACATTGACCCCTCAGTAGCCCCGAAGATTCTCTGTCCCAAAATCTGCCACCAAACACACAACTGGCCGGACTGTGGGGATATTTGTTGAGGATTGCAGATGTTGATGCTCGGATGTAACCGGTATTTCTAATACCATAGCCACTTGAGAGACATTAGATAATGTTTACACACACACACACACACACACACACGCACGCACACACACACACACACACATATATTTATATATATATAATATATATACATATACATATACATAAGCCTAATAATCTGCATGTTCGATGGTTAGGTGTATGTGGTGACCTATCACCTTCATCTCCTCCCCCACTCACCCATTGTACTCTATGCTACTCTCTCCCCACCCCCATCCTCCTCTAGCTTATCTCTCCATGCTTCAGGCTCCCTGCCTTTATTCCTGATGAAGGGCTTTTGCCCGAAGCGTTCATTTCGCTGCTCGTTGGATGCTGCCTGGACTGCTGTTCTCTTCCAGCACCACTAATCCAGTATTTGGTTTTCAGCATCTGCAGTCATTGTTTTTACCTTATGTGGTGACGTGTTCATCTACTGAAGGAGGACGTGGCTCCATGTTTAATTACATGTAATTAATGCGTTCTTTACCAAAACAGGAAGTAAGCAGTCTTTCCCTTTATATTAATATCCCCTTCCACGTTCACCTGACCCCGTCTCTTCCCGCCCAACCACACGACCTTTTTCAGTTTTAGCTGTCTTATTTACCAACAAAGCTAATCCAAGTTTTGAGCTATTCACCCAAAACCAATATATTTTGTCATTGTGAACGCACATCCACCTAAACATATTGTCTTCTGAGGGTTTCAGATTCAAGCAATCTTCCAGGCCATGAATTCCACATTCCTATCAATCGCTCTTTTTTTGCTATTTCTTCGCATCTGAACTTATTGAAACTTCGTTTCTCTCGACATCATGATCTATTTATCTGTGCACCAAATGTAAAGTCCCTCCTGTCTCAAACATCTATCCCTCTCATCACTACGCAGTTCTCAGTCATCTCGACATTCGGTCTTCTCTGCACTCTTCCTCTTCCCTCTCCTGGAGGGTGGCGGCCCTCACGTTCAACCAAAATCACTCGCCTCTGTCTCATGCGAAAGCAGTCAGATGGTTTGGTATGAATGTGATGAAGTCACAATTTACCTCAAACCAGTAATCGCCCTTCTCCACAAAATTTTAAAATCATTATTCATGTTTTCAAAGTTCATCCAAATACATATGACAGAGGATGTCACCCAAAGCATTTAAATATCCAAATGCGTGCATTTGCGTGATGAACAATAATTTAAAAAGGAGAGAGTCCAGTTGTTAATCGTCACTTTTACCTTTCAATCTGAATTTGATTTATTTAAAAAGGCTTTCAATGATATATTCCAAGGGCAGGCATATAGTTTTTTAGGTCAAAGGTCAACTCTGTGGGTCGCATGTTGATTCACTGGTTACTATTACTGTCTCGCAATGCTGATGGTATGTGGTCACTTCGAGCGCTGCATGATTGTTGGTGAGTCGTTTGCGTGATCTCCCCGTGTTTGTGCGAATTTTCACTGAGCGTTCCAGTTCCCTTTCACATTGCAAATGTGAGCAGGTTAAGTGGATTGGCCAAGCTAAATTGTCTGTGTTGTGCAGGTTAGGTTGATTTCCACTTGCAATATAATGGGAATGGTGTGGGATGATGAGTCTGGATGGGAGGTAGACTTGATAGACGAAAATGACTCTTTGTGCACAGAATGGGATGTAACCTCATTGAATAGCAGAAAAGATTCGAGAGATTGAATTCCTGTTCAAACGTTCGTAATGGCTCCCTACATCTTTCCGAAGACAGCACCATTGCTGGGAATCTGCAACATCTGATTTTTTTCAAGACATTAATTGTTGTGAGTCGAATTGAACAAATTAGCATCAAGGCTGAAGTTAACTTATCACGGCAGGGAATTAACTTCTTGTCATAAATTGCTACGTTGACTTGTTTTCAAGAAGTTAAATTTATTTGAACGATGCTGTAATCTCCGTTTCCCCAAAGAAATCTCACAGGTTATAAATGAAGCACTTCAATAAAGTATCACTTTGGGCTGTGATGGAGAAATATTGAGGACAAGAGGAATGGGCAAATGAATTAATTTTGAAAATGCATCTTCCAATTCAGCAGGTGGTGAAAATATATTACGTGATTCTCGCTGTCATTAGTGTTCCTGGTAAGTGACTGTAAGCATAGAAAAAATGCACCCTTGTTGATGAACGGTTTAGCACAGCCCATTTACCTGTCCTGCACATTGTTGTGTTGTGGGCGGAAACCCATGTAGGCACGAGGAGAATGTGCAAGCTCCACATAAACAGTAGCCCAAGGTGGGAATCAAACCCGGGTGCCTGGCGCTGTGACGCACAGCAGTGGTAATCACTGAATCACCGTGTCACCCTGATGTCTGTATGGGTATATGAATAGGAAGGGGTTGGAGGGATATGGGCCGGGAGCTGCCAGGTGGGAGTGGATTGGGTTAGGATATCTGGTCGGCACGGACGGGTTGGACTGAAGTGTTTGATTCTGTGTTGTATATCTGGCTCTGACAACGTCCGTTTCGTACTGTTGGTTTTCCCCTGTCTTGATTACTCTTGTATTTGGCCTGATGAGAACAAGAGAAACGCACTTTTAAAAAAACCTTTTCTTCAGCAATACTCATTTTGTTTGTCAAAAAAGAAGTTGCCTGCAATTATTGTTTTTTCTCTATTTTGCTTTACTCCCTGATTTGGCCTCCCGTGCAGTAGAGTGAAAAATCATTGTTGGATTCAAATGTTCTTTAATTTCTCGATATTTTTCTCACTCGTGTTGAATAGAAAAACAGATCCTAACTGGCTATGAGGGCGGCACGGTGGCACAGTGGTTAGCACTGTTGCCTCACAGCGCCAGAGAGCCGGGTTCAATTCTCGCTTCAGGTGACTGATTGTGTAGTGTTTGCATGTTGTTGCCCGTGTCTGCGTGGGTTTCTTTCTGGTGCTCAAAAAAAATTGCAGGTCAGTTGAATTGGCAATGCTAAATTGCCTGTAGTGTGAGGTGCAGGGGTGAATGGGTCTGGGTGGGTTGCGCGTCAGTGTGGGCTTGTTGGGCCGAAGGGCCTGTTTCCAAACTATAAGTAATCTAATCTAGTTAATGTGAATCAGTTTGTTTATTTGTCAGGATTGGCTGTGTTGAAATACAAATTGATGGTTACACTGTAGCTTCAATTCTGCAGGTTGAGGTTACCGTGGACGTCTTTCCTTTTTGACCTTTGCGCTTCGTCTGAGGTTTGGTAACCGTCAGGTTAAAGTCATCTCATTCCCGATGACGGATGTCTGCCCGAAACTTCGGCTCCCCTGGTTCTCTGACGCTGCCTGACCTGCTATGCTTTTTCCGAGCCACACTTTTTGACATTAAACACATGACAGTCTCTTCAGCAGAAAAGGCAGGCTGAACTATCGTAAATGTGACACTTTTTATTGCGTGTCGATGACAAATTCATTTCTCTCTTTCCAACAAAAATCCACTTTTCGTGAAATATTTTCTGACTCGGTGGGAGAGTTTTCGTTATGGAGAGAGAGAGAGCACTAACTGGGCTTGTTTTCATTAGAGCAGAGGAGATTGAGTCGATACATCAGTAAGATGGAAGTGGGTACAGCAGATGTTGGAAATCACAGTCAAGATGAGAGTAGTGCTGGAGAAGCACAGCACATCAGGTAGTATCCGAGGAGCAGGAAAAATCGGCATTTTGGGCAAAAGTCCTTCATCAGGAATGAGACATCCCTCATTCCTTATGAAGAGCTTTTTTCTCAAAACGTAGATTTTTCCGGTCGTCGGATGTTACCTGACCTGCTGTGCTTCTCCAGCACCACTCTCATCTTGACATTAGTAAGATGTATAACGTTATGAAGGGGAAACATTGTAAACAAGAATCAATTTTTCTCTGTTGTGGGCGAGATCAATGACCAGGGTCCATCGATTCAAAGTAAAAGGCAAAATATTTACATATGTGAGGAAAATACATTTTTTCCACGAGGGTGGTGAGAAATCAGAATTCACTGCCTGTAAGTGTCATAAAGACAGTAACCGTAATAACACTTTGATTGATTTTTTTCTTGACGTGTACTGGTAAATCGGTTTAGAATATTTAAGAGGGAGTCGTTGACCACAGGCAGATTTCACGAAATGATCTTTTTCGATGGTATACATCTATTGGACAGTCTGAATCTATTTTTGTTCTGCAGATATTTGCTGTGCTGGCAATTGAAATCAACTCACATAGTTTTGAAAATTCATTAGCCATGTTGATTAAACTCTGCTCTTGTTTTCTTCAAAGGACTTCAGTATAATTTTAATTTCCGTGATTACTGCTTGTACTTCATAACGTTGACCAAGTTATGTAAAACCCTTCAACCCCCATTCCCTTTTTTACTTTTCGGCGTTGAACGATATGTACAGACTCTGCCAAACTGAGAATTGAATGCGTTGTAGATCTGTTGGATCTGGAGTTAAGAGATCTATTTAAAATAAATCTCCACCACTTTGACACTGCCCTCCCTCAAAAAGATACACACATTAATCTCACTGCTCGCAATTGGGACTTATAGCCAATAACAGAAAAGAATAAAACTATGCTAGTTATTTTCTGTCATTTTCCCCTTCTCGCCTTTACAGTGAATTTGCTCGGAATTGTGATCATGTCTCGCGGGAATTGTGGCCTTTCTCCTTGCACCTCTCATAATCTCGTGGCAATGGCAACGGCGAATCTCCTGGTCATTATTACAGAAGTCATATTGAGACAAATCAGTAATTATTATTTCCAATGGATTTGTTTGGACTTCACCCCTGTGTGAAGTTTTATTGCTGTCCTGGTATCTGCAGCGACAGACTGCTCTGTCTGGCTCACTGTTGCATTCTTCTTTGATCGATTTGTTGCCAATAGATGAAAATAAAATACTGCACCAGGAAAACGGCTGCCACAGTGATATCAATAATCTGCATTTTACTCTGTTTCAAAAACATACCTGTCTATTTTGTATATGAACCTTGGCTAATAGTCAACAATATACCCTGGTTCTGTTCTGCAAAACCCAGTTCATTCTCTGATTCTGGATGGATGGGCTTTGATTGGTGCGAGAAGTTTTAACTCCTTTGCTGCCATTCACTCTAATTCTATTCATTAACACTTTGACAGTTAGGCACATTTTACAGGCCAGTAGAGTCCGTAAAGGACTGAATGGTCAGAGATAAGAAGGGAATCACAGTGACCGAGCGATGGAATGCAGAAGGAAATCAGTGATTTTACTTTTTAGTGTATCTGGCGTTTTTATCCTTCTATGGTCAGTGTATGTAATTGAAGTCATATATTATACAGTGACAGAAAAGGATCCTGGGTATTAAACAGTGTATGAAATTAACTTTCAACAAGTTGGAAGTATGCTGCAAAATTTTAGTTGCTGTAAAAATATGTTTATTTATGTGGTGACGCAGTCTAAACTCAGAGAACAATTTAGTGGCGTGGTGAAAGTTCCTGTCTCATCCATTATTCATCTAATAAAGAAACACAAGTACTGAAGCCTGATCAATGGCAAACTAACAGCGCATTCTTCCAAGTGATTTCACTGCTGCCTCCCCCAAAAGGGCTTGTCGTTCTACTGGTTGACAGATAGGACAACCCTTTAAGTATGAAGAACAGAAATTGCTGAAGATACTCACCCTGTCTGACAGCATCTGTGAAGAAAGAGCACAGCAGGGATTTCGAGCCCAGTGATCCTTCTTCAGAACTCATAACTATTCTTTAACTATGTCTACTGCTAACTGGATTCGATCAACCTGTAATTAAACGTGATGTAATCAATGCAAATTTGCGATTTTTTTGGCAGAATCATTCCTATTTAATTCCTTCACTGTGGGAAGTATGCGTTTTATAACTGAGAGCTGTTGTTTTATATCTGCTGTAATAGAACAACGATTCGAATTGTTATCCACCACTGAGTGTTTCATGGAGCTCAAGGACGTTTATCCCTTCCTACATTGTTACAGGCAGTCCATTTAGCTAACTGATAAATCATATTCTTGTACTTTGATATCCGTGCAAGTACAACGCCATGTCGTTCTTTGTATGTGCATGCGCTCGAGAATGTTTGTGTTTCTTCCTGTCTGTACATGATTGAAGACTTTTTGTCAAGCCAAGACTATCTGTGTAAGAACTCTGTTGGTTTCTGCTTTCAGTTGTGCGTGCCTTCATGCATACCTGTGTGACTGTATATGTACTTTTATTTGTATGTTTCTTTGTGTGTGTGCCTGTGTTGGTGTGGAAACTTTTCTCTGTCTATGTGTGACAGTATGTGTAGGAGCCAGCGTTGGTCTGGGGTGGACAAAGTTAACAATTAAACAACACCAGGCTATCGTCCAACAGACTTATTTGGATGCACGAGCTTTTTCAGCTCTGCTTCTTCATTTCAAACACCTAATGAAATAGGAGCGTTTCGAAATCTTATGCTTCCAATTTTACCTGTTGGACTATTAGAACATAGAATATAGAACATAGAAAAATACAGGGCAGTACAGGCCCTTTGGCCCTCGATGTTGTGCTGATCCAAGCCCACCTAACCTACACGAGCCCACTATCCTCCATATATCTATCCAATGCCCGTTTAAATGCCCATAAAGAGGGAGAGTCCACCACTGCTACTGGCAGGGCATTCCATGACCTCACGACTCTCTGAGTAAAGAATCTACCCCTAATATCTGTCCTACACCTATTACCCCTTAATTTAAAGCTATGCCCCCTCGTAATAGCTGACTCCATACGTGTAAATATTACCTGGTGCTGTGTGATTTTTAACTCTATGTGTGGGCAGTTTTGTGCGAATCTGTATATGTTTTCATTTTTATTGGTCCCTTGTCTTTGTGCGTGTACCTGTGTTTGCAGTGGCTTTGCAAAACCACTGATAGTGGCTGTGTGATTAAGTATGCCTTGTGTCAGAGTAACTGCATTTGTGTGTATGAGTTACATTGTGTATTATTTGTATGTATGTTGGTTTCTGTGTGTTTCTGCGATTTTGTGTGAATGCGTGCAGACATGGATGTTCACATTGCTCCCTCTGTGGGTCTACATATGTCTTCGTTTCGATGTATTTGAGTGCCTGTTTATGCATGTCTATGAATGTATCTGTGCATCTGCCAGTGTCCATTTTATTGAAGTGGATGGGAACAGTCCAGGTCATCCATCCAGGACGATGCCTTATTGATTGTCTTAAGACCATCCTGATTGTGTTTGAATGCAGAGAGGAATTGCACGTTTATGGTGAAGGGAAGATGGCTGATGCTCAGAAACTGGAAATTTTCTCTCCATTCTAAATTGTCAAGATAAACACAGATGCGTACTGAACGCTACTGGAGAAGGGAAGCAAAATGGATTCTAGGTGTGAAGAAATATGTTCCGTGGAACAGGAGAAGGCAGAAGGAATGGACTCAATTTAAAATTTCTGCTCCATCTCCAACGTTCACGCTGTCAATATCACAGTTAATAATGGAGAAGTGGAAATCCCCTGTCATTGCCATATAGCTTTTACAGTTCAGTGAAATGTGCCCACAGACCTGCTCGTCTGTTCCTCTCGGATTACAAGAGGCTTCTATCGTGCATTCCAAACAATGTGATTGCTCTTCGTTGGTTTTTAATTCTGAGCCATATGATTTGATTTGGGTAGCCCTCCAAACACAATTCTTCCTTAATACTGTAATGCATTCCCTGATAAATATTGCGACACTGTCTTCCCTTTAACGTGATTCCCTGACTCACCTGGAGTCCCTGTGTTATTGGGTATGGGGCTGTCCATTTCAAATAATGTTTCAGTGATAACAATGGCATTATGACCGCATAGTTTCGTTTGGGTATTCAACTCATCTATCTTGCTTTGTAGACTACATCCATGAAAATTAATATCATCCAACCTTTCAAATTCCAGGTATGTCCCAGCAGAGTTGTGTGCAAGACAAACCAATATGTTGACCTCCAGATATTGACTATCTCAAGGATATTGATACTCTAATTCTGCGTCCATACATATCAAAGTGTTAAACGAACTGCAGCAATGTTAGAATCAACTGGGTTTGAAAGATGGAGTATGCCAGTTAGCACTGTTTCTGTTTTGAAAATTGCATTTACATTTTTAGAAATAAAAAAATAGTTCAGAGTTTTGATCCTTGTATTACAACTGTGGCAATATTTATTTCTAACTTCTGGATGTCTATTCTCAGCTGCAGGGGCATGCTACTGACTTTCAAGTCTCCCAATTTCAACTGCCTCATCCCGCAAAGGTTACCTTGAAAAAAAGGAAGATTAACCGTTCAAAGTTTCTCTCCACCAGGCTGCCTGAAAAGTTCCAGAGGTGTGTGGTTCCATCACACTGACATTGAATCCCCTGTTTCGAACGAGTCCACATATCTCTCAATTTCATCCTCAATGAATGTCGACAACAAACAACGAATATTGTAATAATAATTCTCGAGTTAGGAATGGGCTGATCAGCTGAATTACGAGACGTTCTTTCAACCGATCTCTGAACTGAAAGGCACAGCGGGCAGTGTTAAATAGAAGAGACATCATTGAACAGCACGCATCAACGTTAAATGGGCTTATTCATGAGAATGGTAGTTGCTCAAAGCCTTTGTGAAAAGTTACACACAGTCCAACGCTGGCACACAAAATTCCGTGTTATACTCTGTTCATAATTGACAATCTGTCTATCACTCTTCGTCGTGCATGTCACTTGGTGTAACTGCCGGCTGAACATAGAAAGCTTGCAGTCCAGGAGCCCAGAAACTTTAATTAAAACATGGTGAAGCAGGATAAGGGTTAACAAATTTTTTTCTCACTCTATTATATTGTAATCTAAACCCCTAATTTTCCAATCAGCTATCTCAAAATGTACTTTCAGAAAATAAATCAAAGAAATTTCAATGCTTGAAATCCTAAACCTGCAGAAACATTTCTGCTGAATCTCACCCGATCTCGCAGCATCTGTGGAAAAAAGCGGAATTAACGAAGGAGAATGCCTCTGAAGAAGAGACACTCGACTTTCAAGGTTAATACTGTTATTACCCAACTAATGTGAACACAATCTGCAAGTTATGCAGCAACGTGACAAATTTCCTCATGTAATAAAATATACAAACCCGATCCATGATCTCGTGAATTTCACCACGATTTTATCTAATCCTTGTCCTCGACAGAAACTCTATTGGCAGGTATCAATATGATTTTGATACGCACACCTCCCCGTTCCAACATTACCTTTGTAAGTCCAAATGCACCTTGTCTCAATAAATTGCAAACTTAGTCTTCTTTTCCTTCTGTCCTTTTCGTCCACTTTACCAAAATTGGAAAGGGTCATTTAGTGCATTTCTGGTCCCTCTCGTTCGAAATCCAGCTTCTATAAATCTTTAAGATACAAAGATGGAGAAAGAGAAATACACTCGGCCCTTCCAGCTTCTCTGCATCTCAAAGGTTTGCGGCTGTTTTATTTTCTGTTTCAGCTTTGTTTTATGAAGAACGTCCAGATAGTCCGGTTCTCCCTCCTCTGGAGTTTAACAGAGCCAGAGGTGACTTAATTTAGACACGTGAGATTCTCAGCCGACTATACGAGGTAGATTTGGAAAGAGATAATCTTTTTGTGAGATAATCTTGAACGAAATGTGCAACAATTACGATCAAGGTAAGAAAACCTTTTGGCTTCTGCATCAGACAGTTGTGAGTCTTTAGAATTCCCTTGCCCAAAAGACAATGGATGCAGTATATGTCCGTCTTTTGTCCGCAAAAGTGGTTTGATTCTTGATTGCAGAGTGGGTGATATTATATCAGAGGAACGTGGAGATGATGTTAAAATCCGTGTTCATTATTGAATGACTAGACACTCAAAGTGGTCTCTTCTTGTTCAATATTGACCTGCTAAGTGGTGACTAACTATTTACAAGAGGCAGGGGAAGGATCCATTAGAAGGAGTACTCGATGGTGGTATATGATGAGTCCATTTCTATTAGATAGGAGAACCCATGAGAAGATGTTTGCCCGGGTCAAGTAGCAGAAGGGAATGCCCAGTCTCTGTCTCATTGCTGAAATCAGCACGTTTCCATACTTCCCGTGTATCGGAACTGTGAGCATGGTGAGTCTTCCAAAGGTTGGGAAGGGTTCGCAGCCAATAAGTACTCCCCTTCCTGGGCAAATTCCACGTAACTCACTTACTCACATTTTGACCATCTTCTGATGTTGTAGCAGAGAGGGAAATTAAAGTGAATTGTATCAAAGAGGGTAAAGGAGACTGAATAACAGAAATATGGACAGACAAACAGAGACAGGGACTGGCAGGGAACCGATACACCATGAAATGCAGAAGCAATGAGGACAGACATGAAGGACAGGGATTTAATAGAATGAGACAATAACAGGCGGAGGTAAAAGACAGCCAATAGCAGCATTGTAGAGAAAGACAGTTACTGACAGGGAAGAGGGAAAATGTGAGATAAAATGAGATATAAATTGAAGATAGTATTTGAGGAGAACACCAATAAACCAAAGAGAAACCAAATAAGTGGAGGACCGTTCAGGCTTCTTCTCAAAAACATTACAGAGGAATTGCAGCACCATGCAGACTCAGTCTCGAACCTAACATACAAGAGCAGCGGGGCATTCCTCTTGAGGCTGCCACCCAGGAGAATGGTAGACACATGAAAGCCATTCCAAATCCACGAGCCAGTCTGCAGTCTCAAATCGGCCATTCAGCGCTTTGAATTGAAGTGTCCTTTTGTCCAATGAACTTGATACACAAGGCAAACTGCATGCGACAAAGGAGCAGTATGATATTGCTATGGTCCATTCCCCAACTCAGTAAATTTCAAAATTGGGTGTTGTCAAGAAAAAGGAATCCGTTTCTGCGCTCTTTGTACAGTCTCTCACTGACTTCATCATGATTGTCTCTCCCTCTTTATTCTCAATCGAGATATATGGGGGAGGGGGGCGGTGTTGTTGTAGAAGGATTGTTGAGGTGGAGAAACAGATGGTATCTGTTCCCGTGTATCGGAACTGTGAGCATGGTGAGTCTTCCAAAGGTTGGGAAGGGTTCGCAGCCAATAAGTACTCCCCTTCCTGGGCAAATTCAACATCCTTCATCACGTAAAGTGAACAAATCTGTACATTACACTCGTTTGCAGTTTAAGCAAAACAATGTACAACTGAGTCATGATACCCTTTCCCCTTTTTTCGAATCCTTTCATGTAAAAGATAATTTATGGTTTGCCAACTTCACCACCTGCTGCCCCGATATGTTTAACGTCAGTGACTGATGTATGAAGTCCTTAAATCATATTTCACTCCGTCACTGCACCACTCCTCACAGTCAATAATCCCACTTGACTCGATCACCTCCCCACATTTTGCTCAGTTCCTACATCTCAAACTCCACGGTCTCCACATCCCATTTTCCTAAGTTACTGCATCTCACTCACACTATTTTCTGCACTTTAATCCCTCAAAACCTGCAGCCTACTCACCTCAGTGAGTACTTTCGATACCCGACCCGTCCGCATCTCACACTCCTTAGTGGTCTTCATTTTCAGCAGCAGCAGGAGCAGTGAGAGTGAGGACAAGGGGGCTGCAGGGGAGGCAAATTTCCCTCTAAAAGGAGAAAACTTGAGCATCAGCTGCCGTCATTTTTAGCAGCAGTGAGTGAGCAGCTGAGCAGGAGCGGTAAAATTGCACTCCGGGAAGTTGAGTGAACTGATATATTTGGGCAGTGGCTGAACCAGAGACACTACATCCACTCACCTTTCTCTGCCTCCTCGAAACAAAACAAGGACTCTCTTGTATGTCAATAAGTTAAGCTTTTCTATAACTTTTTTGTAGTGATTGGCATTGTTTACTTTTTTCATGTTCACTTATCTATTGTTTAATTATCGAGCTGCAAAAATTAAGCTTAATATTAAAAATGCAAGGAGATCTCAGACCCATGTTATGCTTGTCTTGCTGATTGTGGGAGCTGAACGACACAGTTGATATCCCTGGCCCATTCATGTCCAGAAGTGTGTCCAGGTACACCTCTTGTTAGACCGCATGAAGGTTCTGGAGGTGTGGATGGACCCACTTTAGAGCACCCGCGATACTGAGCAGATTATAGAGTGCACATTTAGTGAATTGGTCACTCTGCAGATTAGAATTCCTGAGGGTGAATGGTAATGGGTGACCAAAAGGCAGAGAAAGAACTGGAGGCAGTGCAGATGTCCCCTACAGTCACCTCCCTTGCTACCGTTTTGGAGAGATGGCTCACCGGGGAAGGCAGCATTAATCAATTTCAGGCCAGTTGGCTGTGCTATACAGAATGGTGGGGAAAAGATTTGAAGGGCAATGGTCATGGGGGTTCCAATTATAATGGGCGTAGTTAGGCAAATCTATGGTCACATTTGAGATGCCCGAATGATATGTTGCCTCCCAGGTGCACAGGTGAGGAATGTTTCAGATTGACTGCAGGACAATCTGATGGGGAATGGTGAACAGCCAGCTCTCATGGTGCATATAGGCACCAATCAAAGAGGTAAGAAAAAAGGAGATGAGTCCCTACAAACAGAAGTTAGGGAGTTAGGAACCAAGTTATAAAGTCGGACCACAGTGGTAGTAATCACCGGATTGCTGCCAGTGCCACGTGTTAATGACCGAGCACGAATGACAGAACTATCAGGACGAATGCGTGGCTTCAGAGATGTTACAGGGGAGACTGGTTCAGATTTTTGAGACATTGGGACTGGTCCTGGCAGAGGTGGACTATTACAAATTGTATGGTCTACACCTGGCCAGACTGGAACCAATGTCCTCGGGGGTGCTTTTGCTTATGCTGTTGAGGAAGAGTTTAAATTGATGTGGGAGGAGATAGCAAACAAATGAGCGGGTTAGTGGACAATATGTAGGTAGTAACTAAAGCCTGTAAGGAACTACATCATGAAGTCAACATGACGAAAGGCAATTGCAGTCGGGGAGCATAGGAATGCTCTGAGGTGTTTATTTTAATGCAAGAAGTGTAGTGGGTAAGGCAGATGACTTAGGACTTGGATTAATACCTGGGATAATGATGTTACTGCAATTACTGAGACTTGGTTGAGGGAAGGGCATGATTAGAAGCTAAATATCCAAGTCCATTGATACTACAGGCAGGATAGAGTGCGGTAAAAGGGAGAAGTTGCATTACGGGTCAGAGGGGATATCACATCTGTCCTGAAGCAGGGCACTATGGAGGAATCTAACAGTGATGCAATATTGGCAGAGCTCAGAAACAGTAACGGTGCAGTCACAATACTGGGGTTGTACTGCTGGCCTCACAACTCCAAGCTTGAGATGGAGCTTCAAATATGGAGAGAGATCAGTGGAAGGTGTAGGATCATCAGGGTGATGGTGATACGAGATATTAATTTTCCCAAATTTGACTGGGATCGAATTATCTTTGGAGGTCTTGATGGACTAGAATTTGTAAGGAACATCTAGGAAGATTTTCCAAACAGTATGCGAATAGTCCAACTCGGGAAGGGGGCATTCCTGCTGTTAAGAAATGGGCTTTGCCAGGTAGTTGAAGTTTCAGTAGGGATTAATCTGGACATAGTGACCTCAATTCCATAACTTTTAGAATACTCATTGACAAAGGTAAGAGTGGTCGTAAAGGACTAGTGCTAAATTTGGGGAAGGCCGACAAAACCAAAATTCAGCAGTGGCTGGAGAACGTAGATTAGGAGCAATTATAAGATGGCAAATCCACATCTGACATGTGGGAGGCTTTCAACGTGAAGTTGATTAAAGTTCAGGAAAGATAGTTTCCTGTGAAAATCAGAGATAGAAATGGCAAGATTTGGGAACCATGGATTGTAGGTGTAATTGTGAGACTGGCTAAGAGGAAAATGGATACATACAAAAGTTCGAGGCAACGAAAGACAGATGAAGCCATGGAAGACAAATCTGTAATGAGAAATTAAGAGGGCTAAAAGTGGTCATGAGATATCCTTAGCAAACAGGGTTAAGGAAAGCCCCAAAGCCTTTTATTCATATATAAGGCGCAAGAGGGTAACTAGGGGAAGCGTTGGCCCACTCAAGGACAAAGGAGGAAAGATATGCATGCAGTCAGAGAAAATGCGTGGGATTCTTAATGAGTACTTTGCATGAGTATTCACGATGGAGAGGGACATGGCGGATGTTGAGGTTAGGTATAAATATTCAATTACTATAGGTCAAGTCGCCATAAGGAGAGAGGATGTGTTGTGTATCCTAAAAGGCATTAAGTTGGACAATCCCCCAGTTCCAGATGGGATCTATATCCCACAATGGCATGCTTGTCACAGTTATGGCCAGCAACAGTAACTGTGAGCATTTTCAAGTCAGATCAGGAGGAAAATAGTGATATGTGATTGCCCCAATTTTGTTCGCCATCTTTAATGCGACAATCATTTACATCATCTTCGGAATCGAAAGTGCACACAGAACAGGTGGCAGACTTTTCAATCTTGCCCATCTTGATTCCAAAAACAAGACATCTATGAGTTCGCTCATCAGGTTCCGATATGCAGATGACAACAGTGTTGCCGTTTTCTCTGAAAACCATCTACAACAGATTCTGACTGCTTTCAAGCGTACATGACACTTGGATTATCATCAATTCCATAAAGATTCAAATCATATATAAACCGTGAGCACCTAAGGCAAATCGGATAGAACCATCAAATCAACATGGCAAAAAATCCCTGGAAAACTTAGAACACTTTCCGTATCTTGCAAGTCACCTGTCCTCCAAAGTTGATCTTAATGACGATATCTAACATCTTTCTAATTGCGCTGGAAAGACTTACGGATGTTTCCAAACAGGAGTCTTTCATGATTGCGCTATCTGGACTGAGCCAAAGTGTTAGCGTACAAAGAGACAATAGACAATAGACAATAGATGCAGGAGTAGGCCATTCAGCCCTTCGAGCCTGCACGGCCATTCAATATGATCATGGCTGATCATTCCCAATCAGTATCCTGTTCCAGCCTTGTCTCCATAACCCTTGATTCCACTATCTTTAAGAGCTCCATCCAATTCTTTCTTAAATGAATCCAGAGACTGGGCCTCCACTGCCCTCTGGGGCAGAGCATTCCACACAGCCACCACTCTCTGGGTGAAGTAGTTTCTCCTCATCTCTGTCCTAAATGGTCTACCCTGTATTTTCAAGTTGTGTCCTCTGGTTTGGCACTCCCCCATCAGCGGAAATATGTTTCCTCCTGCCAGAGTGTCCAATCCTTTCATAATCCTATACATTTCAATCAGATCCCCTCTCAGTCTTCTAAACTCAAGGGTATACAAGCCCAGTCGCTTCAGTCTTTCCGTGTAAGGCAATTCTGTAATCTCCTAACATCCTCATCACATTTCACCCTACCACCCAGCTTTGTATCATCAGCAAATTTGCTAATGTTATTGCTGATACCATCTTCTATATCATTAACATATATTGTAAAAAGCTGCAGTCCCAGCACGGATCCCTGCGGTACCCCACTGGTCACTGCCTGCCATTCCGAAATGGAGCCGTTAATCACTACCCTTTGTTTCCTATTAGCCAACCAATTCTCTATCCAATCTAGTACTTTGCCCCCAATACCGTGCGCCCTAATTTTACTCACTAACCTCTTGTGTGGGACTTTATCAAAAGCGTTCTGAAAGTCCAGGTACACTACATCCACTGGATCTCCCTCGTCCATCTTCCGAGTTACATCCTCAAAAAATTCAAGAAGATTAGTCAAGCATTATTTCCCCTTCATAAATCCATGCTGACTCTGTCCTATCCTGTTACTATTATCCAGATGTGCCGTAATTTCATCCTTTATAATAGACTCCAGCATCTTTCCCACCACTGAGGTCAGACTAACTGGTCTATAATTTCCTGCTTTCTCCCACCCACCCTTTTTAAAAAGTGGCACGACATTAGCCGCCCTCCAATCCTCAGGAACCGACCCCGATTCTATTGATCTCTGGAAAATAATCACCAGCGCATCCACGATTTCCCGAGCCACCTCCTTCAGTACCCTGGGATGCAGGCCATCAGGTCCCCGAGATTTATCAACCTTCAGACCTAACAGTCTCTCCAACACCAAATCCTGGCAAATATAAATTCCCTTAAGTTCAGGTCCTTCAGCCACTGTTACCTCAGGCAGATTGCTTGTGTCTTCCCCACTGAACACAGATCTGAAGTACCAATTTAATTCCTCTGCCATTTCTTCGTTCCCAGTAATATATTCCCCTGTTTCCGTCTTCAAGGGCCCAATTTTTGTCCTAACCATTTTTTTGCCTTGGACATACCTAAAAAAGCTTTTACTATCCTCCTTTATATTCTTGGCCAGTTTACCTTCGTACCTCATTTTTTCTCTGCGTATTTCCTTCTTGCTAATCCTCTGTTTTTCTTTAAAAGCTTCCCAGTCCTCAGTTTTCCCACTTATCTTCGCGAAGTTATACTTTTTTCTCTTTTAAATTTATATGTTTCTTTACTTCCCTCGTCAGCCACGGCCGCCCATGTCTCCTCCTGGGATCTTTCTTCCTTTTAGGAATGAACTGATCCTGCAACTTCTGCATTATACACAGAAATATCCGCCATTGTTCCTCCACGGTCTTCCCTGTTAAGGTATTGCACCATTGAACTTTGGCCAGTTGCTCCCTCATAGCTCCATATTTCCCTTTATTCAACTGAAATATTGTCACTTCCGATTGTACCCACTCCCTCTCAAATTGCAGATTGAAGCTTATTGTATTATGGTCACTACTTCCCAATGGCTCCTTCATTTCGCGGTCACTGACCAATTCTGGTTCGTTACACAAGACCAGATCCAGAATCGCCTTATCCCTGGTCGGCTCCAGCACCAGCTGCTCTAAAAATCCATCTCTGAGGCACTCCACAAAGTCTCTTTCTTGAGGCCCGATACCATCCTGATTCTCCCAGTCTACCTGCATGTTAAAATCCCCCATAACAACTGTAGTAACATCTTTGCGACAAGCCAATTTCAGCTCCTGATTCAACTTACATCCGACATCCAGACTACTGTTTGGGGGCCTGTAGATGACTACCATGAGGGTCTTTTTACCCTTAGTGTTTCGAAGCTCTGTCCACACTGACTCTACATCCCATGACTCTAGGTCCCCCCGCGCAAGGGACTGAATGCCTCCCTTACCAACAAGGCCACCCCACCCCCTCTGCCCGTCAGTCTGTCCTTACGATAGCATGTGTAGCCTTGAATATTCATTTCCCAGGCCCTGTCCCCATGAAGCCACGTCTCAGTTATCCCCACAATATCGTATCTGCCAATTTCCAAAAGAGCCTCAAGCTCATCCACCTTGTGTCTAATGTTTCCTGCATTCATATATAGAATTTTTAATTTGTTACTGCTCTCACCCTTCCCCTCAACCCTTATTTCACTCAACTTTACAGCATGATGCCTTTTCCAGTTTTCTGCCTCCTTGACACAGTTGTCTTTCTTGACTTCTCTTGTTCTAACTACCCCTTCAATTTCCTTTTTAAACATCCAGCTTGTCCCCTCCCCGCCCCCCCCCCGCTGCTTAGTTTAAATGTAGCGGTGTTGCAGCAGAAAACCTGCCTGCCAGAATGCTGATCCCTGATCTATTAAGGTGCAAGCCGTCTCTCTTGTAGAATTTATGGTTACCATAAAATATACCCCAGTGATCCAAGAACTTGAAACCTTTCTTCCTGCACCAGTTCCCTAACCACACGTTCAAGTCCATTATCTCGCGGTTTCTGGCCACACCTGCCCGAGGAACTGGAAGCAAACTGGAGATAACCACCTTGGACGTCCTGCTTTTTAGCCTTCTTCCTTGTTCTCCGAAGTCTCGCTGTAGTATGTTCCTCCTCTTCTTCCCGACATCATTTGTGCCGAGTTGTACAACCAGCTCGTGCTCTTCACCCTCGTCCTTGAGGATGTCCTGCACTCTGTCCGCGATGTCTTTCACTCTAGCACCAGGAATGCAATACACCACCCTCAAATCCTGTCTGCTGCCACAAAAACCCCGGTCAGTACCTCTCACGATGGAGTCCCCTATTACCACGGCTCTGTGCGATGTCCGACTCTTCCGCTCTGCTTCTGCGGCAACCTTTGATTGAAAAGCATGGCCGCCTTGCGAACTGGCAGTGTCATCAGACTCTACTGTTTCCAAAAGCTTCAACTTGCTCCTGACAGGTACTTCTCCCGGCGTCTCTTGCACCTGTCTCCTCTCTGCCTTCCTCATTGTCTGCAATCTTTTGCTCTCTTCTGGCATGATTGTTGTAATAACATCACTGAAGGTCTTGTCCAGAAAGATCTCGTTCTCTCGGATGAGCCTAAGGTCCTCGAGTTCTTTCGTCAGTGCTGCAATATGCTCGGTCAATTGCTGAATGTGCGCATACTTTCCACACATATACGAGCCAGACACACCAGAGCCGTTGACCTGCCACATCAAACACGTAGCGCACTGAACCAGCTGAGCAGTCATGTCTTCACCCTCTTCAACTGTGGCGTAATCTCTTTACTAAACCTCCTTATCAAGATTCCTGAGCTGAAGCCTCACTCTTCGATCTAAACTTCCTTAGACCCTCTTCCTATGGCAAGTCTGTGGACTCTTAATTAAGGTTAGAGGAGGAGGGAGGGAGGGAGACCCTACTTTGTAGGACCTGGGGTTTAGAACACACCCACTCTAATAACAATCACTTACCTTCCCGACCGGCTTTGCGCTCCGTCTGAACTTCTGCCCAGCTCCCGCCGCTCTCTGCTGCGAAAAGACCGTTGGCGTCGAGGTAAGTTGTTTAAAGAAACAATCACTTAGCTTCCCGATCGGCTTTGCGCTCCATCTGAACTTCCGCCCAGCTCCCGCCGCTCTCTGCTGCGAAAGTGGTGGTGATGTCAACGATCCTGTGTACATCAGCAACTTGAACAACATACTGACCACATCTGAAGGCATCTGAAAAGGTCCATCAACATAGCCTCTGACACATCTTGAATAATCGTTGTAAGGATAGAAAAAACCCACATCAGCGTGCTGAATGAGGCAAAAACAATAAGCATTAAAGCCTACCTTATTAAGATCCAGTTAAGATGGAGTGGTCATGTTTTCTTGATGACAGATGAACATCTACTGAATCAAATCTTCTACTCCTAGCTTGAAAGAATGCAAACCAAAGACAGGCGTACTCCAGAAGAGATTCAACGACATTTTAAAAACCAAGATGAAGAAATGTAACACTCATATGCACATCTGGGAAACAAATGCAGGAAACTCTGGCAAACCATCACCCGAGAAGGAACATCAACTTTCGAAGCCAACAAATGTGCAGAATTAGAAGAAAAGAGAAGAAACCAGAAAACAAGGTAGTAACACCCAAAGCTCGATCTGCCACCTGGAATACATGCCCTGAATGTGGAAGAACTTTCAAAGCCATATTTGAACTCATAACCCACCTGAGAGCCCATAAGTGGATCATCGGATTGAAACCCACCATTCCCAAATTCGAGGGAAAGCACAACGATTGGGAAGCGTATCGATCAGGCTAAGAGTCAGTGTGAGACTCTTTACAGTCAGTGAATAGCTATTGGAAGGTGTGTAGATCACAAAGAATCACTTTGAGAGTCCTTTCTGTCAACACATAGTTCGTGCGAGTTGCATAGATGAGACCAGAATCGTTGCAAGACTCTCGCAGTCAGCACATAGTTATTGGGAGGTTTGTGGATAGCTCGAATCACTCTGAGACGATTTACAATCTGTGTATAGCTATTCGGAGTATCTAGGTGAGGCCGGAATCACTATGAGACTCTTTACAGTATGCGTATAGTTATTGAAAGATTTGTAGATGACAGCAGAATCAGTGTGAAGCTCTAATTCTCTGGGTATTGCCAAGTGTTGCAGATCAGGTCAGAATCACTGAGAGGCTCTTTACAGTCAACATTTGGTATTGGGAGGTGTGCAGATGAGCCCAGAATCCCTGGGAGACTCTTTCCGGTGAGCTTATAATTATTGGGATTGAGTTGATGAGGCCAAAATGGCTATGAAATTCGTTACATTCAGCATTGACTGTATTGTTATTGAGAGGTGTGTAGATTAGGACAGAATAACTGCAAGACTCTTTGCAGTCAACAAATATTATTGGGAGTTGCGTCGATGCTGCCAGAATCACTGTGAGACCCTATAGAGCCAGTGCATAGTTATTGGGAGGTGTTGCAGATCAGGACAGAATCACTATGAGATATTTTACGATCAGCATATCGTTATTGGGACGTGCGTAGATGAGACAATAATCACAATGAGTCTATTTAAAGTCAGGTTATAGTTATTGCGAGGGGTGGAGATGAGGTCCTAATCACGGTGATACTCCTCACAGTGACCGTATAGTTATTGGGATGTGTGTAGATAGGCATCGAATCACAGTGAGGCTCTTTCACAGCGAACGTCTAGTTACTGGAAAGTGTGTAGATGAGGCCAGAATCACTGTAAGACTGTTTACAATCAGCATATAGTTACTGGGAAGTGCGTAGATGAGGCAAGATCACGAAGACTCTTTAAAGGGAATGCATACCTATGGGAGGTCTGTCGGCCAAGCCAGAATCATTGTGAGACATTTTACAGTCAGTGTGTAGTTACTGGGAGGTGTGTAGGTGAGAACAGAATCGCTGTGAGACTAGATGCAGCAGCGAAGACAGTAGCTATTGGGATGAGTGCAGATCAGCCTCGATCCACTATGAGACTGTTTACAGTGAGTGTTTAGTTATTGGGAATATTCTTTTTCAATAGAGGAGATAGATGAACTAAAAAGCAGTTATGTTGACCTCTGTAATAGGGAAGTGGATGGAGTCAATCACAAAAGAGGAGTTAACAGAACACTTAGAAAAGCAAAACTCAATTTACCAATGAAACACGCTTTCATGAAGGGTATGTTGCGCTTTAGAGTTTGCTGGATTTCTTTGAGGATGTCAGCAGCAAGGTGGGTAATGGGCATATGGTTGACATAATATTCCTGGAGATCCACGAGGTGTTTGACAAACTACTGGACAGAAGACTGAAGCAGAAGGTTCGATCCCAGGGTGCTAAAGATGGAGTACTCACTGGGAAAGAGGATTGATTGCCTGACAGATAGCAGAGACTCTGGGTAAATGGTCCCTTCTTTTGTTAGCGAACTGTAAACTATTGGTATGTCATAGGTTTCAGTTCACAGTTCCAATTGTTTACAATCTGTACAAATTGATTTTTTGCATTTGTTACGAAAAAATAGCATTATAAATATAAAGTTTTGTTATGCTTTTATAAGGCTTTACTATGTGCATACTTGAAATATTGTGTCTATATTTGGTCTCCTCGTTTGAAGAAAAATGTGGTGTACTGGAAACCGTTCAAAGGAGTTTTATCCGATTATTGTCCAGGGATGAACGGGCTGTGATACGATGAGGGTTTAAATGCCTTGGGATTGTATTCGCTGTAGTTCAGAAGAATTTGAGCCGATTTGATTGGGGTATTTAAAAGTTAAAGGGCATTCATAAGCTGGATACGTTGATCAGATTTTCCCCCTTGTATTACAATCTCAAACAGGAGGTCATAGAGATAGCGTGAGAGGAGTTAGGTTCAAAACCGAGATGTTGCGAAACCTCACTCTCAGGGTTTTGTGAATCTGGAACTCACTGGCCCAGAGTTCAATGGAGGCAGAATCAATCAAGAGATGCAAGAAAGAAATAGATGTGTTCCAGATGAAATGCGTCATAAAGAGCTATGTGGATTAGGTAGGGTAGTGGAGTTGAGACAAGGATAAGATCAGCCTTGATCATATTAAACAACAGAGCGGGCTCTGAGGAATGATTTGCCTGCTCCCGCTTCTAAATACCAGGCTTCTTTGTTTCTATTGCAGTTAAGCCAGCTGCCAATTATTCACTGTGTGTACTAAGCTTCGTTTCCAATTTATGAGCTTGACGTGAAACTAAAATATTTACCTTCAGAGAGTAACCCATGACCTGCATGGGGTTATTGTCCTGCTCAGCAGTTACAATGAATCGTTTTTGAATACTCTGCCTGGTGGTGAGATTTGACTTTCACCAAAGGTCTTAACCTCTCTAAGAGTTCGAAGAGCTTCTGGTGTTGCATTGGCTTCGAATAATTAGTTTACTTAATCTGGTTCGAATTCATATACGTTTGCCTTTCCCTCTATGTCTTGAGTCCATTCACTCACATTTTATTTTGCACTACATTAAGGCCCAAAAACTTCTTCTGAGAGTGAAGGATACATTTTGTGCGCTTTACCCCTGTCAAGGTAATTTGCATCAGGTTATGTGTCCATTCCATTCACAAATGACGTAAACATTTCATTTTTTATCAAATTTCAGTGATTTCCCACAAGGTCCTCACTATTCTGGGAATCAACATGCAAATTAAACATTTTATCAATTTGTATAAAAGTCCCTTCAACTTAAATTCCCAGAAGTAAAGCGGTGAGGGTGGAGATTTGAAAAATCTGCTAACAGGACACATGGCCCGAACAGCCACGATAGTCCACAATCCTCAACAATGTACTGTAGTGTTAACCCTCAGGGGGAGAAACGTTGAAAGTGAAGATCCCATTATTCCAGAAAATTGTCATTAAATTGCACATTGAGCCCACGATTTTTCTCAATTCACTGATCAAGTGGACCGAGAGCAGACTTGCCAAGAATTATTTGAAAAGATCTAGCTGCAGTTAAGTGTTCATGAACCGCCAAAATGAATGTCTAAAGTTGAAAACACTAACGTCTGGATAAACGCCAGCATATGTGTGAGTGGCAGGAATTGCTCACGTGTGTCAGTGACTGTTTGCGGAAGAGAGTGAGCAGGTCTTTCTGCATGTCTGATAGTGTACGCATGTGATGGCATGTGTGTGAGAGACAGAATGACAGAGACTGCGTGTGACCTAATCTGTTTATGTGATACAGAGGAAATGTTTGATAGAGTTTGTGCGAGAGAATGTGTGAAAATGTGTGTGGATGTGTATTCGTGTGTAAGAGAGAGAGACTGCTTCTGAAAGAGAGGGTCTGCATTCTCGTCTGAAATGAGATCATCTCCTTTAAATGCAACATAAATAGCTATTCAGTATTATGTATAAAGCCTTGACAGTGAATCAAACAAATATCGCCAACTTTCTCCAAAGATTTCTTGCGATCATCCGCATTTGCTAATTCGAACCTGGACCATTATCAACAAGGATGAGCTCATGAATCAATTCAAATCGTTGCCGGTAGTTACTGTGCAGATGCATGAAAGGCTGTTTGGTCCAGCATTGTGGTACAGTTCACTACGTACACTAAGGCACGCGGAGGAACCAAAAGCCTATCTACAAGGATAGATGGACCAAATCATAATACAGAACACATGAGATAATTCAGGAGAATAAAGAGAGAATACAACACGATTTAGATATTTGTCGAGAGTAGTGTCTCAATGTGAGACTGCCCTTGTCCTACCAGATTGTCCCGCTCGATTGGTTTGAGTGGTTCTGCATAGTGAGTCTGTGATCAGGACAGATGTATGACTTGTTCAAGAAGACACATGATATTTTTGCCTTCGTTAATCGAGGCACTGATTTTAACTGCCAGAAAGTGATGCTGCAACTGTATTCAATATTAGCAAGGTCTTGGTAAAATTATTGCATGCTGGAGTAAAATCCACGTTATTATGAAGTGGACGATGACCCCCGAACTGAGAACTAAAAAAATGTTGCTAATGTTTGGAACACATTTTCTGTTGAATCCGCTTAATTGTAAAAATCGTAGCACTTCCTTCTTCAAGGCTGGTCTTGGGAATTCCTCGATGGCCTTTACCTTCATGCTCCTCAGTATTACCCCTCCATTTCCGAAGCTGTGCCCCAAGAACGCCGTTTCCACCTTCACAAATCCTTTTTTCGCAAGTTTATGATCAATGTCTCCGACTGTAGTCTTTCACAGATTTCTGCCAAATGTTTCATGTTATATTTCCACAAATGGCTAAAGATCACTAAAAGCGTCTATGTAGACAGCACAATCGGTCAACCCTGCAACAACTTTGTTCATAAGCCTTTGAAAACTAGCTCTTGCATGTTTCATTTCAAAAAGTATTACTTTAAATTAATAAAGCCTATTTGGGATCACAAAACTAGAAACACCTCTTGCTCTGTTTTAAATTGCCACTAACAGCAAACTAAGTCCAACTTTTGATGTACTCATCCTGCCCAGATTTCTTGATGCAATTCTTCACTCTGGGAATTGGTTCTACGTCAGTTTTAGTCACGGCATTGAACTACAGATACCCTATCCAGAAACGTTCAGTACCATCACATCTCGTAAACAACAGGATTGGCAAATTCCATTGGTTCATCTGTATAATCTTCCACTTACTTCTGAAACTGCGTATTTTTCTCAAAGGATTGAACCTGTAAGGGTGTTGTTTTATCCCTAAGTCAACCTCAGCCACTGTTGCATTAGTCCACCATATTCCATTTCCACATAAGTGCCCATAGCACTGTAATAAGTCATTCAATTTAGTTCTCTGTGCCTATACCTATCCAATTCCCTAAGGACTTCCGCATCCTTCAATTTATTCAGTGGCACATCAAATTATCCTGACTTGATTACTCACTCTGAGTGCAGCAAACAATACCTGCTTCCTCGAATTCTTTCCCCTGTCATAGTACAATTTCACCATGTTCAAACGATATACTTGAAAATCTTTTCTCCTATCTGGCGTCTTCACCAGATAATTCATCTAATTTAAATTCTTCTCAATCTGTTAGGATCACTCAATCTTGTTTTGAAGGATTCTGCTGACACTGCTAACAGTACAAGTACTTTTTCTTCATTGACAAACATATGCATTTTGAATATTTTTATCTGCTTCTTGCTTCATTCGGTACTGTGGCACCATCCAATGTTGTCTAGCTAATCCAGCTACTCTGTTGAATCTTTCTCTCACCTCAGGTCTTTAATCCAACATTGGATTGTCTGACGTCGGACCTGGCAACTTTTCAATTAATTAATTTTAAAGTCCTTCTTACTTTTGCGTCAATTCGAGTGGAGTAAACAGAGTCCATTCATAAGAAGTATCTCTAAATGTAAATGACATAAATAGGATCATTTAGGTAATCTTGGCAATAAGTCCCCAAGTGACCTTTAGGGTCTGCTGCCATCTTTACAATAGTCCCTGAGATTCAGGATGGTGTACACTTGACGGAAAGTGCATGATGTCTGAACTATCCATAACCTCCTTAAAATGAACGGCTTTGAAATTGAACCTTTAGTCTGACTGAAGCTTCCTTACTAATCCATGAAGGGTAAAGAAAGTAAGCGACTCCGTCACAACTTTTTGTACCCTGGCATTCCATAATGGAATTATCTCTGAAAACCTGGTTGACAAATCCATTACGGTTTGCAAATTGTGATTCCCATTTTTGGTTTTATGGAGGCAACACACAAAATCAATCATGTGTAAAAGCTTCTTGAAATGTCGGAATTGGCATCAAAGGCTATGGTTTTATTTCTTCCTGTGGCTTTCCTAACACATAATGCAGGTACAGAAAAAATCAGCCGCATCGTTGCAAAATCGAAACCAATAAGAAAGATTCTGTTTCTTGGCCTGTATATTCCTTAATTCTAGATGAAAGGCTGCATTTAAATTGTGTGCAACCCACAATACTTCCTGTCTTTATTGAACTGGCAATACAATCTGGACGTACCTAACAAGTACTGTCAGGTACATTTATCTGAAAGAGAGACGACAATTTGGTATTTGAGGCATGTAACGGATTATACCAATCTAAAGGCATACCATTTGACATGAAAAATGCATCAATCACAATGCAAAGACTTACCAAGAAAGATGTTTCTGGAAAATCCAGTTGACTGGTGCACATGGACGACTTTGTGATTTTTAGTTGCAGAAGCACGGAGCATTTTCCGCATCGCTCAGAGCTGCTTGATTGACCAAGGGCGGCAGGTTTGTAAACTTCCGAGTCACATTACTGGGTCATATCAGTTCGTTCAACGTTTCTTCTCTTTCTTCAGTTTCTATTCCTTTACTCCTTACCCCCTCCCCTAGACGGTCTTCTGCATATTATCTGACCTAGGAGCCATCAGTTCTGAGGAAGGATCAATAAATCCGAAATTTTAAATGTGAGTTGTCTCCACAAATGCTGCCAGACCTGATCAGCTTTTCGAGCAATTTCTATTTTTTGTTTCTGATTTGCAGCATCCGCAGTTGCTTTTTTTTCGATTTTTATGCAATAAAACCTTTATTATTGGACGTTGTAATATTGCTGATGCCAGTGGTTATAGTCCTGACAGCAGAAACTTGAATCAATCCCAATGTCTAAAATCATGCTTGAGGTTGACATGCATTCTGACCAAACTTGCATCAGTGTATTGCCCGGGCAAAGCTGACAATTACTCGATAAACAAAGCGGCAAGATCAATTTGTCCAATTGTTTGTCTTTAGTAATATGATAGGAGGGTTCATAACAAGTGGTGTGATGTACAAACTGTTACCATCGTCTCAACAATGCTCAATTTCTGATGAAATTGCCAAAAGGAACAAATTCTGTTGCATTTGGCTCATATGGATGAGCGAGAT